>NC_133326.1:52375806-52677592 GCF_042186555.1 Aquarana catesbeiana | reverse complement strand
GGCCCCACACATGTTCTAATCCATGCTATACATATATGTTGTTTGTTCTTTCATTTGATCATCTATTATTTGTTTTTTGTAGAGATGCTCACACACATTATCCTCTGAAGTATACTCCTGAAGAAGCGGTCACACCGCAAAACATGTCGAGGTTGAACTAACATAGGACAGGATCTATGGTCCTCCTGTCTGGGTGGACATGCGTCCAAGTGTCTACTTCTTCTTCAGAGATCTGATACTGTGTATACTTCCTTCTATAGGACGATTTTAATAATAATAATCCTTTTGTCTTAAATAAATTTATACTTTTTTATACAAATACGTATGTGGAGGGAGATGAAGGCTCGAGTTACCAAACATCAGCCTCGAAAATGTAATGACTTGGAGAGGATCTGCAAAGAGGAGTGGGACAAAATCAATCCTGAGATGTGTGCAAACCTGGTGGCCAACTACAAGAAACGTCTGACCTCTGTGATTGCCAACAAGGGTTTCTTCACCAAGTACCAAGTCATGTTTTGCGAAGGGGTCAAATCCTTATTTCACGCATTAAAATAAATTTACAACTTTTTTGAAATGCATTTTTCTGCATAATTTTGTTGTTTTTCTGTCGCTCGCTGTTAAAATAAACCTACCATTAAAATTATAGACTGATCATTTCTTTGTCAGTGGGCAAATGTACAAAATTATCAGGGGATCAAAAACTTTTTTCCCTCACTGTAGTTAGATGCAGCAATGAACCCCTGATTGCTCAGTTCTCCCTGTGCGCTTTGAGCAGAGAGCCATGACTGTCCGACAGTGGCTCGTTTCTCTGCCCCTCCAGTGCTCGCTGAAGTGCTGGGCTGTGGAGGAAGCAGGAGGGGTTGACTTAGCTTCTCAGCAGTTCACTGAGAGGCTGGGCCAGGTGCCGGTCCAGGCTTCTGGGCAGATCCCGACCATATGGTCGGGATCTTTTACAGGGCCTGGACCGGCTTTGGGATGTCAGTCGACAACTGACTTTAGCCCTCTGTCAGATGAAAATGGATTACAGGAGTGCAGAACGAACTGCACTCCTATGATCCATAGAAGAAGTATAGCCAAAAAAAGTCTTCCTTCTCTTTTAAGATGCTTCAACTCCTTCCAAACCCCCAGTGGCGTAGCGTGGGGGGTGCGGGGGGTGCGGTGGCCCCGGGCGTGACATTTAGGGGGGCGCAATTTCGTGCCAGTAGTGTCACTACTGGCTGCCTCCTCCTAATTTAATTTCCTGTGTCCCCCATGCTCCGCCGCTATGTCCAGTGTTTGGCGCCCTGTGATTGGGCGTATGGGGGTCATGTGCGGCGTGGGGCTGGCCTATCCGCGATCACGGTTGCTCCTGAAGTCCCGCCTCCGCACATGACCCCCATACGCCCAATCACAGTGCGCCGGGAAACAATGAACATGCTGGCCGGAGTGCGGGGGAGACGAGAGTGTGAGCCGCCGGGGCCGCTGTCTTCTCCTCCTCCTCCTATCCTCCAGACCGATGCAAGACAAGATGGTGAGGAATGGATAAACACGGAGGGGGGGGGGGAATGAGAATAGACAGGCGCCGTATATGTAGTATCAGTATAGGAAGACTAGGCAGGACAGTATAGTGTACAGTGTAGTATAGTGGTCAGTATAGTGTAGTGGTCAGTATAGTGTAGTGTAGTGGACAGTGTAGTGTAGTGGTCAGTGTAGTATTGTGGTCAGTATAGTGTAGTGGACAGTGTAGTATAGTGGTCAGTGTAGTGTAGTGGACAGTGTAGTGTAGTGGACAGTGTAGTGGTCAGTATAGTGTAGCGGACAGTGTAGTGTAGTGGTCAGTGTAGTGTAGTGTAGTGGTCAGTGTAGTGTAGTGGACAGTGTAGTATAGTGGACAGTATAGTATTGTAGTCTGTATAGTGTAGTGTAGTGGTCAGTGTAGTATAGTGGTCAGTATAATGTAGTGGACAGTGTAATATAGTGGTCAGTGTAGTGTAGTGGACAGTGTAGTGTAGTGGTCAGTATAGTGTAGTGGACAGTGTAGTATAGTGGACAGTGTAGTATAGTGGTTAGTGTAGTGGACAGTGTAGTGTAGTGGTCAGTGTAGTGTAGTGGACAGTGTAGTGTACAGTGTAGTATAGTGGTCAGTATAGTGTAGTGGTCAGTACAGTGTAGTGTAGTGGACAGTGTAGTGTAGTGGACAGTGTAGTGGTCAGTATAGTGTAGTGGACAGTGTAGTATAGTGGTCAGTGTAGTGTAGTGGACAGTGTAGTGTAGTGGTCAGTATAGTGTAGTGGACAGTGTAGTGGTCAGTGTAGTGTAGTGTAGTGGAAAGTGTAGTGTAGTGGACAGTGTAGTATAGTGGACAGTATAGTATTGTAGTCTGTATAGTGTAGTGGACAGTGTAGTGGTCAGTGTAGTATTGTGGTCAGTATAGTGTAGTGGACAGTGTAATATAGTGGTCAGTGTAGTGTAGTGGACAGTGTAGTGTAGTGGTCAGTATAGGGTAGTGGACAGTGTAGTATAGTGGTCAGTGTAGTGTAGTGGACAGTGTAGTGTAGTGTAGTGGACAGTGTAGTGGACAGTGTAGTATTGCGGTCAGTATAGTGTAGTGGTCAGTGTAGTGTAGTGGTCAGTGTAGTGTAGTGGACAGTATAGTGTAGTGGACAGTGTAGTATAGTGGTCAGTATAGTGTAGTGGACAGTGTAGTGTAGTGGTCAGTGTAGTGTAGTGGTCAGTGTAGTGTAGTGGACAGTATAGTGTAGTGGTCAGTGTAGTATAGTGGACAGTGTATTATTGTAGTCTGTTTAGTGTAGTGGACATTGTAGTGTAGTGGTCAGTGTAGTATTGTGGTCAGTATAGTGTAGTGGACAGTGTAGTGTAGTGGGCTGTAGTATAGTGGACAGTGTAGTGTAGTGGACAGTGTAGTATAGTGGACAGTGTAGTATAGTGGTCTGTATAGTGTAGTGGTCAGTGTAGTGTAGTGGTCAGTGTAGTGGTCAGTATAGTATAGTGGTCAGTGTAGTGTAGTGGTCAGTGTAGTATTGTGGTCAGTATAGTGTAGTGGTCAGTGTATTGTAGTGGACAGTGTAGTGGTCAGTGTAGTGTAGTGGACAGTATAGTGTAGTGGTCAGTGTAGTGTAGTGGACAGTGTAGTGTAGTGGACAGTGTAGTGTAGTGGACAGTGTAGTATTGTGATCAGTATAGTGTAGTGGTCAGTGTAGTATAGTGGACAGTTACATAGTTAGGTTGAAAAAAGACACAAGTCCATCCAGTTCAACCATAAAAAAAAAAGAAAAAAAAATATATCGTACAATCCAATATACCCAATTGTATACCCTCAGTTGATCCAGAGGAAGGCAAAAAACCCCAGCAGAGCATGCTCCAATTTGCTACAGCAGAGGAAAAAATTCCTTCCTGATCCCCCAAGAGGCAATCGGATTTTCCCTGGATCAACTTTACCTATAAATGTCAGTACCCAGTTATATTATGTACATTTAGGAAAGAATCCAGGCCTTTCTTAAAGCAATCTACTAAGCTGGCCAGAACCACCTCTGGAGGGAGTCTATTCCACATTTTCACAGCTCTTACTGTGAAGAAACCTAGTGTACCACTACCTACACCCAGTGTAGTGTAGTGGTCAGTGTAGTGTAGTGGACAGTGTAGTATAGTGGTCAGTGTAGTGTAGTGGACAGTATAGTGGTCAGTGTAGTGTAGTTCTCAGTGTAGTGGTCAGTATAGTGGACAGTATAGTGTAGTGGTCAGTATAGTGGACAGTATAGTGGTTAGTGTAGTGGACAGTGTAGTGGAGTGTATAGTATAGTGGTCAGTGTAGTATAGTGGTCAGTGTAGTGTAGTGGACAGTGTAATGGTCACTGTAGTGAAGTTCTCAGTGTAGTATAGTGGTCAGTATAGTATAGTGTAGTGGACAGTATAGTTCTCAGTGTAGTGGACAGTATAGTGGTCAGTGTAGTGGACAGTATAGTGGTCAGTGTAGTGGACAGTAAAGTGGTCAGTGTAGTGGACAGTATAGTGGTCAGTGTAGTTCTTAGTGTAGTGGACAGTATAGTATAGTGGTCAGTGTAGTTCTTAGTGTAGTGGACAGTATAGTATAGTGGTCAGTGTAGTTCTTAGTGTAGTGGACAGTATAGTATAGTGGTCAGTGTAGTGGACAGTATAGTGGTCAGTGTAGTGTAGTGGACAGTATAGTGGTCAGTGTAGTTCTTAGTGTAGTGGACAGTATAGTATAGTGGTCAGTGTAGTGTGTAATGGTCAGTAAAGGAATCAGGTTGGTCAGTGTTGAAATCAAGTAGGTTAGTGTAGTGGTCAGTATAGGAATCAGGTAGGTCAGTACTATTTTATTTGAAGGGACTCTGGGAGTGATAAAAGTCCGCAGGTTGGGGGGGGAGGGCGCAAATTACTTGCCTTGCCCCGGGTGCTGACAACCCACGCTACGCCACTGCAAACTCCACATGTAGCTTCGTTTTTGAAGCATAGAGACACAATGCAAACGCTTCATGTTTTGATAATGTGAAGAGCTCTGTGTGCTGTCTATAGTATCAATTGCAGACTGCTTAACTAGGCATTTGAGTAGCGTTAAAAATGTGCCCCAAATCCCTGCTTGTAGTGCCAATGTAAACAGGGCCTAACCTGACTGGATACAAATTGATTAGATAGGTTAGGTACAGTAGGTCCTTATATTACATGGTTTTGGTAAATTTACAGTTGATTGTATAAAGATTGTACAGTCAGGTTGTAACAAGTATGACAAGCCTTTGAGCTTCAGGTGCTGAGATACAGGCACCTGAGCTGTCATTGGTGAACAGCCACAATTTAAAACATGAGATTTTGGTTGTTGAGCGTTTTGGCACTTCAAGCTACAAAATGCTGAGGTGTGAATCAGGGCTAACCTATATCAGAAAGATGGCCATACATCCATTGAGGACTGATATGCACACCCACTGTTCAATGCATTTCAGGCAACCTCTCCATTTTTGTTTCATAGGATTACCTCTCTAACAGAAAGATTGACAAAAAGCCAGATGACTACATGCACAGAGATTGTCACATGATTGCTCATACTATGTAGAGTCTGACAATCCCATCCTTTATGGTCACCTTAACTGTATGGATTGTAATGGCAGCTGTTGAGCAGGATAAACAGCAGAACTTATAAATTGGTTTTAAAATGATCCTTTGCTTTACCCAGGCACTTTAATGGCAACTCCACCATCAGCTCATGGTTTCCATTCCTTCACCCCCCCCCCCCCCCCCCTGCAACCTTGCTAGCCAACTAGATGTAAAAAGAGTTGGCCCCATTAGAGTTATCCCTGTATGGGCTTCAAGTCATGACCTGGAACTTGAACAGGGCTGAGGACTTGACCCTATGTAACAACACTGAGTGCTGGAGCAGCCAATTACAACTCACCAGCCCTATTACATGGGGGGGGGGGATTGGAGTGAGTCACATGCATTCCATACCTGTAAGTACCAAGCATTTTTCTTTGCTCATAAGGCCAAACAGCGTGATGGGACAGTTAAGGGAAGTTATAGGTTGCAGGAATCCACCAACAAAGTGAACCTGTTGGTTTTTCCTGCATGGTGAAAAGTACGGGTTCATTTAAGGATGACAATAAATACATTTTATACTTTTCATCTGCCACTTCCATAAAGTAGAACTCCAGACAAAAATTAAAAACAGAGTGAGGAAGGGAAAGATCTTCTGTTAATTTTTGTTACTGTCTTTGGGAAAACTTTCCCTAACTTCCCACCCCAGAGTGACAACCAAGTCATTGCCGTAAGCTAAACTTCCTGTTTTCCCTTTTTTGGAGTGCATTGTGTATACATTTCAGTGGGGATGACTTTAGGGCAGCCTTTCTTAACCTTTTCACCCTAGAAGAACCCTTGAAACAATTACTCCTGAAAAAACCAATTCACCAGGGGTCAATGGGAAGAATGCCCATTACATTGGTGGTCAGTGGGAAAAATTACCCTTATGGTGGTGGTGGTGGTGGTGGTGGTAAGAAGAATGCCCCTCTTACAGATTGGTAAAAAAATAATTGGTGTCATGTAGCTGACTCTGCTAACTGGTGTTGGCCCCGGAACTATGCAGGCGCAATTAAATGAGAGGTCAATCGACCACAGCTCAAGGAACCCTTAGCAACTTTTGGAGGAGCCCTTGGGCTCCATGGAACCCTAGTTTACAATGGCTGCTTTAGGGACTGATAACAATGACCCTGGCACTCTTGTTGCTTCTCCAAAGGAGTATTCGCCAACTATCTTTAGTGAGGGAACTGCATTTTTGTATTTAATGTTGAAGAAATTGAACCTTGTGTTAATTAGAGGTGGACTAAAATACACTGGACTGTGGGAGTGGATTGGGTGAATTGTTGTTGGAGCAGATTTTTTATTATTCCTTTGTCTCTATTTGCTGATAATAAAATGGTGCAAGCTAATATTTAATTGTACTGTTTGTGCTGTTACAATATGTTATCAGCAACCTGTTCAGAAGTCTTTCTGTGTCTTTTGTAAAACAGAGACACCTTCTGGCAGAATCTATAATAAAGTTTTGAGGAGTATTTCAGTAATAGAAATCACTAAAAGTTTTTATATACTGTATAAGTCAAAATAAATATTAAGGGCACGCAGATTTAATTGTCACAGTATAAGTTGCTGGAAGTGGGTTAAATGGCATAATTTATTAAAACCCAGTAGAACTTAAATGCTGGCATTTCAAACACCCTGACTTCTTTGTCAGGCATTATATACTGTTCAATGGGCAAAACTAAAGTAATATAAATGTTTCCTTACTGACACACATGAACTTTACCTTGTTGTAAATGTAATATATACAGTTTAAGCAGAACATTTTAAATTTAAGTGATTCCATTTATTGGCTAACTTAAAGTGATTCTAATGCCGCGTACACGCGAGCGGTCTTTTCAGCATCAAAGGTATGACGGTCTTTCCAACGAACTTCCAACGGAGTTACGACGGACTTTCAAACGACCGGACTTGCCCACACACGAACGGACTAAAGTCCGGTCGAAAGTCCGTTGGTTTGAACGTGATAACGTACGAAGGGACTAGAATAAGGAAGTTCATAGCTAGTAGCCAATAGCTGCCCTTGCGTCCTTTTTTGTCCGTCGGACTAGCATACAGACAAACGGATTTTTCGACCGGACTCGAGTCCGTCGGAAAGATTTGAAATATGTTCTAAATCTAAAGTCCGTCTGATTTTCGACAGAAAAAGTAAACTGAAGGTCCGATGAAGCCCACACACAGTCGAATTGTCCAACGGATTTGTTCCGCCGGAACAGTCCAGTGGAAAAGTCCGGTCGTGTGTACACAGCTTAAAGGTTTTTTTTTTTTCTAAAAATAGCAAACATGTCATACTTACCTGCTCCGGGCAATGGTTTTGCACAGAGCAGCCCTGATCCTCTTCTTCTCAGGTCTCCCACTGGTGCTCCTGGCTCCTCCCTCTTAGCCAGTGCCCCCAATAGCAAGCCGCTTGCTATGGGGCACTGGTAGGTGCTCACTCCTGAGCCCTGTTCTATGTGTCCATAAGACACACAGAGCCGCGGTTAGGCCCCATCCCCTGCTCTCTCATCTGTGGCTCACTGGCTGTGATTGACAGTAACCAGCGCAAACCTAGGTTAGGAAATAACTTGGAACTTTTCCAAGAAATTGTCACCTGCAGAGTGCAATTACGAGATTGGTGACAGAGAGCTGTTGGCGATCATTTTAGCCCTGAAAGAATGGAGACATCTCCTTGAAGGTACCACTGTGCCGGGTCTCATTCTTACTGACCATAAGAATCTCACATTCTTGTCTGAAGTTAAGCGCCTCTCTCCCAGAAGGGCGCGATGGGCTCTTTTCTTGTCGAGTTTTAATTACATTGTCTCATTCTTACTCAGTACTAAGAATGTAAGGGCTGACGCCTTGTCACGACAATTTTCCTCCACTTCTAAGTTGGAGTCGGTTCCAGTTCCTGTGATTCCTCCTGATCGTATTCTGGCTATGGTTCGCACCAGTCTTACTTCTCCTTTGGGTGACAAAATTCTTGCTGCTCAGGTCCATGCTCCTCTTGAGAAACCTTGTGACCGCTGCTTTGTCCCAGAGAGTCTCCGTACTGCCGTGCTCCAGACTTACCATTCTCCCAAGGCAGCTGGCCATCCTGGGAAGAATCAACTCGTTTGGGCCATTAGAGGAGCATCTCCGTGGCACAAGTCCAGGAGGCTTTGCGACATGCTAATGATAGGTACAGACTCCATGCTGACCGCAGACGCCTGCCTGCACCTTCCTACCAGGTTGGGGACAGGGTATGGTTGTCATCTTGCAAACCTCCGACTTTGTGTTCCCTCACTGAAGTTTGCACCTCGGTTTATTGGGCCTTTCAGTATTCTTTGCAGGATTAACCCAGTGGCTTACGCATTAGACCTTCCTTCTAATATGCGTATTTTGAATGTATTTCATGTCTCCTTATTAAAACCTTTGGTCTGCAACCACTTTACCACCTCGGTGCCACGTCCTCACCCTGTACAGGTTGAGACCCATGAGGAGTATGAAGTACAGTTCATTATTGACTCCCGTAGGTTCCGTGGGCGCATACAGTACCTCTTGCATTGAAAAGGGTATGGTCCAGAGGAACACTCTTGGGTCTCATCCTTGGATGTACATGCCCCTGTCCTCCTCCGTGATTTCCAAAGACATTTTCCCCTCAAGCTTGGTGGTCCTCCGAGGGGGAGGGGTCATTGAGGAGGGGGTACTGTCAGGGCTGGGCTCAGCCCTTCCTTCTCTGAGCTGGCCGCTCAGCTGTCTGCTAATTGCCAGCTCCTATCTCTCCACAGTTACTCAGCTGTAGATGATATCCTGCTCGTCAGTCCTGCCTACTTAAGCCGTCCAGTCCAGAGGATTTCTGCCTTCGCCTTGGTCAACATCACAGAAACTATCTCCTGTGATCCTGTTCAAGACTTGCTTTGCTGACATCCCTTCTGGCTCCAGATCCTACTTGCTGTTCCACTACATTGATCCCTGAATTCTGGCTTGGCTGACTATCTGTTCCGGTTACTGAACTTTGGCTATGTTTTGACTACGTTTGTTCTTTTTACTTTTATTATTAAACAAGTATGATTTAACTGTACCTCTGTCTCAGCCTGATCTCATGGTTTCTGACACTCTGTTAGCCATGAGGTTGCTTCCTGTGATGTGTCACCAGGATAAACACTGCAGTTTTGGTTACTGAAGCCCCCCAATTCCCTCATGAAGACTGAGGAGGAGAATTAAATACCTTTGCCATCTCCCCATCCTTTGTAACCAGATGTCCTTCCTCATTCTTTATGGGGCCAATATGCGACCTGGACGATTGCTTTTGCTGTCGCTGACCACATCCCTGCCTGCTGCCTGGATGCTCTCCTCTGTGGATAACTGCACTTCTAAAGCCACAGGTAATCTTTTGTTATTTGGTATGTACCTGCTATGTGTTAGAAATATGAAGGGCCTTCAAAAATGTGATCGGTAGTCAGAAAATTATATGTGTAATGTATCCTCCTAGGACGCCTGGAGGTGTTACTTGAATGTTGGGACTCCCTATGTAGCCAGGCTGTGTAAAAGTCTCAAACATGTCTCCATACTCAAGAGGAGTAGCAGAATGTATTTTGGGGTGTCATTTTTGTTATGTACGTGCTATGTGTTAGAAATATCTTATAAATGGACAACTTTGTGTAAAAATAAATGTGTTTTCATTTTTTTTCCACATTTTCCAAAAACTTCTGGAAAAAAATGAACCGTTAAAAAGACTCATTATGTCTCATAGATTATACATTGGGGTGTTCGCTTTCCAAAATGGGGTCATTTTGTGGGCAATTCCATTGTCCTGCTGCTCCAGGGCCTTCAAAATTGTAATAGGTGGTTGAGTAATGAGATGTGCAGTTTATGCTCGTAGAACGCCTGAAGGTGCTACTTCAATGTTGGGCCTCTGTATGTGGCCAGGCTGTGTAAAAGTCCCACACATGTAGTATCTCCATACAAATTACAACTTCAAAAAACTCACCATGCCTTTTACTAAATACCTTAGACTGTCTACTTTTCAAAAATGGGTCATTTGGGGGGTATTTGTACTTTCCTGGCTTGTTAGGGTCTCAAGAAATGAGATAGGCCATCAGTACATCAGGTGTGATCAGATGTGATCAATTTTCAGTGATTGGCACCAAAGCTTGTAGACTCTATAACTTTCACACAGACTAAATAATATCCACGAATTTGGGTTATTTTTACCAAAGATATGTAGCAGTAAAAATTTTGGCCCAAATTTATGAAGAAAAATTACTTATTTGCAATATTTTATAGAAACAAAAAAAAGTGTTTTTTTTTTTTAAAATGGTTGCTTACATCGCAAAAAATAAAAAACCCAGTGGTGATTAAATACCACCAAAAGAAAGCTCTATTTGTGAGAAAAAAATTATAAACATTTTGTTTAAATACAGTGTAGCATGTCCGAGTAATTGTCATTCAAAATGAGAGAGCGCTGAAAGCTGAAAATTGGTCTGGGCAGGAAGGTGCATAAGTGCCTGGTATTGAAGTGGTTAAGGGCCAGTGCTGTCACTCTCTTGGCCTAGGCCGACAAGGCCCAGGCCTAGGGTGGCACTTTGCGGGGGGTGCCAAAAAATCGCCCCCCGCACGAAAAAAGCCCCCCCAACCCTTCCTCGAGTCCCGCCTTGCACGGCCGCCTCCCGCACATATACAGTCCCTGGTGGCCGGTGGCTTGCTGGGCAGTATGGAGCGTACTTGCCACTTGGGGGGGAGGGACTGGTTCCCCCATTGAGCGGCCGGTGACTGGCCATTCAACTGGCGGAGGCTCCGCCTAATGCTCCGCCTACCCTCCTCCACTGGCATCCTTACACCTTGTAACTCCTCCCCGGGGCGGAGGAGAAGGTGGGGAACCCCCAGGCAGTGGCGATGCTGGGGGGAACGCACCTGGGTGACAAAATCCAGGAAATGGTGACAGCGTGCTACTTCTCAGGAGAACTCAGCAGCGGCACTGTGATAGGGGAGAGGCTGTCGGAAGGTTTCCCCCACTCGCCCCCCCTTTACTTGTCCGCAGGATAAGAGAGAGGGCTGTTTTCAGCTTCATCACCCAGCTTTTTTTCCCTCCCTATTGGCCACAATGGAGGCCAATCAAAAGAGACTAGGGGAGCATCATGGGACATGTAGTCCCAGAAGATTGGCTTCTCCATTGTTCTCCAGAGGGAGCCAGCTACACCCCCCAGCATGCACTCTGCTGGAGGAAGAGAGAGAGATCCTGGGAGCAAGCTGAGGGAGTGAGTGCCACACTGTAGCAGCCAATTAAAGGAGACATGAAAACTAGAGGACTGTGCTGGGGGAAGCCAGAGAGAGCGCCGCACTGCCTAGCGCCACCAGAGAGAGTGCCACGCTGCCCAGCGCCACCAGAGAGAGCGCCACGCTGCCCAGCACCACCAGAGAGAGTGTCACGCTGTCCAGCACCACCAGAGAGCGTGCCACCCTGCCCAGTGCCACCAGAGAGAGCGCCATGCTGCCCAGCACCACCAGAGAGAGCACCACTCTGGCCAGCACCACCAGAGAGAGTGTCACGCTGTCCAGCACCACCAGAGAGCGTGCCACCCTGCCCAGTGCCACCAGAGAGAGCGCCATGCTGCCCA
Source organism: Aquarana catesbeiana (assembly GCF_042186555.1). Taxonomy (NCBI): domain Eukaryota; kingdom Metazoa; phylum Chordata; class Amphibia; order Anura; family Ranidae; genus Aquarana; species Aquarana catesbeiana. Next base: position 52,665,938 of record NC_133326.1, on the reverse strand, counting down.
GCACCACCAGAGAGAGCACCACTCTGCCCAGGGCCACCAGAGAGAGCATCACGCTGGCCAGCACCACCAGAGAGAGCGCCACGCTGCCCAGAGCCACCAGAGAGAGCACCACACTGCCCAGTGCCACCAGAGAGATTGCCACGCTGCCCAACGCCACCAGAGAGAGCGTTACACAATACAAGGTGAGCGAACATCCAGCCAGAGGGATCACTGCTGCTGTTTCGCTGAGTCTGGTAAGAGGGCCTGTCGGCCATTATGCATTACTGATCCTAGGGATTGAGGGGGGCTTGACACCATGTTTCCACACCAGGTGACATCCAATCTCCCCATAGAGGAGAGTGGTGCTCTGACGGGTCCATCTCAGCACAGTGAGCGGAGACAGACCTGTCATCTGCCTGCTCAGTAGAGTCTGTCAAAGCAGATTGACCCCGTGTGAAAGGGGCCTTACAGTGTCATCTCATGAGATAATTTACAAGAGCGTGTTTATTGGCAGGGCAGGGCAGGGGTTGGGTGGTGCAACTAGTATTGAGTAACTCTTAAGGCCTGGCTAGTGGCTCAGGACTTGAAATTTTGAGGTCTGCATTGTACATTCACATCAGTCCCTGCCCTCAAGGAGCTTACAAGTAGGCACTTGGTACCCACTTTTAATGTACAGAGGGGAAGAGGTGGAGCTCTATGAGGAAAAGGTGGAGCCTAAAAAGGAAGGGAGGGGTGTGGTTTACAGGTGACCTGTGGGTCTCAAAAAGAAAGGGGTGTGGCCTTGACAGGAATGGGTGGATCATATTTAAATTAGGGGGTACACGAGTTTAGTCAGGCCTAGGGCAGCACAAAACCTAAAAACACCACTGTTAAAGTGGTTGTAAACTCTCCCCCACAACTTTGTCCCATAAAAACCCTAATGAGCACTGCTTGTAGATATCTCCTTACTTGCTTAGTATTGTTGTAATCCTTTTTGTCTTGAGAATGACGTCACTGAGCATGCCCATATCTCCCCTGAATTACGGCACACTCTGTGTGCTTGTCTGTCTATTTTCAGGACTTCCTACGCTACAGTACAACACTGAAATCCCATGAGACTGCATAATCACTCAGAGCTTCCTACTACACCCCATGTGACCATGTGACATCACATGGAGTGTAAACCTGGGCATCGGACAGCATTACTGCAGTCTTATCAGCTGAAGCTGATAAGACTGACATAGGCAAACACTAGATAATCAGCACAAGCAAATACTATGAAATAAAACAAGTCAGCTATGAGCAGGGAAGCAGGGTTGCCATAGAAATGTAGGATTGAGAAGGAGGCTTGGTTAACAGTACAGGAAGTGCTCAATGTAAGGGCGGAAATACACTCTACTGTGGACTCAAAAAACAATACTTAAGATGGCGCTGCCTTACCCCTGGAAACAAGTTTTTTAAAGTTTCTTTAAACAGTAAGTAATATGCGATTTGGGCTGGATTACAGTGGCTATAGTTTGATAATTACTTATTATAATGGACTAAATGAAAAGAAGCATCAGAGTGGGAGAGTTTACTTCCTCTTTAAGGGCTCATTTAAAAGAGGTTTGTTTTGGTGTGTAACCAAGCATTATGTCGCACTGTAATGTGCATTGAGTTAAGGAAGCCCATGAATAAGTCTGTGTACTGGTCCCAGGTCAGGTATTACAACAAATTTAATGATGGATGATAGCTCTGTAGCCCACATCATCAAAAACAAGTCTACAATGCTAGATGCCCCTTTACTATTCTGCCAGATGCCATTTAATGGATCAATCAACCCAAAACTAATATTTCAACCCAGTGGCGGTGCGTCCATAAGGGCGCATAAGCGCCGCCCCCTCTCTCCTACCACCCCCTCTATCACCAATAGATAGATTCATGCATTGAATTCATCTATCTATGGCCACCACTGCCACCCCCTATTCAGGCGCCCGGCCCCTTTTCGGGCGCCGGGAGCCTGAATTACAGTGGCGGGGGTGTTTTTGAAGCACCTGATTAGAGCCATAGGCTCTATTAGGCTTCAAAAAGGTGACCTGCGAGCGCCATGCTGGGCGCTCGCAGGTCACTCAGCTGTGTTAGAAAAGCGAATGAATATCAGTCAGGTGCTCGGATCTGTTACCCGTCACCTGATTGGCTGAAACGACAGGCGCTGTGATTGGACGCCTATCAGGCATCAGCAGAGAACGGCAAGAGAGGGTGGGAGAAGACATCGAGGAGCTGTCCCACCGAGACAGGGTATGTGCAGACGGCAGGCGGGGGAACACTGGCAGCATTTGATATGGCACACTGGCAGCATTTGATATGGCACAGTGGGAGCATTTGATGAGGCACAGTGGCAGCATTTGATGGCACAGTGGGAGCATTTGATGGGGCACAGTGGCAGCATTTGATGGCACAATGGGAGCATTTTATATGGCACAGTGGCAGCATTTGATGGCACAGTGGGAGCATTTGATATGGCACAGTGGCTGCTTTTGATGGGCACAGTGGCTGAGTTTGATGGCACAGTGGCGGCAATTGATGGGTACAGTGGCTGCGTTTGATGGAACAGTGGCTGTATTTGATGGTACAGTGGCGGCAATTGATGGGCACAGTGGCTGCATTTGATGGCACAGTGGCTGTGTTTGGTGGTACAGTGGCGCCAATTGATGGGCACAGTGGCTGAGTTTGATGGCACAGTGGCTGCGTTTGATGGCACAGTGGTAGCAATTGATGGGCACAGTGTAGGAAAAAGGGTATCAATACCGCGCTCAAAATAAACAAAAGTAAACAAAACTAAACAAAAAATCAAACAAAAGATGTGTGAAGCAGCAGCTAACATATGAAATACAGAACATATGCACAGTAACAAGATAAACAATAGCTGCGCTAAAAGATGATAATCTAAAATGTGATTGTCACATAGTTAGTGATAATAATGATAATTGCACAAAAATATAGTGATATTAGAGAAGGGTTAACAAAAAAGTCCAAAACAATGTGTCATAAGCTGGGTTCAAAATCCAAAATTGCAATCTTCCATCACCAGTGATATTGAAACACCAAAACAAATGCGCGCTTACCAGAGGCAAGCAAGAAAGAGCTTGCGGCTTAAACCCAGGCAGGGCCTTTCTAGGAAGTATCAGATAATAAGCTCCTGGGGAACACTGGTCCAAGATCGATAAGCAATCAATAGGTGGAAGGAACCCTCCGGTACCAAGACATCAGGGCATGAAAGAAAAAGTACTTCCCATAGCGTAATACCGTAGATATAATTTATTAATAAAAAAAGTAACACTTACAAACTGGTGTATAAAATCAAGCAAACAAGTAGCCGGCCGGCCTGCGAGCGCCCGTGACTCTCCGGGGACAGCACGCAAAATGTCAGTACGTCCTACTGCCCGATGCGCGTTTCGTCATACAATGACGTTGTCTGGGGCACGGGCGACGCACTGACGCATCGCGTATAAATGCATACAAATGAGAACCAAGCCTCGTTCTGAGATGAGGACAGAGACAGGTGATATCCAATATGGCGGACCAGAAGCTATGCGTGTCCGCCATCTTAACTAGTGACAAACAGATATAGATAAAAACAACAATAAAATGGTAAATAATATAAGCATGAATGGGGGGAGGAAGATTTAAAGAGGGGTTATGATGAGCCTCTTGTCACACTGAAGGAAGAGAAAAAAGGGGGGGAAGAGGGGGATCAATTGACAGAACCATGAGCTGGCAAAAAGTCGGCACCGGCCGCCAGAGCCATGAAGACTGACAAGACACCCTCACCTAAAAAAATTGGGCCAGAAAAGTAAATGAGATTCTAAAATGATTAGAAAGTCTTGGTCCTCAGCCCACATCGAGTTTACATAAAGGGTTTACTTAAAAAGCACTAAAATGTGGCCAGGCAAATATAAATTGGGCAAAAACATAATCTACACCCACATACATAGTATGCACATGCCACAAAAAAAAATTAATAATAAAATAAACCAACACTAAAACATTTTAACATAATATAATGAATATATATAAAAAGAGGGATTACAATTGAATGAATACAATATCAAATAATGAAAAATAAATAAATAACTGAATTTACCAAAATTGCTAAAAAAAAAAAAAAAAAAAACAAGAAAAACTTAGGATAGAAAATCAGGAATTATCTATAAAACAATTGACATCAACATCGATGTTGAGGCCAAAAGGGGCATAGCATTTCAATCGGTGGATCCAGGCCATTTCCTGCCTGGATATACTCCTCACAAGAGAGCTACCTCTCCATTGTGGGCGGTATTTATCAATGCCCAAAAAGATAGTTTTACTGGGTTCTTTGTTGTGGACCTGGAGGTAGTGTCTGGAAACGGAATGCTTGGGAAAAACCATTTTTTATATTGGTAATATGTTCATTAAGGCGAACAGAGAGGTGTCGTCTAGTTCTTCCAACATATTGGAGTCCACAAGGACACTGAAGTAGGTAGACAACCCCCTCTGTAGAACATGTAATAAAGGGCTCAAACATGTATTGACAAGACGTGATAGATGAAACAAAGGTTTGTGTTCGTCTATTAGTACATCCATTAATTGAACAAACCCGACATCTTCTGCACTGGTAGAAGCCGGTAAGATTTTCAAAGAAGCCTTTCTTTTTAATTGGGGGGGTTAAGAATATTGGGAGCCAGTGGATTTCTAAGTGAGGGTGCACCTCTATAAACCACCTGGGGTCTATCTGGTAATATTGGATTCAGGACTGGGTCATTGTTCAGAATATGCCAATGTTTAGTAATTAATTTCCTAATATCTGAATGTTGAATCGAATATGTGGTAATAAAGGGGACAAAAGAGGTCCCCATATTAGGAGGCCGTTTAGTTCTATCCTCGAGGAGGTCCTCTCTTTCTCGGGCTTTAACCCCCTCGAGTGTCTCTACCAGGGAGTCACCCGGGTACCCTTTGTCTAGGAACCGTTTGATGAGAATTTCGGCCTGTAACAAAAATTGGTCCGTATTGGTACAATTACACTTAATCCTCATAAGCTGACTTTTCGGTACCGATTTAAGCCATGGTGCGTGATGGCAACTATCGGTAGGTATATAGGAATTCCTATTGGTCTCTTTAAAAAAAGTGGAGGTCATAAACTGATCGTGTCCAAACACACACAACAAACCAAGTTTAGCGCTGTCCCCACTAAACCTATTCCAACAGTAAACAGTCTGTATGTATATTCCTCGCTTATGGTGTTGCAGCTCTCCCAAAAGTCCACTGGGTGGTAGACATGATTCTGAAAATATATAAAAACAAGAGAAAGCGCACGCCAGCCCTAGTGTGTTATTGTTTAATAGATGAAGATAAGTGTATAAATTCCTGGTATTCTTGGACCTTGAACTGGGTAGTGATGGAGATGGCAACATCACATCCAAAACCCACTTCAAAGAAACTGCTGGCAACTCCTATTTGCATCAGAGGAGTTGCCACCACCCTAAATGGAAAGATAACATACCCTACAGTCAGTTCTGTAGGCTACGCAGGAATTGTAGTAGCACCAAAGATTATGATGATCAGGCAACCATATTGTCAAAAAAGTTTTTGGAAAAAGGATATGCAGATCATCACATTCAAAAGGCAAGAGAACAATATAGATAAGGCATCCAGAACAAGATTATGACTACATCTGCAAAAGAACAACATGACATTCTCTTTATTACAACATTCAATGATGAGCACTGGGCTATAAAAAGAGCTGTCCAAAAGCACTGGCCAATTTTGGGGCAGGACAATACACTTGGAAAAATCCTCCCCAATAATTTCGGGTAGTATTCCGACGTGCGAAAAATGTGAAAAGTTTAATTGCCCCCAGTCGCCTTAAAGACAAACAAAGCTTGAAATGCAAAACATCCCTCAATTCTTTAACATTACTGGATATTATAGATGTAAAGGCATTAAATGCAAAGCGTGTAAATTTATCTCTCATGGCCAGAAGTCATTTAGTTGTAAAGATGGCAGTACCTTCTACATTAAACAATTTATATGTTGCAATACACAGTTTGTTATCTATGGGTTGAGGTGCCCATGTGGGTAGCTCTATGTAGGTAGAACGGAGCGTGTGATGAGGACCCGCTTTGGTGAACACCGTTCATAGAAAAAAAGGTTGAGAAGCATAGTGTGCCACGTCACTTTAAGCATAAACATGATGGCAGCACTACAGGGTTGGAACTTTTTGGTATAGAATCCATACCTATGTCTATCTCGGAAGGTGAACGTTTTGTTCGTTTATGCAAACGTGAATCCTATTGGATTTTCACTGTAAACAGTAAGGCACCAGAAGGGTTAAACGAAGAACTTGAAATAGGTACTCTCATATGAAATTACCCAATGTATGGGATATTCTGTTTGACATTGTTTGGCCTTTCATTCGGGTGGTGTTGTGGATGGGAGTTGGACCGGTGACCCTTTATGCTGCCGGTTGAGAGTGCTACCCACTACGCCACTGTGCTGCCCTGAATACTTACTCAGTTTATAAATCCTCCATATTCATTATTTTAGTTTTAGACTTTCGTTTTGTATGAATCAGATTATAATTTTATCAGATAGGGGTCCATTTTAGTATGGGACCCCACCATATACTTTATATCTTAATATAACTTTATTTCTTCACCACCTAAAAACCATATAATATAATACAATTAATTTCTACATATGCCATGACGTCTTGCATCTCTATTGATATGATGTTGTATTATGTATATATTATATATTATTTATTCATGTATTTTGATATGTATGATTATGCCCTTGCATCGTGATTTTCTGTTGTTAATGATATTAACTAATATATAGTGTATATTTTATAGTATATTTTATAGTACTGTTCACATAAGTACTTTTTAAATAAGTTTTAATTACATATAACAAGAATTCTTTTTATTTAGATTTACATTAAAGATAGTGCTAATTCTCTATGTTTAATTGTACTAAACACCATTTTAGGATGCTGTTGCTATATAACCCCCTCCGTCTTGTAGATACCTCTTGCTGTGTACTCTGTGCTCCTGGCCTGTTATGATGCCATTGGTTCATAGATAGGAGGGGCGGGGGGGTTTGAGCATATATTATCACTAGAGGAGATGAGGGTGTTACCTGAAGAAGGAGGCCACGCCTCCGAAACATGTTGTCCTAGCAATTGCATGAAGCTTATGAGAGGAGTCAGCTGCATCACTGGCTACGAGTGACGTCAGGCAGCGCCGGCTGGTCCGTGCGAGTGCTTTGGGTGGTGTGTGTTACAAGCAAGCAGGCGGTCTGTGCTTACTGGAATACTTTACCACGCTGCTAGTTGCTGTGAGCTAACTGATCCCTACAGACCAGGAGAGGAGGCTATTATGGAGCTGTTTATGCCATTTAACACTGGAAGTTTGTGAGTGCAACCCCCGTTTTGAATACATTTATCTTCATCTATTAAACGATAACACACTAGGGCTGGCGTGCGCTTTCTATTGTTTTGATATATTTTCATAAACTGATCGTGTGACTTAGTAATGGTCAAGTCTAAAAAATTGATGCTCGACAGGCTAGCATCGAAGCTTAGACTAATCCCCCTAGTGTTGTCATTGAGAAATCTCATGAAATCTTCCAAGTCTTCACTACTGCCATCCCATAAGAGGAGGATGTCGTCAATGTACCTAGCCCACAACACAAGTTTGGGTTTACGGCAAACATGGACGACATGTTTAGCCCCCATAGCCACTCCCCTATCCTGGCAAAAAAATTTTTGATCGAACCAAAATTAGTTGTGCGTGGCTGCGAATTGTAACAGTTCCATAATGAAGGAGATTTGTTCATCACAAAAGCCGGAATCTCGTCTGAGATAAAATTCAACAGCTGAGAGACCCAACTCATGGGGCATTATGGTGTACAATGACGCCACATCAGCTGTTACTAGCCACATGGTGTCAGTTGGAGTATAACCAGCCAATAGATTAATTACCTGGCGTGAGTCCTTGAGATAGGATGGGTATTAGAAACTAGTGGCTGAAGAAAGAAATCAATGTATTTCCCCACCCGGGACGTGAGGGAGTCAATCCCACTAACAATGGGATGTCCCGGGGGCTGTGTAATGTGCTTGTGGATTTTGGGCAAATAATATATAATGGGCGTACGAGGAGCCCTAGAAATAAGAAAGGCTTTCTATTTTTTATTGAGGATGCCCTGAGTGGCACAGTGGCGGCAATTGATGGGCACAGTGGCTGCGTTTGATGACACAGTGGCTGCGATTGATGGTACAGCGAGGCTGCAATTGATGGGTTTTTTTTTCAGAATTTTTCAGTTTGTTTGCGCCCCCCCCCCCCCCCCCAAATATTTTGAGCACCAGCCACCACTGTTTTAACCTCTGGTGTAAGCCAGCTGGTTAAGTCACCCATTGCCTTCTTATATTCCCCAGGTACTTTAGCACTAATATATTGAAACCTAATTTCCTAGCTCTGGTCCCTTGTCATTGCCATGATGAGATGGTGTTACTCTTGCTGGTGGAGCCTCTGTTTTATACACTATCCAGAATGCATCAGGAGGAGTATGCCTTCTTTACTTAGTTTATAATATTGCAGTGAGGGATGGAGCCATAAAACATCAGCAAGAATTTACTGCTGATAAAATACTCAAGTAATATATAATATACCAAAAAACACCTTAGTGTCACTAGAGATAGTGGGTTTACCATTAGGACAGATTGTTTCTACTTTTCTTTCTTATACTGTAAGGCATATTAGTCTCATTGTTTATTGTAAGATGTTTTTACTAAATTGCAAGGCTCATACTCTGAAATAGTCTAGGCCTCACTGAGTAGGATATTTTGAAATCCAGTTTCTTAATCCCAAATCCCTGAATTCCTTTATAGTAACAGAGGGCAGAGCAGATTAAATCTTCCTCCCCCCATATACCTGCGCTGTACTGTCGGCTTTAAGAAGAGATTTTCTCTGTGATTTAAACAGTTTATGTATAATACTGTACTTTTTCCACCTGAGGAACTGTGTAATTTACACCTTGCAATGTTAGTATTATATGTTGAAAGGAATAATGTGAAAATTTATAAAAAAATAACTGATAGCACTTAGCCAGCTGTGTGCAGTAATATGTTTCTTCCCACAATAAAATAGAAATACCTTGTTGTTTTGAGTCAATTTTATTTAACTTTTTTACATTGATTGATAAATTGATTTTTTTTAATTGCTATTTTCTTTATGCTGGGTGCCTCTATGAAAATGGTGTCAAAGAGAACTAAGTTTTCTAAAGAGAGGGCACAGCAGGAGCTGTTTGCTTCAGACTGTCTCTCTCTAACTGCAAGTCTGTATGGAACCATACAGAGCAGGAGAAGAAGGAGTGGGTGGAGGTATGAGTGATTCCTCATCAAGTTGTGTGTGTTTCCTGAGCCTGAGCAGTTGAGCTTTGTAAATAACAGTCTTTTTCAACAGTAAACATAGGAAAATGAGCCTTTAAGGGTTAGGGGAGAAAATATTACCGACACAGCCACCCTTCTAGACTAGATTGCTGGAACTGGTTGCTAGAGCCACCCTGCCTGCTGTCTAGCAACCAGTGATGTCACAGTGTCAGAGTGAGGCAGAGCGGGGAAAGTCCTGTGCCTAGTGCTGCACTGCACAGCTGTCTCCACCCACCTCCTCCTTCTCTAGAACGCAGCGGCATGAGAGGGAGTGTCTTGGCAGTGGGGAGGGACTGGTCAGTGTGTGTGTGTGTGATCTACTTCATGCCAGTTTCTCCACTGCTCTGCTCCATCTCCGGCGCCTGCGGCCCACCACTAGGGATGGGCTTTATGTTCAGGTTAGGGATGGGTTTGAATCGAACATTGGCTGTTCACCCGTTCGCCGAATAGCGAACAATTTGGGGTGTTTGCGGCACATTCGAAAGCTGCGGAACACCCTTTAAAAGTCTATGGGAGAAATCAAAAGTGCTAATTTTAAAGGTTAACATGCAAGTTGTTGTCATAAAAAGTGTTTGGGGACCTCGGTCCTGCACCAGGGGACATGTATCAATGCAAAAAAAAGTGTTAACCGGTTCCCGACCGGCGCACGCCGATGTACGTCGACATTGTGTGCGTGCCACGGGCAGCGCGATCGCCTCACGGAGAGGACGAACGGGGAGATGCTGATGTAAACAGCATCTCCCCATTCTGCCTAGTGACAAGTGTCACTGATCACAGCTCCCTGTCATCTGGAGCAGTTATCAGAGTAATGACACTGCTAGCCCATCCCCCTACAGTTAGTAATCACTCCCCTAGGACATACTTAACCCCTCCCCGCCCCCTAGTGGTTAACTCCTTCACTGCCAGTGTAATTTACACAGTAATCAGTGCATTTTTAATAGCACTGATCGCTGTATAAATGACAATGGTCCCAAAAATGTGTCAAAAATGTCCGACATGTCCGCCATAAATTCGCAGTCACAATAAAAATCGCCGCCATTACTAGTAAAAAAAAAATATTAATAAAAATGCCATAAAACTATCCCCCATTTAGTAAACGCTATAACTTTTGCGCAAACCAATCAATAAACGCTTATTGCGATTTTTTTTTACCAAAAATATGTAGAAGATTGGCCTAAACTGAGGGAAAAAATGTTTTTTTTATATATTTTTGGGGGATATTTATTATAGCAAAATGTAAAAAATAATGCGTTTTTTTCAAAATTGTCGCTCTTATTTTGTTTATAGCGCAAAAAATAAAAATCGCAGAGGCGATCAAATACCATCAAAAGAAAGCTCTATTTGTTGGAAAAAAAGGACGTCAATTTTGTTTGTGAGCCACGTCGCACGACCACGCAATTGTCAGTTAAAGCGATGCAGTGCCGAATCGCAAAAAACGCTCTGGTCAGGAAGGGGGTAAAATCTTCCGGGGCTGAAGCGGTTAAAAACGGCTGTTTTTTCGGGAGCAGTGATTTTAATAATGCTTAGAGTGAAACAATAAAAGTGTAATATTCCTTTAAATTTCGTACCTGGGGGGTGTCTATAGTATGCCTGTAAAGTGGCGCATGTTTCCAGTGTTTAGAACAGTCTGACAGCAAAATTAAATTTCTAAAGGAAAAAAAGTCATTTAAAACTACTCGGCTATAATGAATTGTCGGTCCGGCAATACACATAAAAGTTCATTGATAAAAACGTCATGGGATTCCCACACAGGGGAACCCCGAACCTAAATTTTAAAAAAAATGCATGGGGGTTCCCCCAAATTCCATACCAGACCGTTCAGGTTTGGTACAGGTATTAATTTTTTTTTAAAAATGGCGTGGGGTCCCCCCAAAAATCCATACCAGACCCTTATCCAAGCACGCAACCTGGCAGGCCGCAAGAAAAGAGGGGGGGACGAGAGAGCGCCCCCCCCTCCTGAACCATACCAGGCCACATGCCCTCAACATTGGGAGGGTGCTTTGGGGTAGCCCCCCAAAGCACCTTGTCCCCATGTTGATGGGGAGAAGGGCCTCATCCCCACAACCTTTGCCCAGTGCCATAAAGAACAAGATGGATGAAGAAGAAGAACACCGAAGGAAGACCAGAAGAACATGGAAGAAGAAGTGGGGAAAGAAGAAGACATTAATAAAGGAATTGTCAAAAACCATCTATTGTCTTTTTTTAACATTTTTGAAATTTTTTTGTGAAATGGTAGGGGCACATTTGTACCCCATTACCAATTCACACAGGGGGGGTGGGATCTGGGGGTCCCCTTAAAGGGGGCTTCCAGATTCTGATAAGCCCCCCGCCCGCAGACCCCCACAACCACCGGGCAAGGGTTGTGGGAATGAGGCCCTTCACCCCATCAACATCGGGACAAGGTGCTTTGGGGGGCTACCCTAAAGCTTCCTCCCAATGTTGAGGGCATGTAACTTGGTACGGTTCAGGAGGGGAGGCGCTCTCTCATCCCCCCCTCTTTTCCTGCGGCCTGCCAGTTCGCGTGCTCGGATAGGGGTCTGGTATGGATTTTTGGGGGGACCCCATGCCATTTTTTTAAAACTTTTGGTGCAGGGTTCCCCTTAATATACATACCAGACCTGAAGGGCCTGGTATGGAATTTGGGGGGACCCCCATGCATTTTTTTTTTTTTTGGTTCGGGGTTCCCCTGTGTGGGAATCCCATGACGTTTTTATCAATGAACTTTTATGTGTATTGCCGGACCAACAATTCATTATAGCCGCGAGTAGTTTTAAATGACTTTTTTTCCTTTAGAAATGTAATTTTGCTGTCAGACTGTTCTAAACACTGGAAACATGTGCCACTTTACAGGCATACTATAGACACCCTGTGGGGGAATCCCATGCCATTTTTATCAATGAACTTTTATGTGCATTGCCGGACCCACAATTCATTATGGCTTTCATTATGGTTTTAAATGACTTCTAAACACGGGAAAAATGCGCCACTTTACAGGCATACTATAGACACCACCCAGGTACGAAATTTAAAAGGAATATTACACTTTTATTGTTTCACTTTAAGCATTATTAAAATCACTGTTCCTGAAAAAACTGACATTTTTAAAACTTTTTTTGAATTGATACATGTCCCCTGGGGCAGGACCCAGGTTCCCAAACACTTTTTAAGACAATACCATGCATATAAGCCTTTAAAATTAGCACTTTTGATTTTTCATGTTCGTGTCCCATAGACTTTAACGGTGTTCGCGTGTTCTAACTAATGTTTTGCCTGTTCGCATGTTCTGGTGCGAACCGAAAGGGGGGTGTTCAGCCCATCCCTGCCTACCACTGCCCACCACCCAGTGGCATTGCATGCAGAAGGTGAATGGACTGCACATGTGTAGGTACACATGTGTTGGTAGGGAACAAAGCCAAGTTCTCATTTGTGAGTTTCTGGTCCGGGTGTCCAATGATTAGTACATCCTACTATCTGCCATGTACTATGGCTGTAGATCTCCCAAGCCCTGGCGCCGTTAAATCCAGCAATTGACCCAGAGAAAAAAAACTGACCATAGCGTAATACAGTCTAATCAATTTAATGTGTAAAAAAGTATTGCACTTAGATTTGGTACTTTAAAAAGTTTGCATCTAAAAACAAAGCTGGTCGTCAAACAACAGAAGCCCGTCCTCCCAGTACACGGCGTGGTGACATCAGCATGTACCCTCCTCCAAAGGAGGTACATTTTTCAATTTTTCTGGGTCATTTGCTGGGTTTAACTGCCACGGACTTCATAGACGGTGCCAGGGCTTGGGAGATCTACAGCCATCCATTCTGTGCTACTAGGTCATTCGGCTATTGATCGTCCGTGCAAACTAAAGGCCTTGACTGGGCTATAGCCACATGCCTTTTTTGCTTGCCATCCGGTAAGCAGGTTTTTCTTAAGGTGGCGGGGCACTTTCTGATTGAAGTCACTGTGGTGCCATTGTTAAGAGAATTTACCATATTTATTGGCATATAACATGCACTTTTTTCCCCTTAAAATCAGGGGGAAATCGTGGGTGAGTGTTATACGTCGATCCCTGCTGATTCCCTGCTGACTGTGAGGAGAGAGGAGCGAGCACCGCCGATATACACATAGCTGAGTGTACTCGGCTAGGCTCAGCTCCACTCGCAGTCCCGCCATTAGACCTGTGTTTTGTCTACCATAGGAGCCAGGCCAAGGGGCGAGACAGGGCGGGACTGCGAGAGGAGCCGAGATACATAGGACATCCAGCTCTGTGTATCTCGGCGGGGACAATTTTAAACAATCAGCCTGCAATGAGGCTGGGCAAGGCTGCATTCAGAATGGGCAAGGCTGCAATCAGATTGGGCAAGGCTGCAATCAGACTGGGCAAGGCTGCAATCAGACTGGGCAAGGCTGCAATCAGACTGGGCAAGGCTGCAGATGGACACTGATCATTCTGCAATGATGGACAAAGCTGCAGATGGACACTGATAAGGCTGCATTGATGGGCATATAAATGTAAGTTTTTTTCCTTAAACTTCCCTCCTAAAAGTTTTTTTCCTTAAAATTCCCTTCTAAACTTGGGGTGCGTGTTATACCCCGGCGCGTGTTTTACGCAGATAAATACGGTAGTTCATTGTTAATGTTGATCAATAACATGCTGTTTTAATGAAGAATTTTCCTGCAATAATTGGGACTTTTTAGCGTAGCTTCTCTCATTTTTCTATGAACAATTTATATAACAACAATGTTTATATTATAATCTATAAAAGATTGGGATTTATTAATGAATGCAATATACTGTATATGAAGTAAAAAAATAACACAGCAGACTTAAAGAGTTTTTGGAGGCATCCAACAATGCATAATTGTGTCTAGGCGTTTTGCGGATAACACCTCTTTTTCAGGACCATAGACACTAGAGCAGGTTTTCTCAACCAGGGTTCCATGGAACCCTAAGCTTCCTCCAGAGGTTGCTAGGGGTTCCTTGAACAATCAGCAATTTCTCAGATAAGTTCCCACTGATGCTAATGATCTTTTTGGCTATATGTAAGGGGTGGATTCTTCCCACTTACCACAAGTGTAAGGAGCATTCTTCCCACTGCCCATCACACTAATGGATCATGATTTGTAGATATAGTATTTTTTTACAGGGGTTCCCTGAGTCTGAAAGGTTAGTTCAAGGGTTCCTCTGCGTTGAAAAGGTTGAGAAAGGCTGCACTAGAGTATCAAACACAATGATTGCAATTGTATATATTCCATAATGGTAATACAGTACTGTACACTTAACCCCTTGGCACCGGCCACGGCCTCTTGGTGCCTGGTCCTTGGTGCCGAGGGGCTGCATGTTTGCACAAATTGCTGTCTATATAGATCTGTCAAGAGCACGCGTGCTACCTGCTCCCAAGCTTGTTTTAGTACACCTCTTAATGGCCCATTTGTCATTAGTGATCCTCAAACTGGTTACATGGCTTTCTTTCCTCAAGCGTTGCATAACTAACTTCATAATAGGCTGAAAACAAATGTGGATCAATAGCTTTTCTGCCAAGAGAATGAAAAACATTTCAAAATATGCAGCAAAAATGTCAGGACAAAACTCCATAAGCAGGTAGAAGAAGTTACATTTACTGTTGGTGTGAGTATCCCCTCATATCATTTTCAAACCCTTTTAACCCATTTTTTAGCAAGATGAACCCAATCAACAGAGGGAAACTACTAAGGAACCACCAGAGGACAAGAAGGAGGGAAAGAAAGAGGGGGTTGAAACAAAGGGCAAAGGGACATGTAGGGGAGGAGAGAAAGTGGTAAGTGCCTTTTCATATATAATATTTAAAGATTACTTTTGTGTTTTGACTGGAAAGCTTACAGTGGGGACCAGTTTTTGTGATCATGGGGACACCCTGGGATTCGCTCACTTTGTAGGGGTTTCCTCACAATTCCTGTTGTGGCTATCGGACAGGAAGTGAAGGGAAATCTCCTCTATGGGACACTGATGGCACCCCCCCCCCCCCAAAAAATAAAACTGACAGGTTATAACCCTCCCCTACTCTATCCAAAATTTAAAAAAAAGAAGTTTTGCCCTTAGTTTATCTAACAGTTAAATTATGCATGCTGTAAACCTCTAACTGCAAAAGCAAATAAAAATTGTGACTGGAGAGCATTCCAATGTATAGGCATGGTTGTTATTGAATTAGAAAGCAATGTCCCAGCAAGGCAGTCAGATTAGAGCATCCTTTCTCAACCAGGGTTACATGAAATCCTAGGGCTCCTCCAGAGGTTGCTAGGAGCTCCTTGAGCAAAGAGCAATTTCTGCCACTCAGATAAGTTGTCACTGAAACCAATTACTTTTTTATTTGTAGGAGGGGAATTATTCCCATTGACCACAAATGTAAGGAGCATTCTTCTCCTTGACCATCACACTAATGTACATTGAACTGTAGATGAAATAATTTATAGCAGGGGTTCCTTAAGGCCAGAACAGTATTTCAAGGGTTATTCCATGTTAAATAGGTTGAGAAAGGTTAGATTAGGTGTAAGAGTACCAGATGTTCAGAAATATAGAAAGAAATATATAAAGAAAATGTCCATTTAGTCCAGGCATGTGTTTTAGTTTAAAAAGAATTACTCAGAATAGGACTACATTAGTGCTGGTTAATAAGTACTTATATAATTGATAAAGCGCTACAAATACCAATAGTGTAAAATGTGTAAGAGCATGTATTTCTGTTGCCATGGTCAGTAAAAATGTTTACTGCATTTTGGTGGTATGGTAAATTCTTTGTTGCACTGTTAGCTTGATGCAGAGGCTTAAAAGAGCCAGGTCAGCACCAGAACACAGCTGAGGAACATTGAGCACACACTCACCCAAAGCATAAGTTTTCGTATAATTGAGATATTGTTACCACACTGCTTTGGAGATCAGTATATCAATATAAAGCCTTGTTAAATACAAATTAATTTTGCTCTATAGTCTTCCACCAAAGTAACTTAATTGGAAAACGATGAAAGGAGGCATCACCATATTGGTTATAGAAGTTACAATCCATAAACCTATGTAGTCAGTTGTGTATTATTTGCCACTGCCACGTAGGGTTCACTGAGGCTTTTTTGTAACCAATCTAAAAGCGAAGCTCCACCCAAAAGGGGACGCTCCACTTGTTCGCACCCTCCCCACCTCCACTATCCCATTTGACACACTTTTTTGGGGGGCAGGGGGAGTGGGTACTTGGTTTTGACAGGTACCCGCTCCCGCTTCCAGGTAAGATTGCCGATTGGCGATCTGAGTCATGTCCGGTCCCTCCTCCTACCCCCCGCTGCTTTCTGGGACCTGTGTATGACCCAGAAATTGACAGAACCATTCAGAAAGTGCAGTGTGACTTGTGCATGAGCAGTAGGAAACCAGCTGTGATGCCTGAAGTTTCCCTTACCTGCAATTCCGGCTTGGGGTGCCAACATCGTGGAATCCCTAGACAGATAAGTGTCCTTATATTAAAAGTTAGAAGCTACAGTATTTGTAGCTGCTGGCTTATTTTTTTCCCCCAGACTGGAACTCCACTTTAAACAAGATCTATCATTAGAATTTTGTATTTTAAAATTCTGCCCTCTATAGGACAAAATACATGTACTACTTTGCCAGTGTTTCTAATGCCGCGTACACACGAGCGGACTTTACGGCAGACTTTGTCCTGCGGACTTTTTGTCGGACTTTACGACGGACTTTCCGAATGAACGGACTTATAGAAGTTACAATCCATAAACCTATGTAGTCAGTTGTGTATTATTTGCCACTGCCACGTAGGGTTCACTGAGGCTTTTTTGTAACCAATCTAAAAGCGAAGCTCCACCCAAAAGGGGACGCTCCACTTGTTCGCACCCTCCCCACCTCCACTATCCCATTTGACACACTTTTTTGGGGGGCAGGGGGAGTGGGTACTTGGTTTTGACAGGTACCCGCTCCCGCTTCCAGGTAAGATTGCCGATTGGCGATCTGAGTCATGTCCGGTCCCTCCTCCTACCCCCCGCTGCTTTCTGGGACCTGTGTATGACCCAGAAATTGACAGAACCATTCAGAAAGTGCAGTGTGACTTGTGCGTGAGCAGTAGGAAACCAGCTGTGATGCCTGAAGTTTCCCTTACCTGCAATTCCGGCTTGGGGTGCCAACATCGTGGAATCCCTAGACAGATAAGTGTCCTTATATTAAAAGTTAGAAGCTACAGTATTTGTAGCTGCTGGCTTATTTTTTTCCCCCAGACTGGAACTCCACTTTAAACAAGATCTATCATTAGAATTTTGTATTTTAAAATTCTGCCCTCTATAGGACAAAATACATGTACTACTTTGCCAGTGTTTCTAATGCCGCGTACACACGAGCGGACTTTACGGCAGACTTTGTCCTGCGGACTTTTTGTCGGACTTTACGACGGACTTTCCGAATGAACGGACTTGCCTACACACGATCAACCAAAGTTCGACGGATTCGTACGTGATGACGTACGACCGGACTAAAACAAGGAAGTTCATAGCCAGTAGCCAATAGCTGCCCTAGCGTTTTTAGACCGGTTTTTGTCCGTTGGACTAGCATACAGACGAGCGGACTTTTCGGCCGGACTCGAGTCCGTCGAAAAGATTTGAAATGTGTTTCATTTCTAGGTCCGTGCTTTCTAAACCTAGTTATGAGTACCAATCCACCTCCCTCCGCTCCTGCTGCAGCCAATCCGACAGTAGCTTTGAAGGAGGCAGTTGAGTCATAGCTGCAGCTTGCCTCAGCTGTGAACACTTTCCTGAGACAAGCAACAGCAAGAGGAATGCAGAGGAAGGGGGTGTGGGTCAGACTCTGCAATCCTCTTGCCATAGCTTGTCTTGGGAAAGCGTTCACAGCCGAGACAAGCTGCAGCTAAGAATCAAATGTCTTCTTCATAGCTGTTGTCAGACCGACCGAGGCAGGAGGGAAGGGGGGCTCATAACTAGGGTTAGAAAGCATTTCAAATAAAGAAGTAGAGAATGGGAGTTTTGAGGTGTATATTGATCAGATAGAAGACAAAAAAAATCAATACGTTTTGCTTAATAGACACCATTAAAATTGAATATTAAAACCAACATGAAAAAATTCATATGGTCGTTGTAGAAAAGTTTTTCAAATCTACATGTTTTGCTAAGATCACAAAGTGGTGTTCTGCACATGCGCAAAACCACTGCGGCCATCTTGGAAACTACTCAGAGTTTTGCTTGACAGCGACAGAGCTTTTCTTCTTGAGAGAGGACTGTACGGATCTGCATGGGCTTAACTTCAGATGCGGGAAGGCTGGAAGGACCAGGGGCTGGAGGGAAGAAGACCTTAGGTAACATCCAGGTTGTATTGAAGGTTTGGGATCTCTCAGAAGGATGTTCTTACAAGCGTCTGTCCAGCTGTATGGTCAACTGGATGAGGCCCTTCAAGGTAGCCAACAAGCTCAGCTGGTGTTGGTGCTTTAGGTAAGCTTCATTCCAGCATGTATCTGCAGCCCATTTTCAAAAGTCCACTGTGTAATCTTCTGCGGGGCGCCGCCCCTGCTGTAAGGTGTGCAGGGCATTTTCGGCCGTGGCCATACGTTGGGGGTCGTCATATAGCTAGGCCATGGCCCCAAAGAATGCATCAACAGAGTCAGTGATGGGGCTCTTTTGTTCCAACAGGCCGTGGGCCCAGACCTGTGGTTCATCTGAGAGTAAGGATATGATGAATTCCACTTTTACGTTTTCTATGGAGAAAGTTCTTGGTTGAAGAGCCAGGTATAGCAGACAGGCATTCTTAAAGGCCCTACATTTTCTTCGGCCCCCGAGAACTATTCAGGGGAGGGTCCCCGATCAAGGGAAGCAGGTGCCGGGGACAAGTGTTGCAGACTATCCTCTGGAAGTAGCCGTCTTGTAGCCTCTGTACTGCTTAGGTTAATACGGTAACCTGCTGACACAAAGCCTCTATAGGGGAAGCACCTCTGTCAGTCTCTGACATGGCAGGATTATACTGTCAGGTGCAGGTATGGAAACCAAGATGCTAAGAGAGCTCCCCTTGCGGCTAAGCGCAGAACGCCCCTGGAGTTGGGAACAGGGAGCACGGTGCTCAAAGAAGCACAGTTTGCCAGGTGCTTACTTGTAGTCAGATGTAGTCAGATGACTGTAGCAGGCTGGTGGCAATAGCCGTACTTGCGGTGCTTGGTAAGGAGAGAAACCAGGAGCCAGACCAAAGGTCATACAGGGTAAATCAGTCCAGAAGCATAAACAGGGGCAAGCCAAAGTCATACACAGAAGACGGGAGCAGCAGAGTAGAAGAGCCAAGCCGGGGTTATACACAGGAGACAGGAACAGAAGCAAAGTCCAGATGCAAGCCAGAGGTCAAGCCAGTAAACCAGAGAGCAAGGTCAAGGCAAGCCGGGTCAGTAACGGGTAGTCCACAGATCAGGATACAGAATCACCAGGAACACAGAGAAGTTGAGATAATCCAGCAATGTTCTGTCTTTGGTGGCTGGCTTAAATAGGGCAGTTGGCGCCAGCATCTGTCACGACACTTGCTCGCTGCTGCGCACACGTCGTATTGCTCATGTGTGTGCGCCGATCCACAGCGCGTGCTTCTGCAGGCACCTGGACTCTCTGTGGGCACCCATGTTGGATTTGGGTGACATTGCCAGTCCTGCGACAACCATGTCCCTGACAGAGCCCCCCCCTCAAGGGGCAGCCTCCGGATGCCCAAACGAGCCCATCTCTCTGGATACCTGTTGCAGCCGTTCTGTAACAGTCTAGGGACATGTATGTTTCCTGCAGGTACCCAGGAATTTTCCTCTGAAGAATACCCCCTCCATTTAACAAGAAATTGAGTTTGCCTACCTCTCTTCCTGTAGTTCAGGATGGCTTCCACTTCATATTCTATGTCATTACCTATAGTGACTAGTGACTGGTGGAGGTGGCAACTCTTCTCTTCCTGGGAATGGGCTTGGCACAGCTGGTTTCAATAAGGAGACGTGGAACACCGGGTGGATCTTGTAGGAAACTACCAAAGCAAGTTCAAAAGCCACGGGGTTCACTTCTCTTTTAATCTCGAATGGTTCCCACAAACTTTGGTCCTAGCTTCCTGGAAGGACAAGATGGTTTAAAGGTTAATAAAGGACAGCCATACCTTGTCTCCCACCTTATAGATGGGGATCCCTCTCCTTCTCTTGTCATATTGCCTCTTGAAGTCTACTTGAGCCTTCTGCATGTTTTTTTTGGAGAACTTGGTAATTTGTTTGAAAGGAACTTATCCTGTCTTGAACAGCTGGTACTGGAGATTCAGGAATGGTGATGGGTAGGAACGACGGGTGAAAACCGTAGTTAGCTCAGAAGGGTGACTAATTGGTGGCTGTGTATATGGATTTGTTGTATGCAAACTCAGCGCAAGGCAGCAAGGAGGCCCAGTCATCTTAGGAAAACTAGCAGAAGCACTTCAGATATTGCTCCAGGGTCTGATTTGTCCTCTCCGTCTGGCCGTTACTCTGAGGATGATAAGCAGAAGAGAGATATACCTCAATTGACAGGATCTTGCAAAGGTTCCTCCAAAATCCAGAGGTGAATTGTACGTCTCTAACAGAGACGATGTTATCAGGTAGTCCGTGTAATCTGACTATTTCTTTGGTAAAAATTTTCGCTGTGTCCATGGCGGAAGGTGTACTAAGCATGGGCAGGAAGTTAGCCATTTTTGATAGTCGGTCCACTACCACCAAGATAGTCATGAATCTCTCTGATGGAGGAAGATCAACTATAAAGTCCATAGAAATATTTTTCCAGGGTTGCTCTGGGATTGGTAAGGGCCTTAACAAACCCCAAGACTTGGTATTGTAACCCTTGTTGCGTTGGTATATCAAAGATGAGTTCACGTATTTCCTGCATTCCGATTTTAGGGAAGGCCACCACAGGTATCGCTGGACAAGGTCAATTGTCTTCCGAACTCCGAAATGCCCGGCAAGTTGGTGATCGTGGAACTTTTTCAGGGTTTGCAATCTGACTTCCTGAGGGACAAAAATGTTGGAGAGAGGCCTCTTAGGTCTGGTTGAATTAACAAAAAATTTTGCGTAGACGGGATTGTGCCAGGAATGGTCTCTTCTGGGGTGTCTGGGAACATCCGAGAAAGAGCATTGGCTTTTCAATTCTTTGACCCACGGCGGTAAGTAATATGGAAATTGAACCTAGAAAAGAACAATACCCACAACGCATGACACGGTTTCAGACGTCTGGCAGTCCTCAAATATTCTAGATTCTTGTGTTCTGTGAAGATAGTAATGGGATGTGCCGCACCTTCAAGCAAGTATCTCCACTCCTCCAAAGCTGTTTTAATGGCCAAAAGCTCCGGTCCCCGTCATTGTAATTCTTTTCTGGTTGGGTCATTTTCCGAAAAGCTACGGGATGTAGCAGTGATTTGGGACCCTGTGGTTGGGACAGGACAGCCCCTGTGGCCACTTCTGAGGCATCAACTTCCAGAACATAGGGCAAAGCATGGTCAGGATGCTGAAGAACTGGTGCTGAAACAAATACTGCTCAAGCATCGAGGACCACTGAAATCTGGAATGCAGATGGATTAATTGAGTAATGGGTGTGATAATGGCTGAGAAGTTCTTGATAAATCTGTAAAAGTTAGAAAAACCAACAAATCTTTGAAAACCCTTTTTGTCTGAAGGGGCAGGCCATTCCAGGATTCTTTTCACTTTTTGGTGGTCCATGGCAACTCCCTTTGTAGACATGACAAGTCCCAGGAACTAAATTGACCCCTTCTGAAAGTCACATTTCTCTGTTTTCAGGTATAATCCATGTGTCCTTAGGGTAACTAATACCTTCTTCATGTGGACTCTATGGATTTCCAGGTTGGCTAAGAAAACAAGGATATCGTCCAGATATACAATGACAAAGTTATCTAGATATTCTCAAAAAATATTTTTCACAAAGTGCTGGAATGTGGCTGGGGCATTACAGAGTCCAAACGGCATTACCAGATATTCAAAGTGTCCGAAACGTGTTCGGAATGCCGTCTTCCACTTGTCCCCCTCACAAATGCAAACCAGGTTGTAGGCACCCTGTAAGTCCAGTTTAGAGAAGACTTGAGCAGAATGGAATCATTGGAACAGCTCTGGGATAAGAGGGAGTGAGTAGCGATTCTTGAATTTTATTCAGCTCTCTGTAATCTACACAAGGTCTTAATGATTTATCCTTTTTTTCGACAAAGAAAATGCCAGCACCTGCAGGAGATGAAGAAGGACGGATAAACCCCTTTTCCAGGTTTTCGTCAATATATTGTCGTAAAGTCTCAGAATTTCAGAGCCTGGGAGCAGTTCAATAGGACAATCGTAGGGACCGTGAGGTGGAAGGGCGTCAGCTCCTTTTTTGACAAACACATACAGAAATTCTTGGTAAGCAGGTGGTATATGTTGGCTGGCACTGGAGATAGGTTGTAGGGTCAAACAGCTAGTACAGTCTCTAGAAATAGGGGCAAGGCAATGCTGCTGGTAGTATGTAGAGAAGAGGACTTCATTCTTGAGCCAGTCGATATGGGGATTGTGTCCCCGTAACCAGGGAAATCCCAGGATGACCAGAAACATGGGGGAGCACAGTACATCAAAACGTATCAATTGTTTATGGCCGGAATTGGTCATCGTGGGGATTGGCAGTGATTCGTGAGTAGGGATGAGCCAAATGTTCGAGTCGAACATAAGTTCGACTCGAACATCGGGTATTTGCCTGTTCCCCGAATAGTGAACAATTTGGGGTGTTTGCGGCAAATCCGAAAGCCGCAGAACACCCTTTAAAACTCTATGGGAGAAATCAAAAGTGCTAATTTTAAAGGCTTATATGCATGGTATTGTCATAAAAAGTGTTTGGGGACTTGGGTCCTGCCCCAGGGGACATGTATCAATGCAAAAAAAAGTTTTAAAAACTGACTTTTTTTGGGAGCAGTGATTTTAATAATGCTTAAAGTGAAACAATAAAAGTTAAATATTCCTTTAAATTTTGTACCTGGGGGGTGTCTATAGTATGCCTGTAAAGTGGTGCATGTTTCCTGTGTTTACAACAGTCCCTGCACAAAATGTCATTTCTAAAGGAAAAAAAAGTCATTTAAAAGTACTCGCGGCTATAATGAATTTTCGGCATGGGATTCCCCCACAGTCAATTACCAGGCCCTTTAAGTCTGGTATGAATATTAAGGGGAACCCCGAACCAAAATTAAAAAAAAAAATTGCGTGGGGTCCCCCCAAATTCCATACCAGGCCCTTCAGGTCTGGTATGGATATTAAGGGGAACCCCGCGCCAAAATTTAAAAAAAATGGCGTTTGGGTCCCCCTCAAAATCCATGCCAGACCCTTATCCGAGCACGCAACCTGGCAGGCAGCAGGAAAAGAGGGGGGACAAGAGAGCGCAGAGTAGAAGAGCCAAGCCGGGGTTATACACAGGTGACAGGAACAGAAGCAAAGTCCAGATGCAAGCCAGAGGTCAAGCTGGGAGGTCAAGGCAAGCCGGGTCGGTAACGGGTAGTCAACAGATCAGGATACAGAATCACCAGGAACACAGAGAAGCTGAAATAATCCAGCAATTTTCTGTCTTTAATGGCTGGTTTAAATAGAGCAGTTGGCGCCAGCGTCTGTCAAGCCACTTGACAGACGCTGGCTCCCGCATGCACCTGGACTCTCTGTGGGCGCCCATGTTGGATTAGGGCGACATTGCCAGTCCTGCGACGGCCATGTCCCTGACACCATGAAGAGAAAACACATTCTATTGCAAAAGACAGCGCTCTGCATATTGCCAGGTAGATAAACCACCATTATTCTCTTACTATATCAACACAGGCAGGTTGAGAGAGAGACATCCATATTAAAGGGGAACCCTACCATTAAAGGACAATACCAATTTCCATGGATTCCGCTCAAACATCAAGCAAATTCAGTATCTGCATCAACGGCACTGTTGATTGATCATCCATAGCCCAATTTTTTACACAGCATATTCAAATAGGGAGATAAAAAATGGGAAAGAGTGGAAACAATTTGGCACCCCATCTGTTAGCATTAGAATGGGAGTTTTCATTATGGCAGCAGCCATCTTGCGCATGCGTGGAGAGCCGCTCTGTATCTTTGAATACAGGTATTGGAATGAGGAGTTTCCAAGATGGCCGCAGTGGTTTCACGCATGCGCAGAACGTTGCTTTTGTATTAGGTGTGATCGCGTTTATCGCAATAGTTTATCCTCGTTTAAGACGGAAGTCTATGGGAATGAGAGGAGACAACCAATGGGCGTCCGCATCCCTTCAGTGATGTCAAATGCAGCGGGGATGGAGGGGGTATTTAAGGACCCTCCCGGCGGCGGTTATTTTGCTTCGGCCGCTTGCCCTGTTGGATAATTGTATGATACAGTCATCTAAGCTTCAGGTAAGCGAATCCTCGATGGTAGTGAGATACCAACCGAACCTACAGTAGATTTTAGCTTATCGGATAATAATGCAATTATATTATTGGTTGTAGGGGACTATCCCCCCCGTAGACATTGGTGTAAGATGGCTACAATATGAGCCTATATGGATTCACTATGCTTGATTAGTTGAGATGTATTCTCATAGCTGTTTTGTATGATTCTCTAGATAAAACAGATTTTTCTTCTATCAAGCTGTACATTAGTTTTGAAGTATTCATCTCCCTATTGTTTGTTGAACTTCCCTATTTCCATGGCCATATGCTGGAACATGGTAGGTATAATGGATTAGATAGACAACAATTGTATCCCTAATTGGACTTAATTGCGTCCAATTGTAATTGGTTTTATGTTCCTGCAGGTTCAAATAAGGGGTTTACCCTCTCTATGACACATTGATACTTTGCTGAGCTATCTGTTTGTGGCTTTTACTAGTTCTCTGGAGTCGTGTTTACATTTGGTGTAAGATTCCTTTCATCAGATGACCCCATATATATGATTGTATTTTGTTATGTATATATGTAAATTAAATACTTTGAGATTTTTAGACCATGTGTGGTCTCTATGTGCAATTATGAATTTATAATATACAGTATATTTGTTTACTAATGCCGTGTACACACGACCGGACTTTTCAACAGCAAAGGTCCGACGGAACGAATCCGCCGGACAATTCGATCATGTGTGGGCTTTATCGGACCTTTGCTGTCAAAAAATAAGATGGACGCATCTTCCTCCGGCTTCTTCTCCACTTCGTCCTCCGATCCGCCTCAATAGGAGTCTCCCGCTGTGTGACGCTTCTGTTCAGGTGACAGCTGATATATATAACGGACGGTGGGGCCACCCGGTAACCCCGCCCCCCTCTGACTCACTGCGACTTCCGTATAGCTTTCCCCATGTTGTCAGAGGGGGGCGAGGTCCCCCGTTTACGGCGGATTGAGGCGGATCGGAGGACGAAGCGGAGAAGAAGAAGCCGGAGGAAGATGCCGGATGAGAAGACCGGAGGAAGAAGCGGAGGAAGATAGAGGAAGAAGTGGGGGAAGAACAAGATGGAGGAAGAAGAAGAACACCGAAAGGAAGACCATAAGAAGATGGAAGAAGAAGCAGGGAAAGAAGATATTAATAAAGGAATTGTCAAAAGCCGTCTATTGTCTTTTTTAAACATTTTTTACACTCTTTTTGTGAAATGGTAGGGGTACATTTGTACCCAATTACCAATTCACACGGGGGGGCTGGGATCTGGGGGTCCCCTTGTTAAAGGGGGCTTCCAGATTCTGATAAGCCCCCCGCCTGCAGACCCCCACAACCACCGGGCAAGGGTTGTGGGGATAAGGCCCTTCTCCCCATCAACATGGGGACAAGGTGCTTTGGGGGGCTACCCCAAAGGACCCTTCAATGTTGAGGGCATGTGGCCTGGTATGATTCAGGAGGGGAGGGCCGCTCTCTCATCCCCCCTTTTCCTGCAGCCTGCCAGGTTGCGTGCTCAGATAAGGGTCTGGTATGGATTTTGAGGGGGACCCCACGACATTTTTTTAAATTTTGGCATGGGGTTCCCCTTAATATCCATACCAGGCCTGAAGGGCCTGGTATGGAATTCGGGGGGACCCCCACGCATTTTTTTTTTTTAAATTTTGGTTCAGGGTTCCCCTGTGGGCGAATCTCATGCCGTTTTTATCAATGAACTTTTATGTGTATTGCTGGGACAGACAATTCATTATAGCCGCGAGTAGTTTTAAATGAATTTTTTTCCTTTAGAAATGTCATTTTGCTGTCAGACTGTTCTAAACATGGGAAACATGCGCCACTTTACAGGCATACTATAGACACCCCCCAGGTACGAAATTTAAAGGAATATTACACTTTTATTGTTTCACTTTAAGCATTATTAAAATCACTGCTCCCGGAAAAACGTTCGTTTTTAAAACTTTTTTTTGCATTGATACATGTCCCCTGGGGCAGGACCCAGGTCCCCAAACACTTTTTATGACAATAATTTGCATATTAACCTTTAAAATTAGCACTTTTGATTTCTCCCATAGACTTTTAAAGGGTGTTCCACGGCTTTTGAATTGGCCGCAAACACCCCAAATTGTTCGCTATTCGGCAAACGGGCGAACAGCCAATGTTCGAGTCGAACTCATGTTCGACCCGAACATAAAGCCCATCCCTAATCAGCAGGCATATTTTGCTACCCCAGTTGCTGAACCGTAAAAAAAATACTGTCACAGCCATCCACATGCTCAGCGTCTAAATGCTAGCTTGGCCAAATTGCTAGCTGCAACTGCTGCCTTTTCAGCTGGTAGACTCTGGCCCCTTTTGTGAATTTTTGGAATATGCTGTACCACAGTGGCAGGTTCCAAAACAATTTTTTTTTCACGTAAGGCCATTCCAGCTCTCTACCGTCATGTGGAAAGCAATGTTTTGGCCTCGTTTGACAGGGCAATCAGCAGCAAGGTTCATATTACCGCTGACTCATGTTCCAGCAGGCATGGTCAGGGACGTTACCTTTCCTTCACCACGAACTAGGTAACTCTGCTGGCAGCTGGGAAGGATGCAGGACAGGGTTCAGTGTTGGAGCTTGTTCCGCCACCACGCCTCCAAAAAAGCTGGTGGTAATTCTGCCACATCACTCTGCTCCACCCCCTCCTCTTCTTCTTCCTCTATGGCCTCTTCTGCAGAATTGTTCTCTGAACCAGCAGTGCTCTGTAAGCGTTCAAGGGGCTACGCAAACAGTCACGCTAAAACATGCCATGCGGTGCTTCAGTTGGTCTGCCAAGGGGACAGGAGCCACACTGAGGCAGAGATTCTGTCACCTCTGCAGGGGCAAGCTCAGAGGTGGTTGACGCCACGGCAGCTTGAGCTGTAGTGATCATTCTTGCCTTCCATGTATCATAGTGATCCCTCCTTCCTTTCTTCCATGTACCATAGAGATCCTTCCTGCTCTCTCTCCCTAAGGGTTGGTTCACATTGCAGTACTTATTCTCTGGCTCCATCCCGGGTTCCTCAGGTCTTTCATAACCCTCTATAAGCTCTCTGTCTATTTTCAGTGTGTTAGGTACCTGGTAGGAGAGCCTGACTGTAGGAGAAGACCTCTCATACAACGCTGGTTCAGGAGCCACTGGAGTGGGGACAGTGGTCTCCTGAGCGCAGTGGGGTAGGAGTGCCTGTTGGAGTATAGGCTCTGATGAAGAGGCAGAGATCCCTCCTGGGATGGCAGGACTGCAGGTGAGTGGAGACTGGAACAGCAGCAGACTTGACACACTGGAGGTGAGGGATCACAGGAGCTGAAGCTGAAGGTGCAACAGCAAGTAGAGCGGCAGGCACAAGCAGAGTCAGACAGTCCGGGTCGGCAGGTAACTGGCACAGGTAATCACAGCAGGCAAAGGCAGAGTCGGTGAGCAGGCAGAGGTCGACAACGGTAGCAGATACAGACAGCAGGATGGTCAGGCAAGCCGGGTCGGGATTGGAGCAGGTCGGATGGTCAAACAAGCCGGGTCAAATCAGGTAGCAGATAATCAGATACAGGTTCAAGCAGAATCACAGAGCTGAGACGAAGCAGCGATGTTCCCATGGAACAGGAGAACTTTTATGTGCTAAATGGCGCCAAACCGGCGCTAACGCGAACGCGCGCACGCACTCGCGCCGCACGCCCGAGCGCCGCGCTGATGCACAGCAACAGCAGCAGCTTGCTGCCGTCTCTGAACAGGGGCGCGCCGGCGCATACAAGCGCCCCGGTCTGGTGCTGGTAGATCCCTGACATTGCCCCCCCCAAGGGGCAGCCTCCGGATGCCCAACAACCTCTTTTTCTCAGGGTGAGTGGAAAAATAGGCGCGTACTAAATGCCTAGCATGCACATTACTGTTCGGTTCCCACGAGTTACTTTCTGGGCCGTAGCCTTTCCACTTGATTAAGAATTGGTTTTGCCCTTGCCTTCTTCTACAATCAAGGATAGCCTCAACTTCAAATTCCTCGCTGCCATTAATTACAACAGGTTCAGGAGGTCTTGTCCCTCTAGCAGGAAAGGGATCGGGTACAACAGGTTTGAGCAGAGATACATGGAATACCGGATGAATTTTAAATGAATCAGGTAAAGTCAGTTCATAAGATACTTCATTGATTTTCCTTCTAACTGGAAAGGGTCCCATGAATCTAGGTGCCAACTTCTTAGAAGGACATGCTAATTTAATATTAACGGTAGAAAGCCATACCTGGTCTCCAATTTGTAAGTTCAGTTCCCCCCTTCTTTTCCGGTCGAAGATTCTCTTACCATCTGCCTGAGCCTTGGACACTGTTTCCTGCAACAACCGGCTGTTGTGACTGAGGAACTCCACTGTACTTTGTACTGCTGGAACCGAAGACTCTGAAAGGAAATCAGGTAGAAAGGTTAGGTGAAAGCCGTAATTGGCGAAAAAAGGAGATTGACCGGTAGCAGAATGTTTGGCATTATTGTACGCAAATTCTGCTAAGGGTAGTAGAGATACCCAATCATCTTGCGTGAAAGATGTGAAACATCTGATATATTGTTCCAGGGTCTGATTAGTCCTTTCTGTCTGACCGTTCGTTTGAGGATGATAGGCCGAGGACAAGGCCAATTCAATCTTTAGGGTTTCACACAGGGATCTCCAGAAACGAGAGGTGAATTGAACCCCTCTATCAGAAATTATGTTTACAGGTACTCCATGAAGTCTGATGATCTCCTTGATAAATATGCGAGCTGTTTCAGTGGCAGACGGGGTTCCCCTTAACGGTAGAAAATGAGCCATTTTGGTTAGACGGTCCACTACTACAAAGATGGCTGAGCAACCTTCAGAACATGGAAGCTCCACAATAAAATCCATAGAAATCATTTTCCATGGTCTGTCGGGTACAGGTAACGGTTTCAATAGGCCCCAAGCTCGATTCCTGGATGACTTATTCTGACTGCAGATGGGACAGGAGCTGACATATCTTTCACAAAAGTCTTTCAGATTGGGCCACCAGAATGTACGCTGTACTAGGTCCAGGGTCTTACGAACTCCAAAGTGGCCTGCCAATGGATGATCGTGGAGAAGTGTCAAAACCCTGACCCGAATATCTTCAGGAACGAAAATTTGGCTTCCCTTCCAGAACAGACCATCTCTTCTTACTAAAGAAATCCCAGTAGGCCTGGCTGACTCAGAGGATGCTTCCTTAATCAGGGAAAGTAAATCCGTTTGTAGCAGTAAAAAACTGTTTGTGGGTAAGATGGTGTCAGGAGTGGATAAGTCCTTAGGATTGTCATGCATACGTGATAATGCATCCGGTTTAATATTTTTTGAACCTGGGCGGTACGTGATATGGAAAGAGAAACGTGAGAAAAACAGAGCCCAGCGGGCTTGACGAGGCTTCAACCGTTTCGCAGATCGTAAGTATTCCAGGTTTTTATGGTCAGTATAAATTAGCACTGGATGCATAGCCCCCTCCAACAGGTACCTCCACTCTTCCAGTGCAGTCTTAATGGCGAGAAGCTCTCGGTCACCAACGTCATAATTCTTCTCTGCAGGGGAGAGTTTACGGGAGAAGAACCCTACAGGATGCATTATCTCTTTGCTACCTTTGCGTTGTGAAAGAATCGCACCTACCGCAATCTCGGAAGCAACAACCTCTAAGATAAACGGTAGAGATGGTTCAGGGTGACTGAGGATAGGTGCTGAAGTAAATAATCTTATGAGAATTTCGAAGGCGTCTTGGGCAGCTTGATTCCAAGAAAAACCGGTATTTTGTTTGGTTAACTGCGTGATGGGTGCAATTATGGCTGAGAACCCCCTGATGAACTTTCTGTAGAAGTTCGCAAACCCCACAAACCGCTGAATTCCCTTCTTGTCCAAGGGTACAGAACAGCGGAAACTTTTTGTGGGTCCATCTTGATGCCCGTTGCAGAGATGATTAACCCAAGAAATTGAATGCTCTGTTGTTCGAACTCACATTTCTCCGCTTTTGCGTACAGACTGTGTAAGCGGAGACGACCCAACACCCTGCGGACATGTTCTTGATGCAATTCACGGGATTCTGAAAAAATCAAAATATCGTCCAAGTATGCGATTACAAACACATCTAAGAAGTCCCTGAGGACATCGTTAATCAGGTGTTGAAAGGTTGCAGGGGCATTGCAGAGTCCAAAGGGCATGACCAGGTATTCATAATGCCCGAATCGGGTTCGGAATGCTGTCTTCCACTCGTGCCCAGCCCTGATACGGATCAAATTATACGCCCCTCTCAGGTCAAGTTTAGTGAAAATGACGGCAGTCCTTAATTTTTGGAAGAGTTCAGGTATCAAGGGTAGAGGGTACCGATTTTTGACCGTGATTTTGTTTAGTTCACAATAGTCTATACACGGACGGAGAGACTTGTCCTTCTTGGTGACAAAAAATATTCCGGCACCAGCTGGAGAGGTAGAGTGGCGTATAAAACCCTTGTCCAGGTTCTCATCTATATAAGTCTTTAGTACTTCCTGTTCCTTCTCTGACAATGGAAAAATGCGTCCGAATGGTATTTTGGATCCTGGCAGCAATTCAATGGGGCAATCGTAGGGGCGATGCGGTGGAAGAGAGTCTGCCCCCTTCTTGCTGAAGACATCAAGGAATTCATGATACTGTTTAGGTATGACCTGACAGAGTTTCTGGTCGGTGTCCAAACAAAGTAGGGTGGATGAGGAATCCGAATCTTTCTTAAAACAGTGTTCATGACAGTAAGAAGATGAGAATTTCACTTCTCCAGATGTCCAATGAATGTATGGATTGTGGGCCTGCAGCCAAGGAATGCCCAGGATGATGGGAAACATAGGAGAGGAGATGGCATCAAGAACCAGCAGTTCCTTGTGTTGGGAGGGAGTAGAAGCAGGCAGAGGCAGGGTTTCCTGGGTTACTTGTCCTGATTTGATGCGGGATCCATCAGCTAGAAATACAGCGAGTCCATGGGTCTTGGTTCGTAATGGGATGTTATGCTGGCTGGCAAAGTTTGAATCAATAAAGCAACTGCATGCTCCGGAGTCAATGATGGCGTTGATCGTTATTGTCCCTTCTTGCAGCTGCAAAGACAGAGGAATGGCAATGTGGGTAGAATTCGCAGACAGAGCAGAGAGACTGGTATACACAGAAGACGGGCACTTACTTATTTTGACTGGACAGTTCAGGACATACTGCCCAGTCCCACCGCAGTAGAGGCACAGATTGAGTTGCCGGCGTCGGGCCCGTTCTTCAGGGGATAAGGCAGGTCGCATCAGTCCTAATTGCATAGGTTCTGCAGAGTCAGGCGTGGCATTAGCTGGATTTGAATTGGATGGGGGTGCGTAGCGTGTTGCTGGAAGTGGTGCTCTGGCTGTCATCCAAATCGGGTGGGATTGTAAAGTAGATCGTTCAAATCGACGTTCCCGGATACGTCGGTCGATTTGAAGAGTCAAGTTAATCAAAGCCTCAAGAGTATCTGGTACACCCACTCGGGCAAGTTTGTCCTTTAATCCTTCAGATAGGCCCAAGCGGAACTGGCGACGCAGGGCCGCATCATTCCACTGAGTGTCCGCACTCCAACGTCTAAAGTCCATGATATAGTCCTCCGCAGGTCTGCGGCCTTGCTGAAGCATGAACAGAACTGATTCAGCTGTAGCTGTCTGTTGAGGGTCTTCGTATATTTGCGCCATGGCCTCAAAGAAGGAAGATAAGGACTGGGTTAGTGCTGAGTCCCCCTCAAGTAGACGATGGGCCCAGGTCTGAGGCTCTCCTTGTAGGAGGGAGATCACGAACCCCACCTTAGTGGCTTCCAGTGAGAAAGTCCGGGGCTGTAATGCGAAGAAAAGCTTACAAGCGTTGCGAAAGGCCCGGAACTTGGTCCGATCTCCAGAGAATCTATCAGGAGTGGGAACCTTGGGTTCAGGTGGAAGCATTACAACGGAAGGACCAGGAGTCGTCTGTGCCGGGGTTGCGGCTGAGGAGGAGGCCAGGTGGTTAGGCCCTGCAAGGTTCTGGACCTGTCCCTCCAATCTGTTGTAGTTATCCTGGAGGGATTGCACGGCTTGAGTGAGGGCCGCAAGGTGGGTGCAAATTTCTTTCAAGGGAGAGGTATCTCCTGCAGGCTCAGTCATGGCTGCTTCGTACTGTTAGGTACCTGGTAGGAGAGCCTGACTGTAGGAGAAGACCTCTCATACAACGCTGGTTCAGGAGCCACTGGAGTGGGGACAGTGGTCTCCTGAGCGCAGTGGGGTAGGAGTGCCTGTTGGAGTATAGGCTCTGATGAAGAGGCAGAGATCCCTCCTGGGATGGCAGGACTGCAGGTGAGTGGAGACTGGAACAGCAGCAGACTTGACACACTGGAGGTGAGGGATCACAGGAGC
Organism: Aquarana catesbeiana; assembly: GCF_042186555.1. NCBI lineage: Eukaryota > Metazoa > Chordata > Amphibia > Anura > Ranidae > Aquarana > Aquarana catesbeiana. The sequence goes on along the minus strand of NC_133326.1, from coordinate 52,632,752 downwards.
TGAAGCTGAAGGTGCAACAGCAAGTAGAGCGGCAGGCACAAGCAGAGTCAGACAGTCCGGGTCGGCAGGTAACTGGCACAGGTAATCACAGCAGGCAAAGGCAGAGTCGGTGAGCAGGCAGAGGTCGACAACGGTAGCAGATACAGACAGCAGGATGGTCAGGCAAGCCGGGTCGGGATTGGAGCAGGTCGGATGGTCAAACAAGCCGGGTCAAATCAGGTAGCAGATAATCAGATACAGGTTCAAGCAGAATCACAGAGCTGAGACGAAGCAGCGATGTTCCCATGGAACAGGAGAACTTTTATGTGCTAAATGGCGCCAAACCGGCGCTAACGCGAACGCGCGCACGCAACCGCGCACGCACCCGCGCCGCGCACCCGCGCGCGCCCGAGCGCCGCGCTGATGCACAGCAACAGCAGCAGCTTGCTGCCGTGTCTGAACAGGGGCGCGCCGGCGCATAGGCGCATACAAGCGCCCCGGTCTGGTGCTGGTAGATCCCTGACACAGTGTATACAAAACCAGATATTTTGGAAGTAATTTTCTAAATGATTGTGTTGAGGTTTATATGAATCCCTGAGACTGAAGTGTCCCTTATTCTCAAGTTCAAAAGTTGGGAGCTATACGTATACATGGGCAGGGCAAAGGGGGTGGAGTCAGCGGTGGAGTCAGGGGGGAGGGGGGCCAAATTGAGGTTTCATCTAGGGTGTCAAAAATCCTGTACCAGCCCTGTTGTAATGTCAGGTGGGTGGCGGCAGGAGCATGGCATGGCAGGGTCCTCGGGGGCAGGCATCTCCGCATGGTGAGTGGGTGGCCCCGCAGAAGGAGGCTGTGTCCACGTGGAAGGTGAACACTGAGGGCAGCTGGGATCCCAGGAGAGAGAAGAGCTTCACAACCTCCTTGACACCCGAAGGGACATGCAGAAGCATCCCTGGAGTCCCAAAGCCTGGACCCTGTCTCCTCCAACCTCTTCTCCGCTCCGGCATTAGCAGTCAGTGAGGCCTGGAGGACAAGGGCGAGCGGGAGGCGCAAGCTGCCAGGGAGCTGCTGGAAGGAGCAGCAGAGCACCTCCTGGATCAAGAAGGTACTGGGCATCATACACTGACACAGACCTGCCTGCAGATACAGACTAGGATAGGGGGGCAGAGGAGGGACTGTGGATAGAGACAGGGCTAGGGGTCTCTCTCATCTCACCCCTGTCTGTCAGCCCACTCCCCCCCTCTGCCAGCCCCCCCTCTGTCAGCTGCCCTCTGTCCAGCTCTCTCAGCCCCCTCTCTCTCTCTCAGCCCCCCCCTCTCTCTCTCAGCCCTCCTCTCTCTCTAGTAGAGATGGAGTGCTCCGCAGTGTGTAGAGGGGTATCTAGGGGTGTAATCAGGGTAGTGGTATCTGGATAGGTGTGATGGGTTATCTGGGGGTGTGATCAGAGTGGGGGTATCTAGGGTGTAATCAGTGTAGGGGTTTCCAGGTGTGTGAGATCAGAGGTGGGGGGGTATCGGGTTGTAATCAGGGTAGGGGTATCTGGGGAGGTGTGATCAAAGTGGGAGTATCTGTGGGGTGTGATCTGGGAGTTTGCTTATGGAGTGAACCCAGCCATTGGAAGTTTTAGTTGACCTCAGCTGCCTGTGGCCAGTGAGGTGCAGTGAGGAATGCATAACCTCACCACCTCATTACACACTGCCACTTAGTGGAAGTTCAGCACAGCTCCATTTTCAATAGAATGTGACGTCCTTCACGTTGCGCCCCATCACATTACAGGCGCACTGTGAAGGTGGTACCAGCTCGGTTTTAGACAGGGAGTAGCAAAAGGACAGTGCGGATGGGTTGGGGGGGCAAAATGCACCTTCACCTATGTAATCAAAAATCCTTGCACCGACCCTGAATGCCATAGTGCTCCCCTCCCTCCTTCTCTGCTCGTGTATGTCAAACACACCACACAAGCTTTGGTCTGAAATGCCCGGCGGCGCTGTAACAAAGTCCCGCCTCCTAGACCGGCTCCTGTGATAGACGGAACATTGATCCAATGCCATGAAACTGAATCAGTGTGATGTGTACCATAGGAGCCGTGAGGCGGTCTAGGAGGCGGGACTTTGTTACAGTGGCCGCCAGCAGTGATCGCCGCTCTGTGTGATCCATGGGCACTGGTAGACTGCAATTGATGGGCACTGGTAGGCTGAATTTGGTAGACACTGGAAGGCTGCAATTGGGCACTGATAGGCTGCATATGGTGGGCACTGGTAAGCTGCAATTGGTGGGCACTGGTAGGCTTAATTTGATGGGCACTGGTAGGCTGCATTTGATGGGCACTGGTAGGCTGCATTTGATGGGCACTGATAAGCTGCATTTGATGGGCAGTGATGAGGCTGCAATTGGTGGGCACTGATAAGGCTGCATTTGGTGGGCACTGGTAGGCCGCAATTGGTCGGCACTGGTAGGCTGCATTAGATGGGCACTGATAAGGCTGCATTTGGTGGGCACTGATAATTTGCATTTGGTGGGAACTAATAAGGCTGCATTTGGTGGGGACTGGTAGGCTGCATTTGATGGGCACAGATAAGGCTGCATTTGGTGGGCACTGATAAGCTTCATTTGGCGGGCACTGATAAGGCTGCATTTGGTGGGCACTGGTAGGCTGCATATGGTGGGCACTGGTAGGCTGCAATTGGTGGGCACTGGTAGGCTATATTTGATGGGCACTGGTAGGCTGCATTTGATGGGCACTGGTAGGCTGCATTTGATGGGCACTGATAAGCAGCATTTAGTGGGGGCACTGATAAGCTGCATTTGGCGGGCACTGATAAGGCTGCATTTGGTGGGCACTGGTAGGCTGCAATTGGTGGGCACTGGTAGGCTGCATTTGATGGGCACTAATAAGGCTGCATTTGGTGGGCACTGATAAACTGCATTGGTAAGCACTGATAAGGCTGCATTTGGTGGGGACTGGTAGGCTGCATTTGATGGGCACTGATAAGCAGTGGCGGCTGGTGAAGTTTTAGGATGGGGGGCGCCAGACCCCGCCCTTCCTTTTTGACCCCTCCCACTTGGTGAAAATGGGCGTGGTTTCAGCTAAATAGTGGGCGTGGCTCTAAGGTGGTGTGGTTAGCGTCTGAGATGAACGAGGGATGGAGGGAGAGGGAGAGAGGGACAGCAGCCCCAGATCCTACACAACAAAAGAAATGTGTATTCTACAAAGTTTAACAATCAGCATATAAAGATACTCCAAACACCTTGTGTTAGCGCTTCAATCATCCCGGCACCATGGTTGTTATGGTGTCAGGACGATTGAAGCTCATTATTACTATTATTACATTGTAATATAAAATGAAATCGTTCAACTCACCATAATGCAGAATCAGTGGGAGCCCCGAGTGTGTCACTAGCCACGTCGCCTGCAACCAGATGCCATCAGGTGTCCCCAGCAGTCCCTTCTTACATGCAGCCTGTGTCACATCAAATGCAGCCTTTGTCACATCAAATGCAGCCTCTGTCACATCAAATGCAGCCTCTGTCTCCCCCCAAATCCAAATGCAGCCTCTGTCTCCCCCCCAAATGCAAATGCAGCCTCTGTCTCCCCCCAAATCCCAATGCAGCCTCTGCCCCCCCCCCAAATGCAGCCTCTGTCTCCCCCCCAAATCCAAATGCAGCCTCTGTCTCCCCCCAAATCCAAATGCAGCCTCTGCCCCCCCCCAAATACAGCCTCTGCCCCCTTACATCAGAGTTGCCATCAGTGTCCCCCCACAGCATGTGTCCCCATCAGAGCCCCCCACAGCAGGTGTCCCCCACAGCAGGGTGTCTCCATCAGAGTCCCCCCACAGCAGGTGTCCCCATCAGAGTCCCCCCACAGCAGGTGTCTCCATCAGAGTCCCCCCACAGCAGGTGTCCCCATCAGAGTCCCCCCACAGCAGGTGTCCCCATCAGAGTCCCCCCACAGCAGGTGTCCCCATCAAAGTCCCCCCACAGCAGGTGTCCCCCATCAGAGTCCCCCATCAGAGCCCCCCACCAGAGCCCCCCACAGCAGGTGTCCCCTATCAAAGCCCCCCACAGCAGGTGTCCCCTATCAAAGCCCCCCACAGCAGGTGTCCCCTATCAAAGCCCCCCACAGCAGGTGTCCCCCATCAGAGTCCCCCCACAGCAGGTGTCCCCCATCAGAGTCCCCCCACAGCAGGTGTCCCCCATCAGAGTCCCCCCACAGCAGGTGTCCCCCATCAGAGTCCCCCCACAGCAGGTGTCCCCCATTAGAGTCCCCCCACAGCAGGTGTCCCCCATCCGAGTCCCCCCACAGCAGGTGTCCCCCATCAGAGCCCCCCACAGCAGGTGTCCCCCATCAGCAGGTGTCTCAATCAGAGTCCCCCCACAGCAGGTGTCCCCATCAGAGTCCCCCCACAACAGGAGTCGCCCATCAGAGCCCCCCACAGCAGGTGTCCCCCATCAGAGCCCCCCAACAGCAGGTGTCCCCATCAGGGTCCCCCCACAGCAGGTGTCCATATCAGAGCCCCCCCACAGCAGGTGTCCCCCATCAGAGCCCCCAACAGCAGGTGTCCCCCATCAGAGCCCCCCACAGCAGGGTGTCTCCATCAGAGTCCCCCCACAGCAGGTGTCCCCCATCCGAGTCCCCCATCAGAGCCCCCCACCAGAGCCCCCCACAGCAGGTGTCCCCTGTCAAAGCCCCCCACAGCAGGTGTCCCCCATCAGAGCCCCCCCCACAGCCGGTGTCCCCATCAGAGCCCCCCCACAGCAGGTGTCCCCCATCAGAGCCCCCCCACAGCAGGTGTCCCCCATCAGAGTCCCCCCACAGCAGGTGTCCCCATCAGAACCCCCCACAGCAGGTGCCCCCCATCAGAGTCCCCCCACAGCAGGTGTCCCCCATCAGAGCCCCCCCACAGCAGGTGTCCCCCATCAGAGTCCCCCCACAGCAGGTGTCCCCATCAGAACCCCCCACAGCAGGTGTCCCCATCAGAGCCCCCCCACAGCAGGTGTCCCCATCAGAGCCCCCCCACAGCAGGTGTCTCCATCAGAGCCCCCCACAGCAGGTGTCCCCATCAGAACCCCCCACAGCAGGTGTCCCCATCAGAGCCCCCCCACAGCAGGCATCCCACAGCAGGTGTTCCCCATCAGAGCCCCCCACAGCAGGTGTCCCCCATCAGAGCCCCCCCACAGCAGGCGTCCCACAGCAGGTGTCCCCCATCAGAGCCCCCCACAGCAGGTGTCCCCAATCAGAGCCCCCCCACAGCAGGTGTCCCCCATCAGAGCCCCCCCACAGCAGGTGTCCCCCATCAGAGTCCCTCCACAGCAGGTGTCCCCCATCATAAGCCCCCCACAGCAGGTGTCCCCATCAGAGCCCCCCACAGCAGGTGTCCCCCATCAGAGCCCCCCCACAGCAGGTGTCCCCCATCAGAGCCCCCCCACAGCAGGTGTCCCCCATCAGAGCCCCCCCACAGCAGGTGTCCCCATCAGAGCCCCCCCACAGCAGGTGTCCCCCATCAGAGTCCCCCCACAGCAGGTGTCCCCCATCCAAGTCCCCCATCAGAGCCCCCCACCAGAGCCCCCCACCAGAGCCCCCCACAGCAGGTGTCCCCTGTCAAAGCCCCCCACAGCAGGTGTCCCCCATCAGAGCCCCCCCCACAGCTGGTGTCCCCATCAGAGCCCCCCCACAGCAGGTGTCCCCCATCAGAGCCCCCCCACAGCAGGTGTCCCCCATCAGAGTCCCCCCACAGCAGGTGTCCCCATCAGAACCCCCCACAGCAGGTGCCCCCATCAGAGTCCCCCCACAGCAGGTGTCCCCCATCAGAGCCCCCCCACAGCAGGTGTCCCCCATCAGAGTCCCCCCACAGCAGGTGTCCCCATCAGAACCCCCCACAGCAGGTGTCCCCATCAGAGCCCCCCCACAGCAGGTGTCCCCATAAGAGCCCCCCCACAGCAGGTGTCCCCATCAGAGCCCCACCACAGCAGGTGTCCCCATCAGAACCCCCCACAGCAGGTGTCCCCATCAGAGCCCCCCCACAGCAGGCATCCCACAGCAGGTGTCCCCCATCAGAGCCCCCCACAGCAGGTGTCCCCCATCAGAGCCCCCCCACAGCAGGCGTCCCACAGCAGGTGTCCCCCATCAGAGCCCCCCACAGCAGGTGTCCCCAATCAGAGCCCCCCCACAGCAGGTGTCCCCCATCAGAGCCCCCCCACAGCAGGTGTCCCCCATCAGAGTCCCTCCACAGCAGGTGTCCCCCATCAGAGCCCCCCACAGCAGGTGTCCCCATCAGAGCCCCCCACAGCAGGTGTCCCCCATCAGAGCCCCCCCACAGCAGGTGTCCCCCATCAGAGCCCCCCCACAGCAGGTGTCCCCCATCAGAGCCCCCCCCACAGCAGGTGTCCCCCATCAGAGCCCCCCCACAGCAGGTGTCCCCATCAGAGCCCCCCACAGCAGGTGTCCCCCATCAGAGCCCCCCCACAGCAGGTGTCCCCCATCAGAGCCCCCCACAGCAGGTGTCCCCCATCAGAGCCCCCCACAGCAGGTGTCCCCCATCAGAGCCCCCCACAGCAGGTGTCCCCCATCAGAGTCCCTCCACAGCAGGTGTCCCCATCAGAGTCCCCCACAGCAGGTGTCCCGCATCAGAGCCCCCCACAGCAGGTGTCCCCCATCAGAGCCCCCCCACAGCAGGTGTCCCCCATCAGAGCCCCCCACAGCAGGTGTCCCCATCAGAGCCCCCCACAGCAGGTGTCCCCCATCAGAGCCCCCCCACAGCAGGTGTCCCCATCAGAACCCCCCACAGCAGGTGTCCCCCATCAGAGCCCCCCCACAGCAGGTGTCCCCCATCAGAGCCCCCCCACAGCAGGTGTCCCCCATCAGAGCCCCCCCACAGCAGGTGTCCCCATCAGAGCCCCCCACAGCAGGTGTCCCCCATCAGAGCCCCCCCACAGCAGGTGTCCCCCATCAGAGCCCCCCACAGCAGGTGTCCCCCATCAGAGCCCCCCACAGCAGGTGTCCCCCATCAGAGCCCCCCACAGCAGGTGTCCCCCATCAGAGTCCCTCCACAGCAGGTGTCCCCATCAGAGTCCCCCACAGCAGGTGTCCCGCATCAGAGCCCCCCACAGCAGGTGTCCCCCATCAGAGCCCCCCCACAGCAGGTGTCCCCCATCAGAGCCCCCCACAGCAGGTGTCCCCCATCAGAGCCCCCCCACAGCAGGTGTCCCCCATCAGAGCCCCCCACAGCAGGTGTCCCCATCAGAACCCCCCACAGCAGGTGTCCCCCATCAGAGCCCCCCCACAGCAGGTGTCCCCCATCAGAGCCCCCCACAGCAGGTGTCCCCCATCAGAGCCCCCCCACAGCAGGTGTCCCCCATAAGAGCCCCCCACAGCAGGTGTCCCCCATCAGAGTCCCTCCACAGCAGGTGTCCCCCATCAGAGCTCCCCACAGCAGGTGTCCCCCATCAGAACCCCCCACAGCAGGTGTCCCCCATCAGAACCCCCCACAGCAGGTGTCCCCCATCAGAGCCCCCCACAGCAGGTGTCCCCATCAGAACCCCCCACAGCAGGTGTCCCCCATCAGAGCCCCCCCACAGCAGGTGTCCCCATCAGAACCCCCCACAGCAGGTGTCCCCCATCAGAGCCCCCCCACAGCAGGTGTCCCCATCAGAACCCCCCACAGCAGGTGTCCCCCATCAGAGCCCCCCACAGCAGGTGTCCCCCATCAGAGCCCCCCACAGCAGGTGTCCCCATCAGAGCCCCCCCACAGCAGGTGTCCCCATCAGAGCCCCCCCACAGCAGGTGTCCCCCATCAGAGTCCCTCCACAGCAGGTGTCCCCATCAGAGCCCCCCACAGCAGGTGTCCCACATCAGAGCCCCCCCACAGCAGGTGTCCCCATCAGAGCTCCCCCACAGCAGGTGTCCCCCATCAGAGCCCCCCACAGCAGGTGTCCCCCATCAGAGCCCCCCCACAGCAGGTGTCCCTATCAGAGCCCCCCACAGCAGGTGTCCCCCATCAGAGCCCCCCCACAGCAGGTGTCCCCCATCAGAGCCCCCCCACAGCAGGTGTCCCCATCAGAACCCCCCACAGCAGGTGTCCCCATCAGAGCCCCCCACAGCAGGTGTCCCCCATCAGAGCCCCCCACAGCAGGTGTCCCCCATCAGAGCCCCCCCCACAGCAGGTGTCCCCCATCAGAGCCCCCCCACAGCAGGTGTCCCCCATCAGAGCCCCCCCACAGCAGGTGTCCCCATCAGAGCCCCCCACAGCAGGTGTCCCCCATCAGAGCCCCCCACAGTAGGTGTCCCCCATCAGAGCCTCCCACAGCAGGTGTCCCCCATCAGAGCCCCCCACAGCAGGTGTCCCCCATCAGAGCCCCCCACAGCAGGTGTCCCCATCAGAACCCCCCACAGCAGGTGTCCCCCCCATTCTCCACACAGCGGTACTTACCTTGGGTCTCCTGCGGTGTCCTCCTCCTCACACTGGCACCAGCATTCTTCCTGTTTCCTCTCTCGGGCGCAATGAGAGAGAGAACCAGGAAGTGACATCTGACTCAGGGCAGATGTCAATCAAATCTGAAGTGCCAAGAAGCTTCTGCCCGGCACCTGTAGTATGTATTGCTATGGCCGAGCGGAAGCTACTCGGCGCTTCAGAAAACGACCCAAGGCGGGCTAAACGCCCGCAAATGCAGCGCCACGTCTGCAATCTCGTGATTGCATAGACATGGCGCTTCCTATAAGTGCACTGTGTCCGGCGTTGCACTGTATCCGGCGTCCGAACACAGTGCACTTAAGGACCTTTTTTTTCCTTTTTTTTTTTTTTTAAAGGGCCAGTATTAAAAATTTTTTTTTTTTTTTTTGTGTTTTTTTTTTTGCTGCCTGGAGGGGGGGGGGGGGGCGGCGCCCAGGCGCCCCCTATGGACGGGCCGCCACTGCTGATAAGGCTGCATTTGGTGGACACTGATAAGCTGCATTTGGTGGGCACTGATAAGGCTGCAATTGGTGGGCACTGGTAGGCATTGGTAGGCTGCAATTGGTGGGCACTGGTAAGCTGCATTTGGTGGGCACTAATAAGGCTGCAATTGGTGGGCACTGGTAGGTTGCAGTTGGTGGGCACTGGTAGGCTGCAGTTTGTGGGCACTGGTAGGCTGCATTTGATGGGCAGTGATTAGGCTGCATTTGGTGGGCAATGATAAGGCTGCATTTGATGGGCACTGGTGAGGCTGCATTGATCTCTTGTATCATTTCCGTAGTCTCTGACCATCTCTTGTATCATGTCCGCAGTTTCTGACCATCTCCTGTATTATGTCTGCAGTCTATGGCCATCTCCTGTATCATGTCTGCAGTCTATGGCCATCTCCTGTATCATGTCGGCAGTCTCTGACCATCTCCTGTATCATGTCTGCAGTCTCTGACCATCTCCTGTATCATGTCTGCAGTCTATGACCATCTCCTGTATCATGTCTGCAGTCTCTGACCATCTCCTGTATCATGTCTGCAGTCTCTGATCATCTCTTGAAACATGTCTGCAGTTTCTGACCATCTCCTGTATTATGTCTGCAGTCTCTGACCATCTTCTGTCTCATGTCTGCAGTCTCTGACCATCTCCTGTAGTATTTCTGCAGTATGTCTGGGGGCTCTTTCAAGCAAACTCTCTAATAGAAGCCCTCTCTGCATCCATTAGAGAGATCCCCCTCCAGGTCCCATTAGAGTACTTCTCTACCTGTATTTTGTTTATTGTTAAGAGATCGTGGGAGGATCCCAAGGTAGCGAAGACTCCTTAGGGGAGCATCTCTGTGTTTAAGTCGTTGCCATAGAAACATTTTTAAAGAGAGGAGTTAGTAAGATTACCACACCTATGTGGGGGAACCTAGGCAAGTAATTGCCAGACCATTGTTCCTAATTTTTACTGATAGTCTACTGACTGGAATGGTACCAGCTGATCGGAGAAAAGCCAATGTAGCACCAATATTTAGCCTCTTGGCATCCTCGCTATGCCGAATGACCGCCACAGCGCGGAGCGCGCTGTGATCACCGAGTCACTGAGAGTCGGGTGTTTACCGGCCAATGACAGCTGATCACATGATGTAAACAAAAGCTCGGTAATCGTTTTTTTTTCCTCCTCACGCTGACAGCACGAGGAGAAAAAAAAGCCGATCACCAGCTCATCTGCAAGGGACATTGGACAGAGGAAGAGGCAATTATGCCTCATCTGTGCCACCTGCCATTGCCACCTGACAGTGCCCACAGTGCCCACCAGTGCCACCTATCAATGCCCATGAGTGCCACCTATCAATGCCCACAAGTGCCACCTATCAATGCCCACCAGTGGTGCCAATCAGTGTCACCTAGCAGTGCTACCTATCAGTGTAACCGATCAGTGCCTATTATTGCCACCCATCAGTGCCCATCACTGCCACCCATCAGTGCCCATCACTGCCACCTATCGGTGCCCATCAGTGGTGCCTCATCAGCGTACATCAATGAAGGAGAAAAATTACATGTTTTAAAATTTTTATAACAAAATATAAAAAAATTTTTTTTTTTTTTTACATTTTTTTAACAAAAAATAAAAACCACAGAGGTGACCAAATACCACCAAAAGAAAGCTCTATTTGTGGGAAAAAAATGGTAATAATTTCATTTGGGTACAGTGTTGTATGACCGCGCAATTGTCTTTCAAAGTGCATCAGCACTGAAAGCTGAAAATTGGTCTGGATAGGAGGGGGGTTTAAGTGCCCAGTAAGCAAATGGTTAAAAAAGGGCCAAAACACACCCCTGGGAATTGCAGACCAGTTAGCCTAACATCAATAGTATGCAAGCTCTTGGAGGGGATCGGTATCAACAGTATCATTAGCAGTAATCAGCATGGATTCATGAAGAATCGTTCTTGCCAAATTAATCTATTAACCTTCTATGAGGGGGTGGGCTGCCATCTAGATAAAGGAAGGCCCGTAGACCTGGTGTATCTGGATTTTGCAAAAGCATTTGACACAGTTCACCATATACGTGTACTGTACAAAGTAAGGTCCGTTGGCATGGACCATAGGGTGAGTACATGGATTGAAAACTGGCTACAAGGGCGAGTTCAGAGGGTGGTGATAAATGGGGAAAACTCGAAATGGTCAGGGATGGGAAGTGGGGGTGGGAAGTGGGGTCCCCCAGGGTTCTGTGCTGGGACCAATCCTGTTTAATTTGTTCATAAACGACCCAGAGGATGGGGTAAACAGTTCTATCTCTGTATTTGCGGATGACACTAAGCTAAGAAAGGGCAATAACTTCTCCGCATGATGTGGAAACCTTGCAAGAAGATCTGCACAAATGAATGGGGTGCCCAACTACATGGCAAATGAGGTTTAATGTAGAAAAATGTAAAATAATGCATTTGGGTGGCAAAAATATGAATGCAATCTACTCACTAGGGGGTGAACCTCTGGGGGAATCTAGGATGGAAAAGGACCTGGGGGTCCTAGTAGATGATAGGCTTAGCAATGGCATGCAATGCCAAGCTGCTGCTAACAAAACAAACAGAATATTGGCATGCATTAAAAAGAGGATTAACTCCAGGTATAAAGCGATAATTCTCCCATTCTACAAGACTTTGGTCCGGCCTCACCTGGAGTATGCTGTCCAGTTCTGGGCACCAGTCCTTAGAAAGGATGTACTGGAAATGGAGCGAGTACAAAGGAGGACAACAAAGCTAATAAAGGGACTGGAGGATATTGGTTTTGAAGAAAGTTTGCGAGCACTGAACTTATTCTCTCTGGAGAAGAGACGCTTGAGAGGGGATATGATTTCTATTTACAAATACCATACTGGTGACCCCACAGTAGGGATAAAACTTTTCGTGGAAGGGAGTATAATAAGACACGTGACCACTCATTAAAATTAGAAGAAAAGATGTTCACCCTTAAACTGCGTAGAGGGTTCTTTACTGTAAGAGCGGCAAGGATGTGGAATTCCCTTCCACAGGCAGTGGTTTCAGCGGGGAGCATCGATAGTTTCAAACAACTATTAGATAAGCACCTGAACGACCGCAACAAACAGGGATATACAATCTAATACTGACATATAATCACACACATAGGTTGGACTTGATGGACTTTTTTCAACCTCACCTACTATGTACCTATCTTCAGGAAGCCCTGAAGAAAAGTTTGTGTAATGCCTTTCCAGACCCTGGGAGGTTCCCCTTTCTGAGCCTTTGTTCGGTCAGAGGAAGAGCAGTGGAGAAGGTGGCCGGCTGATCGATGCCTTTAACTGTTTTTTAGTCCTCAGCACCGAGGGCTGATAGGTTCAAGCAAGCATCGGCAGCGTGCTTTCTGAACGCACATTCAGTGTTGCTGGAGGGTTTGTAACGGATCAAAAAGTGCGCCTGTCCACAGACTCTATTGATAGGCTCACATTTAAAAAAATGAATCAGTCCTGGATCAGCAGCTATCAAGCACCTGATGCTGAAGTAACTGATTGAATTTGCTAGGTATTTGGGATCCCTTGAAGACTGCCTATGCTGCCTATCCTATTCCTGAATCTGGATGATGCTAGCTTTCAACAATATTTTTGGTTTAGGGCACCACCAACACCCAAGGCCCAATTTTTCTGCCTCTGTTTAACAAGGGCATGTAATTATAATTTTTGAAATAATATTTAACAGCAGGGCTCGTTCCTGCACCCAACAAGAGTAACTGTGAGGGGTTACAGTGTTCTAGTAATCACCAACACCCAAGGCCCGTTTTTTTTTGCATGGTTTGACTAGGGCAAATCGTTAAAATGTTTTAAATAATATTAAACAGCAGGGCCCGTTCCTGCGCACAACAAGAGTAACTATGAGAGGTTACAGTGTTCTGGCACCACCAACACCCAAGGCCCAAGTTTTTGCACCTGTTTGACTGGGGCATGTAATTACAATGCTTAAAATAATTGTTTACAGCAGGGCCCATTCCTGTGCCCAACAAGAGTAACTGTGAGGGGTTACAGTGTTCTGGCACCACCAACACCCAAGGCCCAATTTTTCTGCACCTGTTTGACTGGGGCATGTAATTACAATTTTTTAAATAATGTTTAACAGCAGGGCCCATTCCTGCGCCCAACAAGAGTAACTGTGAGGGGTTACAGTATTCTGGCACCACCAACCCCAAACCCAATTTTTTTATAGTGCAGTCCATATAGTATATATACTGCAGTTTAGCGTATATAGTGCAGTCAGTGTAGTATATATAATATTGTGCAGGGTATATAGTGTTGTGCAGCGTATATGATACAGTGTATTGAAGTGGTTAAGGGGAACCCTATGACAGAATTAAGAAAAAAAACGGCATGGGGTTTCCCCACAAAATCTATACCAGGCCCTTTGGGTCTGGCATAGACTTTAAGGGGAACTCCATGACAATTTTTTTTTATTAAATTGGCGCAGGGCCCCCCTAAAATCCACACCAGGCCCTTATCCGAGCAAGCAGTCTGGCAGGCCTGAACCATACCAGGCTGCTTGCCTTCAACATGGGAGGGTGCTTTGGGGTTCCCCCAAAGCACCTTGTACCCATTTTGATGGGGACAAGGGCCTTGTCCCCATAACCCTGGCCTGGAGTTTGTAGGGGTCTGCGGGTGGGGGGGCTTATCGGTATCTGAAAGCCCCTTTTAACAAGGGGGCCCCCAGATCCTGCCCCCCCCATGTGAATGGGTAGGGGTACATTGTACCCCTACCCATTCATCAAAAAAAGTAACAAAAAGTAAAAACCACAAAAGACAGTTTTTGACAATTCCTTTATTAAAAAAATAAAAAAATAAAAAGTGTCCCACAATGTCCATCCATCTTCAATCACGTTGCCCGATGGACCCGAAAAATATATTTTTTTAAAAAGCTTTGCCTCAGTGGGAGGCGTCCCGCCGACTTCTGTCTCTTGGCTGTGACAGCTGTTATATAGGCAAGAGCAGGGCCACCCGGTGATGTAACCGAGTGACCCTACCCCTTCTGATGTCATGTGCCATCAGAGGGGGGCAGGGTCATCTGGTTACGTCAGCGGGTGGCCCCACTCATGCTTATATAAAAGCTGTCACAGCGAAAAGACAGCAGTCGCCAGGAGGCAGAGTATTTTCATTTTTTTTTCTATTTTTCGGGTCCGTGATTGACAATGGATGTACATCACGATACACTCGTGAGGGTCTGGTATGGATTTTGGGGGGGACCCACGCTGGTTTTTTAAATTTATTTTGGCGTAGAATTTTTTCCTTGATTTTTATCTATATTGCCGGGACCTGGCAATACATTACAGCCACGAGCAAGTTTAAATTACATTTTTTCCTTTAGAAATGTAATTTTGCTGCCGCACTGTAAAACACATCACACAGATGCACCACTTTACAGGCACACTAAGGGGACCCCCCAACACTATATTTAAAGGAATATTTCATTTTTATTGTTTCATTTTAGGCATTATTAAAATCACTGCTCCTGAAAAAATTGTCATTTTAAAAACTTTTTTTTGCATTGATACATGTTCCCTGGGGCAGTACCTGGGTACCCATACACTTTTTATGGCAATAACTTGCATATATAAGCTTTTGAAATGAGCACTTTTGATTTTTCATGTTCGTGTCCAATAGACTTTAATAGGGTTCACATGTTCGCACAAATTTTTTGTCTGTTCGAATGTTCTGGTGCGAACCGAACTGGGGGGTGTTCGGCCCATCCCTATTGGCTACATAGGTTCATGGATTGCAATTTCTGTAACCAATGTGGTAATAGAACTGTAAAAATAAAAATCCTGATGATAGATCTTTTTTTAAGGTCTTTTACTGTCTTCCTTAATGATAGCTGGGTGCCCTTGATTCAGTTATAATCATATGGTATGTGCATCTAAAAATATTAACAGCACTTAGATAGACACAACACCTCTAACAAAAAAATCACACTTTTTTTTTAGGGCAAGTAGCTGGCATTAGCCTGCATACATTCTGACAATGGACCATGCATTCTGTAGCAAAGCACCCTTGATAAACTCTGCTGTATATGTTAGCTGCACCCATTGAGCAAATGTTTGCACACACTGCAAACAAATGCTAAGCTCTATGAGCCTAGATTTTGCTTCTCTGCACCAACCAAGTACGTTCCCTGGTATATCTTGTAAAATACTATAAGGATATTTCGCTTGGTGTTGACTGCATGTCTGCCCTCGGTGAAGAGACTTAAGATCCTTACACAAATGGAAATAGACAGCATAAGGAGAGGGAGAGAGAGAGGCTTATGGTAATCATTCAGTTAATAGCAGTAATTGAATTACAGACATTTAGAAGACTCAAGGTTCAAATCCAAGACAGCAACCTATTCTCAGCTTGTGTTTCCTTCTCTTTTAACTTTATTTTGTGAAGTCAGCGCTCATTAGCCATTAAACAAGCCTCAGGCTGAAGAGATGATGTGACAGGTGAAGAAGACAGACTATCTTATAGTGTTTCATAATCTTAATTAATTTTATATAAATGTCAATAAAAGTGGAATTAGTGAAGGAAGTGATGACAGGTCTACCGCAAGATGTTTCAGAGTCTGGAAGCATTCTGGATCCTATAGAACCTGGGACATTGTGGAATACCCCAGCAGAACTGGAGAATAATGGAAACCTTGGTAAGATACCCACTGTATATGTGCAGGAAACAGAGCCTCAGCAGGATGCATACAGAGACAGTGAGAGGGTATTGCAAAGGACACCCAGTTTTGGAAAAACTGTCAAGTTTCTCTTGCCACCCATCACTATTGATGATAATGTGCCCCAAGAGGATGAGAAGCAATTCTATAAAGCAATCGAACATGTTCTGAAATTTAAAGGTTACAATTTTGATGAACTTTTCTCCTCTGACCAATGGATAGACATCACAGGTATGATGAAAATGTAATATAAATGCTGTATTGAGCCACATCAATATTTTTTGTTTCATCTTTGAAGTACATGTTTTTCTGTAGTTTTTGTTAAGAATTGTCATCCCAAAATAATGTAGTTGTTGGTTATGGTTTAACACAAGTGAGCTTTGTGTTGTGTTTTGGTTGATGTGCCATGTCCTAGTCTTCCATGTTTAAACTGCATTTTGGCCCACACAAGTCAATGTGAATGCAAACAAAAGCAAGTCAAAAGTAACCCCAAAACATCTTAAAGGCATCTCAAATGTAAGCCATTTGTCATTGAGAGCACATGAAAACATGATGCATTTAGTTCTGAATCTAATGCTCAACTGAACTGAATGCTGGTCATACAGATAACAATAAATGAAAATTGTCATTGTATGTTCTTTGCAGCTGGAGTATGGGTTTTCTCTTACAACCAATTACCAAAATTGTAGGGATAGCATTCAGTGCCCACCCCATACTGGGGCGTGAAGGTTATCTATAAGGGTGATTATTTGTTCAGTGTATTAAGAACCTACTGAACTGCTAGCTTTGCCCCAAACATTGTGCCATTTTGGATCCATGTTGACAAAATAAATGGGAAAATTTCCGAATGGCTTTAATGTACTCCCTGGATTATTATTATGAGGCTGGAACGTCTGAGGACCTAATAAGCTGCCACTGATACCTAATAACACATGTTACATAACCGCATTTGGTTTTATTTGCTTTTCTTGTATCCAAGTCCAAATCCATGTGAATGTAAACATAAGCAAGTCAAGAATAATTTACATCACTCAAAACATTTAAAAACTCAAAGCTTTTTTTCCTTGAAAGTATATAAAAAGCATACTGTTTTTGGCTTCTGTGTCTGAAGCTTATGTGCACTGTAATGTTGACCATGAAAGTAGCAATAGATTAAAATGTATCATAGATTTTATTGCGTAAAATAATACTGTGGGATACAGTTAGTAAAGATTGAATTTGGTCATATTTTCTATAAAACAAATCATTTTCATATATCAAAATTTAGTTAGACTGAATTATCAGTTTAGTGCAGTCTCTAAAAGACCGGATTCCTCCAAAGTATGGTTGCAACTATGCCCAGAATAAGGGCCAGTATTGACCGGATTTAGGGTGAAAATGCTGCATGCTTTTGACTTCAGCTTTAGATGCTTCTGAGATGATTTAGAATTCATTGCAGGTGCATTTGACCTGCAAGCTATCACTACTGACCTGCATTTGACTTGCATTAAGCTGCTTTTGCAGTCCCATAGGCTTGTATAAGGAGAGAAGCAATTCTGATGCAAACAAAAGCCCATTGAGAGAGGCTCTAAAGCTATTTAAACAAAGAACTATCTCAGGAAATTCATAATAATCACTGAGATTCCACTTCTTAATCTCAATCTGTCATTTTTCATTGTGGGATTGGACTGTTTGTTTGCCTGTTACAGGTATTCCTTTAGATCATGGGTTTTTAAACTTTTTAGCATGAGGACCACATTGTATATTTTACAAATATTCGTAGGTCATAAAAAATCCCCATCAGTGCCACCCTTACATCAGGATCTTCGTCAGATTCCCCCTTACATTAGCAACCCCCCTTACATCAGGGTCCCCCATCAGGCAACCTCTGCTGACCTTAATCCTCAATCAGTGCACATTGAGGATACACCCATGACTCTAGCTGTGGGCTGGATGAAATCTTATGGCGAGCCATAGTTTGGAGACCCCTGCTTTAGATAAACAAATTAAACTAATTTTTGTGTCTGAGGATAATGTCATATTGTGATTTTTTGCATTATTTTTTAAAAAATAAAAAAATATTTTTATATTGCATTAGTTCTGTGAGTGGTGGGTAGTGAAACAAAATTACATGGTAAGCAGTATCTTATTCTGTTATTCCTCCTGGTTACTCAGTTTTTAATGTTTATAAATGAGAACAAGTCTCATCCAGAAAAAGTAATAAGGTGCCCAGGTTGCTGTAAATGTTCCACCAACCATCTAAACTGTGTAAGAGGAACAGGGGTTGAAGAGGATGGGATTACATTTGAGTTCCTAGTCCTCGGGGTCTCATATTGCTTTCCTTGCTACATCCAAATGCTCTTCTCCCTGTCCTAAGACACACTGGGGACTTTAATTCTCCAATGTGTCCATTCTCCTCTAGGGAAAACAGAGACATGTTTAGGTCTCCTCCACTAATAGAGAATATTCCTGACCCTTATGGTTGGTTAACACAACAGTCCATTAAAGAGTGTTAATACATGGTACATTCCCTGTCTCTAGAAGGTAAATGTAGTTGTTGGCACACTTTCAATGGAGAAGAAAACAAATCTTTAAAGTTCAGGGCATCACACTAGTCTGAAGACCTGCTTACTTAAAGTGGGAAAACTAAAGTTGGTCATATACAGTACAAATTTTGGTTGATTCAAGATCAACATCCTTTGATCAATGGCAATGGCTGGTAATTAAAAACTGGACGCAACCACTGCATCAGGGCCCAAGATGAACATTTTTGGACTCAGCAAAGCAACACAGTAAATAACACCGAGGGTGAACTTGCATTAACAATGTTAGTACCCAAATAAATTTATAAAGGCAAAAGATTAAAAATAATATTTTGAGAATGCATTCCAAAAAAAAAAAAGATATTAAAAATAAGGTACAGCTTTATCAATAAAAGAATAAATAAAGGGATCTACAAACCCCTTCCTCCTGCACACCCTGGAAATTACTAAACAGTGTAATACAATACAATGTGAAAAGTGAAGCAGCAGGTAGTAAAGCTCAAGGGCTTCAAATATATAAATAGAACAACTATAGATCCATACTGCACTAAACAATACTAAGAAATACAATGTGTTTCAAAAATAACATACACAAATAGTGAATGAATACATCAATAAAAGTCCAATAGTCCACCACCAAATGAATATCTTAAACCAAATGTCAATAGATTTTCTGGCTCATTAAACATAACGATGAAAAAACAATAGTGTCTCCGAAGAGAACTGCGTCTCCTTTCACCAGCTACTAGGTAAGTATCCTACTCATGGGACAGAATTGACACCCATGACGGGTAGTCAAAAACGGCAAAAGAGACAGGTATCCAAAAGCAGCAACTCAAGGTTCCCTGAATGGATATGGTATATAAACCTTTCATCTCCATGATGTCAGAAACAGCCAAACCATCACACACGGCTCAGAGTCCTCCCAACCAGCTCTCCTATCCTCCACTGCCCGGTGAGTAGGATACTTACCTAGTAGCTGGTGAAAGGAGACGCACTTCTCTTTGGAGATATTATTGCACTTGGTTTAAAATATTCATTTGGTGGTGGACTATTGGACGTTCATTTATGTATTCACTCACTATTTGTGTATGCTATTTTTGAAACGCATTGTATTTCTTTGTATTGTTTAGCTTGAAAGACAAGGACAAGTGTGTCTTGCCTACAGTCAAGCATGGTGGTGTCATGGTCTGGGGCTGCATGAGTGCTGCCGTTGTTTTGTCACATATGGCGACCCATCACATTTGGCCACCCGCTGGACTGCGCATGCGCGCCGCCACCATATACGTTCCAACACTGTGGCGATCTGCGCTTGCGCAGAATTTTGTGGCCACACCCCTGAGTCCAGGTTCAAGCTCCACCATCCAAGTGGGCATAGATTTAGATTATAATTATGCCGAGCGAAGCAAGGCCGTGCCCGAAGCGTGGTGAGAGGAGCGAGCCCGCGAGGGGCCCTGTAGCAAAGTGGGGGCTCCCACTGATTCTGCATTATGGTGAGTTGAACTATTTCATTTTCTATAACAATGTAATGATAGAAATAATGTGCTACAATCATCCTGACACCATAACAACCATGATGCCATGATGATTGGAGCATTAACACCAGCCATTTCCTAAATAAATTGCCTGCAAAAAATCGTATTTTCTGGCAGTGCCCCTCCCGAGACTAGACTCTGGATCCGCCCCTGGGTGAGGATGAGGAATGTAAGTTTACTGTTAAGCCTCCTGGGCCCTGTGCTTCCAGCCGTGGCCCGACACACGCAGCCACATACAGCAGCCACTGTGCCCATAAACACAGCCACTGTGCCATCAAACGCAGCTACTGTACCCATAAATTGCCCCCACTGTGCCCATCAAATGCTGCCACTGTGCCATCAAGCGCAGCCACTGTGCCCATCAAACGCAGCCACTGTACCCATAAATTGCCGCCACTGTGCCATCACACGCAGCTACTGTAACCATCAATTGCTGCCAGTGTGACCCATCAATTGCCGCCAGTGTGCCCCATCAATTGTCACCAGTTTTCCCCATCAATTGCCGCCAGTGTGGCCATCAATTGCCGCCAGTTTGCCCCATCAATTGCCGCCAGTATGCCCCATCAATTGCCGCCAGTGTGCCCCATCAATTGCCGCCAGTGCGCCCCATCAATTGCCGTCAGTTTGCCCCATCAATTGCCGCCAGTTTTCCCCATTAATTGCTGCCAGTGTGCCCCACCGCCCGGCACTTACCTGTCTCAGGTCAGCGCTGTCCTCCACACTCCCATCGGGTCCTCAATGTCTTCTCCCATCCTCTTCTGCTATGATTGGACGACTGATAGGCGTCCAATCACAGCGCCCGTCGCTTCAGCCAATCAGGTGACAGGTAACCAGACCCAGTGCACCTGATTGGCTGAGAGGCGGGTAAGTGTTAGGGAAGCGATTTATTAGATTCCCTAACACAACACTGTGTAAACAGCGAATGCACAGCAGTGCGCCTGCTGTTTACCAATTTGGAAGCCTATTAGAGCCAACGGCTCGAATCAGGCACTTCCAAAAACACCCCCACCGCTGTAATTCAGATGCCTGGTGCCCGACAAGGGGCCGGACACCTGAATAGGGGGCGGCAGCGGCGACAATAGATTGGAGATTGACGGGTGCAGGAGAGAGGGGGTAGCGCTCCTGCGCCCTCTATGGACGCACTGCCACTGAGGTCAGCAATGTGTGTCCTTCAGGGGCTGCATACAGTATACTGCATACTTTGTTGTTCGAAATTAACATAAGCTGTTGCCTGGGTACTGTGCCACATGGGTGTGGTAATCTGTTGTTCAATGGCATTAGTTCATTTTTTTTGTGGGGGGGGGGGGCTATTTGCAGGGGGGACCCATACAACATTTTGCTATGGGGCCCTGTGATTTCTAGTTACGCCCCTGGCTGTGTGTTGAGTTATTTTGAGGGGACAGCAAACTTACACTGTTATACAAGCTGTACACTCACTACTTTACATTGTAGCAAAGTGTAATTTCTTTAGTGTTGTCACATTAAAAGATATAATAAAATATATACAAAAATTGTGAGATACTGTATATACTAAATCAAAGCAGGTAGTGACGAACACCTTCTCTTTCCTGAATAGTCATATGTAGCTGGTGTGTAACAGAAAGTTATTTAAAGTATAACTAATTTTTGTTGATAAAAAGAAACAATCCCCTTTGGGTGATCAATGTACATTGCAAGAATTTTAACAAATGTTGTTGCAGTCCTTCCTGTTTCTGTCCTAAAGAAAAAGTTGTTTGTTTCAACATGTCCTTTCTAGACTGACTCCTGATTTAGAAGGCCATTGGTCATTACAACCACCTGGAGCACTCGTGTTTTAATGAGGAAAGTTGCAGTGTCTGCATCTTTTAAGAAGTAGTTAACCCTTAGAGAGTAGGGCTATTGTGAAGCAGTCAGACACATTTTAAATGTGTAATATGACTTTTCAGCTACCCAATAGCTACAATACAAATGTCCCAAACCCACTTATTTGACAATAAATGTACCAGGCACATTCCTCTCAAGGTGAAGTTCTAGTCCTCAAGATGGTTGGATTGATAGGTGCCAATCACTCAGCTTTAAGTTTTGAAGGTTTTTTTTCACATGTGCATGAAGGGTTGGGAAGGAGGGTAAAAAGGTGCACATGAGACTTGCCTGTTTCTTCTCAAGACACAGCCTTTGGACTTCCAGCTTCTCTTTCTGGCTCCCTGTCTATATTGGCTGGCCACTGAATCTTTAAAAAGGCTCCTTGACATTTAAGGTATATGTAATAACTAAGACTTGAAATCAGGACAGCACTTGGAAGGTTCCTGTGTTTCTTTCCTACACAGAAGCCTCTCACCACCTATATGTGGGGGTCCTCTATAGTCTGCTTCTCAAGGCCTGTAGTACATCTCAGCAGCCAATATCTTTAAGGAGGCTTCCCAGGAGGGGAGATCCCCACAGTACTCAATACTCTTAGGCTCCAAAGCCTAACTGCAAGGCTGATGTCAGAGCAACAACATTTCAGGGTAGAACCCCAGAGGGGAAGAACATGTGCCAGGAGGTGCCTCAGATATTAAATAGCTCTCAGCATGCACATCAGGTTCCCAACCCTGATGATTGGCCAGCTATTGAACATTTTTAACATAGAATGTTAACTTTAGCACACTCTACTGGAGCAAGCTCAACACAGTATTCTCTCTATACTTAGCTTATTTGTGTGCTGACTAAAGATCTCTTAACTTAAAGCTCACTAACATCACAAAATACAAAAATACAAATAAATACTACGTCTACATTACCAAACATTAAATTCCTATTGCAGGGGATGCCAGAAATGTTACTTGAATCTTAGTGCAGATGTAGAAAATCAGTGAGTCAATTGCATAAGCAGCAAATTACTTTCTGGGGGCATTCCATACACCAGGCTGCATTTTTAGAATGTTACAGCGGCTATAGAATTAAATGGAAAGATACGTTTTATTAACATTAAATTACAAAATGGCTTCTGTAGCCATTTTGTATACTTTATTTATTTGTTTTGCAAATGTGGAGTTCTCTAAGCAATGATGCACTATAGAGAGGGTAACTTTTACTGACCATAACATCTGAGGACATGTAGTACGATCTGTGGAAAAAGGCAAGGAAAGCCTCCTCCCTCCATCCTGCAGCAAACCATGCTTGGACATACAATCTTCACAAAGCAACCTGATACATCTACTAGTGATAGGCTCACCGTACTGGCACCCCATGTCTTGGCTCGATTTCTAGTGTCTCGATGGATGATAGAATGTAATAGATTTCGAGTGATTAAACCAGTAGCATTTAAAAATATAGTACATTTATTGATATATGCTGTTAAAAAATGGCAAAACATTTTTTATTATTTTAGTTTTAGAGTGAAGAGGGAATAGAACACCTGTCAGGTTTTTTATTGCTGTCTATGCCCACATTAGGGAAATTTACCCTCTCTACTTTTCCTGGTGACTGTTACCAGAACAAAAATCTTCCAATGGAGGCATTGGTTCTAGGGTTGCCACCTCATCCCTTTAAAAACATATTAATTACACAGGTTCTCTGGCTGATTAAGGTGGTAATTAAACTCACTTGGTGCCTTATCTGCATTCAATTAGCCTCAGAACCCGTGTAATTCATATGTGTTTGGCTTTAAAGGGATGAGGTGGCAACCCTAACTGGTTCTGGTGAACCTAATGACTTCCTTCATTTTGAAGAGATATCTTCTCACTTCCTGTTGTGGCTATAGGACTCTATCCAAAACGATAAAAACGGTTGCCTCCAATTCTACTTAATCTTCACATCCGGATATAAGTATTTGTATGCAATCCAACACCATTATTTTCCACCAGAGCTTGTTATGGGTAAAAAGCATTGTTTAAATTGACCTAACAGCAAACAGCAAAATGCACAGAAAAAATATATAAAGTAACTGTTAATTTTTTTCCTATCAATAAAAATGTTATTTTTGTATGGCCACCTGGTATTACAGACCTATAGTGCATTAAGCATTGCACCTTCCTGTCTCACCTTTCGCTTGCTGACAATGGACAATGAATCGGCACCGTCAGCTGGTAATTCAAGATGCAGTCAATTTAGTATTAGTAAAGGTAAAGTCTTCTAGATTTTAAAGTGTTTAGGTGAACCCATATTGAAATTTTGTTGACTATAATTATTTTTTTTTAATATGTTTTTTAGATGACCGGCTATTGAGAAAGAAAATTCTAAAGCCAGGTTTTGCTGAAAAGCCCCTTCCCGGTCAAGAGGTGACTGTTGCTATCATGGGGATTTTGGAAGATGGAAGTCTGGTTGAGAAAGATCCCAAACTATCCTTTGTCCTGGATGATGGAGATGTAATACAGGTTAGGATTAAATAAACATGTTTTTTGAGTATTTAAATGGAAACATGATGTAATCCTCTGGGATTGGGGGCTCAATCCCAAAGGACACTTTGTATGGAGAAACGCAGAGCTAACTTTGTGTCGTCATTACACACGGAACTACCTGAGGATATCGCGGCCGTGCTCGAGTGTTTTAACTGCTGGATATTTCTCTTGACTTGTAAGTGTTACTCTTTTTAACCACTTGATCTCTGGAATGGCGTGGTCTCCTGACTAGGGCATTTTTTGTGATGCGTTAGCATAACTGACAATTACGGGGTTCAGCGACACTGTACTCAAATACAATTTATGTCCTTTTTTTCCCCACAAATAGAGATTTCTTTTGGTGGTAACGACCGACAATTTTGAAAAAAACAATATTTTTTACTTTCTGCTCTAAAACATATCCAATAAAAAAAATGTAAAAAAAAATCTGATTTCTTCATCAATTTATGCCAATTCTTCTACATATTTTTGGTAAAAAAAAATCCCAATAAGTGTATATAGATTGGTTTGCACAAAAGTTATAGCATCTACAAACTGTGGGATATATAAATATATATTTTTTTTTTTTTTACCGGTAATGGCAGTGATCAGGGACTTATTGCTGTGGACAAATCAGACACCTGAAACTTTTCACACTTTTTTGGGGACCTGTGACATTATTATTAATACTTTTTGCTACAGTATTACACTATGAGATCCCTTCCTTTGCTTTTGCTTTCAACACACACTTGTCGCAGCATGATGTCAGAATGGAGGTCAAGTGCATGGCAGGGTTATTGCTGGTGGAACTGGCTGACTGGGCTGCAAAGTGTGAGCAACAGCTCCCTGAGGTGGAACACACAAAGCGATATTGATGTGAGATCATATCCATCTGGTAAGAGGCCTCTCAGTCTTATGCTGGCCATAGACTAAAAATCGGCCAAACCCATGTTCGAAAAACGAACATTCAGCCGTGAGCACAAATGATAGTGCCATCATGTAATGACCGATAAATCGTTCAGTGGACATAAATGATTGCATTTTTTTGTTCTATTTTTACATATACCTAGTGCAAACAGTTCGGACGGGAAACACATTAACCTTTCAATTTATCGTTCGTTCGGCAGAAAATTTCCAAACTTGTCCTTCATTTTTTCGGCTCAAAAACGTCCCAGTGATTATCGATTTTGTGCTCATTAACTGGCCGAAAAATGAACGAACTGTTTAAATGACTGAATTTCGGCCGATTTTTCGTATAGTGTATGGCCAGCATAAGGATCACTTTTAAGCACTGAAGCACTTTTTTATATTCATGAGCACCGAGCACTTTTTTGGTTTGGATATTGGCTGTACTTTATATTAATGTATATACTATATTTAGTTACTATATTGCAACACATTTTAAATATCTACCATCTATCTACAGTGCCTTGAAAAAGTATTTAAACCCCTTGAAATTTTCCACATTTTGTCATGTTACAACCAAAAACGTAAATGTATTTTATTGGGATTTTATGGGATAAACCAACACAAAGTGGCACATAATTGTGAAGTGGAAGGAAAATAAAAAATAGTTTTCAAAAGTTTTTACAAATATATGAAAAGTGTGGCGTGCATTTGTGTTCAGCCCCCCTGAGTCAATACTTTGTAGAACCACCTTTCGCTGCAATTACAGCTGAAAGTCTTTTTGGGGATGTCTCTACCAGCTTTGCACATCTAGAGAGTGACATTTGTGCCCATTCTTGTTTGCAAAATAGCTCAAACTCTGTCAGATTGGATGAAGAGCGTCTGTGAACAGAAATTTTCAAGTCTTGCCACAGATTTTCAATTGGATTTAGGTCTGGACTTTGACTGGGCCATTCTAACACATTAATATGCTTTGATCTGCTTTGCTTTGTAGCTCTGGCTGTATGTTTAGGGTCGTTGTCCTGCTGGAAGGTGAACCTCAGCCCCAGTCTCAGGTTTTTTGCAGACTCTAACAGGTTTTCTTCTAAGATTGCCCTGTATTTGGCTCCATTCATCTTCCCATCAACTCTGACCAGCTTCCCTGTCCCTGCTGAAGAAAGGCATTCCCACAACATGATGCTGCCACCACCATGTTTCACGGTGGGGATGATGTGTTCAGGGTGATGTGCAGTGTTAGTTTTCTGCCACACATAGCGTTTTGCTTTTAGGCCAAAAAAGATCAATTTTGGTCTCATCTGACCAGAGCACCTTCTTCCACATGTTTGCTGTGTCCCCCACATGGCTTCTCGCAAACTGTAAACCGACCTTCTTATGGCTTTCTTTCACCAATGGCTTTCTTCTTGCCACTCTCCCATAAATGCCAGATTTATAGAGTGCATGACTAATAGTTGTCCTGTGGACAGATTCTTCCACCTGAGCTGTGGATCTCTGCAGCTCCTCCAGAGTTACCATGGGCCTTTTGGCTGGTTCTCTGATTAATGCTCTCCTTGCCCAGCCTGTCAGTTTAGGTGGATGGCAATGTCTTGGTAGGTTTGCAGTTGTGCCATACTCTTTACATTTTTGGATGGTGGATTGAACAGTGCTCTGTGAGATGTTCAAAGCTTGGGGTATTGTTTTATATCCTAACCCTGCTTTAAACTTCTCCACAACTTTATCCCTGACCTGTCTGGTGTGTTCCTTGGCCTTCATGATTCTGTTTGTTCAATAAGGTTCTCTAACACACCTCTGAGGGCTTCACAGAACAGCTGTATTTATACTGAAATTAAATTACACACAGGTGGACTTTACTAATTAGGTGACTTCTGAAGGCAATTTATTCCACTAGATTTTAGTTAGGGGGTATCAGAGTAAAGGGGCTGAATACAAATGCACGCCACACTTTTCAGATATTTATTTGGAAAAAAATTGGAAAACCATTTATCATTTTCCTTCCACTTCACAATTGTGCCACTTTGTGTTGGTCTATGACATAAAATCCCAGTAAAACACATTTACGTTTTTGGTTGTAACATGATAATTACATACTGTATAAACAGAACATTTTATATACTGCACACAGTGTAGAACAGATGTGTACAGCTGTTTCTTTTCCAGTGCAGAGTCTATGCACTGCCCAAAGAGTATGTACAGAAAACTGTGATAATATAACATATACCGTGGTTTTCTTTTGACTAATACAAATTCTGGTAAGGATATGTTTTCTGTGTAGACATGTTAAATAGATATGATTATTATGGCTAATTTGGTTTGCTTTTCTTATTCCTTATACATACACAGGCACTAGAGCTGGGAGTACGATCAATGCAGCTTGGAGAAGTGGCTTTTCTGCTAACAAATGGCTTATATGCCTTCGGTCTTCTGGGAAGGTATTTAGCATATGGCAGCTTAGTAAACATAAGTATTGCTTTATTTAAATAAAAAAAAATTGCAACAGTCAACCCTGAAGGACCTGCTGGAATGTAAAGGGTTCTCCTGCCCTCCTAATTGTTACCCGCCCTGTAGCTGCACCCAACACATTGACCCAATTTTTTTTTGTACAATTTAACTTTAAGGGGGCATGGCAGGTGGTGTGTCCTATGCCTACATACCTTTGCTAATAGGTGTCCCTCATTCCCATCTCAGAAAGTTGGGAGGTATGTCCTCAGACAACGATTTCTCTCAAGGTCTTCAGGACACTCAGCACTGCAGACTTCTCCGAAGATGCTCCTTGTGGGTAGCCCCTTTCTGTTTTTTGAAGCCTCTGCCACAGGCCATCTTTCTTAGGTTCTTAATGCCTCTGCCACAAAGCCAGCTTTAGGTTCCTTTGGCTCAGGTTCAGGACCCCAAGATGATGAAAACCCTTAGTCAGTTAGACATCTTCTCCAGGCAGGAGCCCAGCAGACAAAACAAGACCTTTACGTACTCATCAGGCAAAACCTGAGAGGCAAGCAACCTTCTAGAAGGTTGCTTCAAATATTTATCATCTCCCCTCAGCTTACATTAATGAAATAACACCATCAGTGATTGGCCAAGGCAGACAAAAATGTATAACTAAATACATTGCACTTCTCAGACTTACTACTGGAGACAAGTCAACAGCAGTAGCCACAAATAATAATCATTTGCCCTATCTTATGAGAAATCTAGCGAACAGAGCCCAGGCTGGCTACAGATTAGCTGCAAAACAACACTAAATTTACTTAGAGACACTCCAGCCTAAAGCAAACCTCCAGGATCTCATGTCTACTGAGCAACAGAGGCTAATGTACACCGCCAGCTCCATCTATGTGTTATCTAATCTGGTCCTTGGACTAAAATAAAGGCACCTGCTAGCAGCACCTGTATAATGTGCATCTTTAAAAGTTTTCTCAAGTGTTCAGGAGTCCTGAGGGGTACTTTAATCTGCAAAATGTACTTGTTGTTGATTCCCCCTAACATCTCTCTTCTGACCAGCAATGTAGCCCATCATAGGGATGGGCTGCTGAGAATGTGTGGGAGGCAGGAGGGGACAGGCCAGCTTTTGACATAACACAGCTCTTGCTCACAGGATTTGAGGGGCAGAGAACCTTTGCAGGTACAGCATGTTTAGGCACAAGCAGGTGTCTACAGTTTATTCCTATGGCCAGTTTATATAGAATGCAGAACTGGCAGGTTTACATTAACCATTCAAGTTTTGAGATGCTCTGTCATCAATTAGAACTGCCTGACGTGTATAAAAGACTGCAGGGCTGCTTGGAGTATACAGAACATTTGTGCTTCTTAATTGGGAGATCAGAGATATAGAGAGTGTGTTTTTCTGCTTCTCGTATGTAAGGCCATTGCGGGTTGGAATCTCCAGACATCTAGTCACCTGTTCACATCAGGTTAGTTCTTAAAAATTTACCATAAAAGTTGCGCTACTTAATATTGATACAAATGACAATCATAAACAGTAAATATATAACACATGCAGTTTGCACCAAATGAAGGACAAACTTAAATAAAGAAAAGTCCAAGTGCAGTTAAAAGGTTTGTGAATATGGATAAAAGGATCCTCTTCTTAAATGCGCAAAAAAGATCTGTGTATACAGTGGACATCCATCACCATATAAAAAGATCCAAGCCGAGACACCACCACCTTTTTATGGGAAGAAGGCAGGCTTACCAGCTTTATAAGACCTCAGCAGAGCATGTGGCCAAACAACACAGCCAGGGTCTTCCAGGAGTGTTTCTCAAGGATCCCCTCAGAGGCAGATGTTTAGACAGGGCGACGTGCTGACGTCATCAAGCGTTCTCATTCCCAGAAGTGCGGGTGGTCTGCTGTATTTTCGGCCGGCGAGAATTTTCCTTATAGCGCCATTTAAGAATTTATGAATGTAAAGTGACATTTTAATTTTAATAAACTGAGTCAAAAGGTTTTACATTATTTGGGGCTTTCTCTTCCCTGTTTTCGGTGATGAGCCTAATGGGATGATGGTGGGATGATCATCACTGTCTAAACATCTGCCTCTGAGGGGATCCTTTAGAAACGCTCCTGGAAGACCCTGGTTGGGTTGTTTGGCCACATACTCTGCTGACCTTTCTCTAACCACTTGCCGACCAGCTCACATACATTTACTGTGGCAGGCCGGCTCTCCTGCGCAAACCGACATACCTGTACATCGGTCCGTGCATGTGAGATTGTGGGCGCTAGCACGTCCGTCGCGTGCCGTTGGAACGTGCACGTGGGTCCAGGGGACTCGATGTCTGCTGGCCGCCCACAATTGTTATGCACAGAGGCAGAAGGGGGATCTGCCCTTGTAAACAAGGCGACTCCCTGTTCTGCCAGATGACGTGATAGAGATCTACTTGTCCCAGTGAGCTCTGTCATGTCCCAGTAAGCTCATCCCCCCTACAGTTAGAACACACCCAGGGAACACAGTTAACCCCTTGATCGCCCCCTAGTGTTAACCCCTTCTCTGTCAGTGTCATTTATACATTGATCAGTGCATTTTTATAGCACTGATCAATGTACTAATGTCACCAGTCCCCAAAAGTGGAACTTGGTGTCAAATTTGTCCGACGCAATGTCGCAGTCCTGCTAGAAATCGCAGATTGCCGCCATTACCATTAAAAAAAATTAAATGAATAAAAGTCCATAAATCTATCCTGTAGTTTGTAGACACGATAACCTTTGTGCAAACCAATCAATATGCACTTATAGTAGTTGATACAAATTTGTTTCTTTATTATGGTCAGCACTGAAAAAACATTTTTACAAGAATATACACTATATTTTTTGGAGTACTTCACCCTCAAATGACATAGTAGAATTATTTTCTCCCAGGAAGCTCAGCTATGCTCTACCAGAGCACCTGTGTTACATTACAGATTAGAAAACTGGAAGTTGCTGCAAGGAGTGAAATGTTATCAGGATGAAATGAGCTGCTGAGAGAATGACTTAAAGAACCTTTGTGCTTGTACAGTTAACTTTGAGGGTGAATTACTCCACAGTGCCTGCAGCAACAGGGGTCAATGAAGCCTTGTTCTAAAGCTCATTTACTGCTTGTTAAGAATATGTAAATGTTTGAATGCCCATAGTCTAGCTACAGTTACACGTTAAGCTAGAATGAAACTCCAGACAATAGTTTAAGTCGGAAAGGGTCAAATCATTGGATTGGTTTGTACTGCTCCTTGTGTCAATACTGGGGAGAATTCTCTTCATTTCATGTCAAAATAATACCCATAGATTTGCTGCAAGCTGAAATTCCCTTATATTGTATTTCTACAGTGATGCTGTCACAAGTCTCTAGTGGACACTTTGCAGGAATATATGGATCATGTAAAGAGAAAAGGAAGGATAAAGTTAAATTAGAGCAATGCCCTGTTGGCACTAGCACAGGATGTGAGAGGACAATTTTTCATTGAGAAAGGAGATTCAGCTGTACATACTGGTGCCCCATGATACATTGTGTTGCCACTTTTTGTTTTTTCTAAAATAAATTTCAGATGACCATAATTTAAAACTGACTACTCAAATATGTTCTAAAATGGGGTAATACATTTTTCTTCTTCTCTCATTCCCTTTCACTCTGAAGTTACCACTAAATGACAGTAAGAATAATAGCTCTAAATAGCTCTTTGTGATTCTGTGAAAAAATGCAATCTTTAAAATGCTTTGTTCAAGATGTTTCCCAATATATCACCCATTAGAAATACACTGCAGATGCTGACATTGCCAAGCCTATTGAGATGACAACACTTGACAGCAGCTGCGCAATCAGAAATATAACTGGATTTATGCATTTCAGATGTTTTATTTGGATCACTTTTCAGACCTATCATAAGCCACTCCTCAAGAACAATATTGTCATAAAAGAATGACAGTAAAGCTATATATTTAGCTTGCATGCAGCAGCTGTTTCATTCCTAAAACATTTAATTAGCGTACCATATGGTACAGAGGCTTGTGCAAGGATAGTGCAGCATAGATTGGTGTAATTCTACATTGCATATGACTTAGTCAGTCCTAGTACAGCTAAAAATTCAATACAGTTAAAACCAAAGAATAAATTAATGTAAGCCTGGTTTTCAGTTGACAGTGTCACATACCTGGCTGGAGATCGAGATGGCGAGGGTGACCTTTCTAGAACCTCTAATCCAGGGTTTTTTAACTAGAGTTTCTTCATGGATTGCAAGGGGTTCCTTGAGCAATGAGCAATTTCTGCTGAAACCATTGATCTTTTTTGCTATCTGTAAGGGGGTGGTTCTTCCCAATGACCACAAGTGTAAGAAGCATTCTCATGCCCCGTACACACGATCGGATTTTCCGACAGCAAAACCGTGGATTTTTGTTCAAAGGATGTTGGCTCCAACTTGTCTTGCATACAAACGGTCACACAAATGTTGCCAACAATTACGAAAGTAGTGACGTACAAGACATTCATGATGTCTCCATTACGTTTACATTTTACAAGACCGAACACTTCCGGCTTGTACTCGATTCCGAGCATGCGGGAACTGTTGTCTGACGGACTTGTGTACACACAAACGGAAGTCCGAAACAAACTTTTGTTGGCGGAAAATTTGAGAACCTGCTAGCCAACATTTGTTGGCGGAAAGTCCGCCAACAAATGTTCGATGGAGCATACACACGGTCGGACTTTCCGCCAACAAGCTCACGTTGTTGGAAAATTCAATCGTGTGTACGGGCCATTACACTTATGTATCATAAGTTGTAGATATAGTAACTTTTGGCAGGGGTTCCCTGAGACTTATGCCGCGTACACACGAGCGGACTTTACGGCAGACTTTGCCCGGCGGACGGGATTTGGTCGGACAATTCGATTGTGTGTGGGCTCCAGCGGACTTTGTTTTCTCAAAAGTTGGACGGACTTAGATTTGAAACATGTTTTAAATTAATCCGTCGAAATCGAGTCCGGTCGAAAAGTCCGCCGTCTGTATGCTAGTTCGACGGACATAAAGCCACGCTAGGGCAGCTATTGGCTACTGGCTATGAACTTCCTTGTTTTAGTCCGGTCGTACGTCATCACGTACGAATTCGACAGGCTTTGGTGGATTGTGTGTAGGCATGTCCGTTCATTCAGAAAGTCCGTCGCAAAGTCCGTCGAAAAGTCAGCCGGGCAAAGTCTGCCGTAAAGTCAGCTCGTGTGTACGCGGCATTAAACATTTTTTTCAAGGGTTCCTCTGTGTTGAAAAAGGTTGAAAAAGGCTGCTCTAGTCCATATATCCCTCCAAGATAAGAAAGTTGATGAAAGTGGTGCAGAGTGACAAAAAAAGTGTATGGCAAATTTGGATGCTGAGGTTTTGGGAACCAATGAAGCAGGCCCAGGAGTGAACAGATAGGGGTTGGTTTACTAAAACTGGAGAGTGCAAAACCTGGTACAGGTGTGCATGGTAGCCAAATAGGCTTTTAAGTTCAGCTTGTTCATTTAAGCTTTGATTAAAAAAAAAAAAAGTACCAGATTTTGCACTCTCAAGTTTTAGTAAATCAACCCCATAGTGTTAAAAAGAAAATTCTTGAACAGAATTGCAAGGAAACAGGAAGCATTCAGCAACAAGTAGCAAGGTACCTGGCTGAGGGGAAATTGCACTGTCAGGAATAAAGTCAGAGCCGGTAACAGGCAGGAAAAGGTTTGAGGCATAAAGCAGGAGCAGGGGAACTTCAGAACCAAGGTCAAGGACAGAAAGCCAGGTCAGTAATAGAGCATAGGAAGAAGGAGGTCAGGATAAAGGGTGGCTGATAAAGATTGCTTACCATTTAGGGTTCACTCCATGTGCATGCCTGCTGAATATATCTTCAATACAGAATAGAGAGTTAACTCATTTTCTGTGGTCTCAAAAATGTAGGGTATATCTGAGAGATTAAATTCAGAACTTTGCAGCCTTCTTTTCTGGGGCTCTTAGGTTATATGACATGTGAGTTGGTGCTTTATTGGCATTGCCTAAATCTGATCTGTTTTAGCCTTTACCATTATAACATTGTGGTTGGTCTCTGTACACACTAGAAAGAATCTTAATAGACTACACTATCTATCTCACGCTGAGTGCTAAAGTAGGTTCGTAAAACCAAGGAGTTCATCATTATACTGTATGTTTGGTAGCATACAACATTAACAATTTGCTACTGAAGCAGGTGTGAACTGCTGTCCATTAGAGAAATTTTATGTCAGTTAAAATGAGTCCTTTTCCTTAGACAGGTTAGTGTTGACTTAGCAAGTGTAAGAAAGAACCCCTTGTCAGCTTGATGCAGCACCAGCAGCCACTTATACAGGAAAAGCCAGTTGGGATTATTTTTAAATAGAATGTAATTCTGCATTGAAATACTGTGTCACAACTGCAAGCCAAACTGCACAGCCCCATTGAGCTCAACATGCAAGTTTGACAGGAGATGCAGTCTGTGAAACTTGACATGTCCGGTTAAAATTGCTACAATATGAAGTTAAGCATTGTGGCTGCAAGCAGCTGCTATGTTCATTTAGAGGTGGGTGTTCTGTTTAATCATCCTCCTTTAGGTCACTCCCACTATTAGACGCAATCTGGTCATGCCCATTGCTCTCCTTGGCATGCATAACAGAACTTGTTTTTCAACTGTATCCCAGCATGGTGGCTGATAATTTGTCATGCTTTGTTGACTTTTTAAATGTAAGCCAGGCCAATTACCTGTTATGGGTATTGTCAGAGTTTACAGATTGTGTGTTTTACTGTTTAAATATCAATTGTTTTATCTTCAAATGGAAGGTGTTTAATTTTTTTCAGGTTGTCAGAAAAACATGTGCTCTGTCAGTAAATTTTCCATGTTCTATCAGCAGAGGCGTATCTAGTGAAAATGGCGCCTATGGCAAGCACTAAAACTGCGCCCCTGTCAAAACATAAATGCGGCCTTACCAGCACCCATAAATGCGGCCTTACCAGCGCCCATAAATGCGGCCTTACCAGCACCCATAAATGCGGCCTTACCAGCACCCATAAATGCAGTAACGTCAGCACCCATAAACGCAGCCTTACCAGCACTCATAAATGCGGTAACATCAGCACCCATAAATGAGGTAACATCAGCACCCATAAATGCGGTAACATCAGCACCCATAAATGAGGTAACATCAGCACCCATAAATGCGGTAACATCAGCACCCATAAATGCGGTAACATCAGCACCCATAAATGCGGTAACATCAGCACCCATAAATGTAGTAACATCAGCAACCATAAATGCGGCCTTATAGCACCCATAAATGCGATAACATCAGCACCCATAAATGAGGTAACATCAGCACCCATAAATGTAGTAACATCAGCACCCATAAATGCGGCCTTACCAGCACCCATAAATGCGGTAACATCAGCACCCATAAATGACATAATATCAGCACCCATAAATGTAGTAACATCAGCACCCATAAATTCGGCCTTACCAGCACCCATAAATGCGGTAGCATCAGCACCCATAAATGTAGTAACATCAGCACCCATAAATGTAGTAACATCAGCACCCATAAAAGTAGTAACATCAGCACCCATAAATGTAGTAACATCAGCACCCATAAATGTAGTAACATCAGCACCCATAAATGCGGTAACATCAGCACCCATAAATGAGGTAACATCAGCACCCATAAATGAGGTAACATCAGCACCCATAAATGCGGTAACATCAGCACCCATAAATGCGGTAACATCAGCACCCATAAATGTAGTAACATCAGCACCCATAAATGCGGCCTTACTAGCACCCATAAATGCAGCCTTACTAGCACCCATAAATGCGGTAACATCAGCACCCATAAATGAGGTAACATCAGCACCCATTAATGTAGTAACATCAGCACCCATAAATGCGGCCTTACTAGCACTCATAAATGCGGTAACATCAGCACCCATAAATGAGGTAACATCAGGACCCATAAATGCGGTAACATCAGCACCCATAAATGAGGTAACATCAGGACCCATAAATGTAGTAACATCAGCACCCATAAATTCGGCCTTACCAGCACCCATAAATGCGGTAACATCAGCACCCATAAATGAGGTAACATCAGCACCCATAAATGAGGTAACATCAGCACCCATAAATGAGGTAACATCAGCACCCATAAATGAGGTAACATTAGCACCCATAAATGTAGTAACATCAGCACCCATAAATGTAGTAACATCAGCACCCATAAATGCGGCCTTACCAGCACCCATAAATGCGGTAACATCAGCACCCATAAATGAGATAACATCAGCACCCATAAATGTAGTAACATCAGCACCCATAAATTCGGCCTTACCAGCACCCATAAATGCGGTAGCATCAGCACCCATAAATGCGGTAACATCAGCACCCATAAATGTAGTAACATCAGCACCCATAAAAGTAGTAACATCAGCACCCATAAATGTAGTAACATCAGCACCCATAAATGTAGTAACATCAGCACCCATAAATGCGGTAACATCAGCACCCATAAATGAGGTAACATCAGCACCCATAAATGAGGTAACATCAGCACCCATAAATGCGGTAACATCAGCACCCATAAATGCGGTAACATCAGCACCCATAAATGAGGTAACATCAGCACCCATTAATGTAGTAACATCAGCACCCATAAATGCGGCCTTACTAGCACTCATAAATGCGGTAACATCAGCACCCATAAATGAGGTAACATCAGGACCCATAAATGCGGTAACATCAGCACCCATAAATGAGGTAACATCAGGACCCATAAATGTAGTAACATCAGCACCCATAAATTCGGCCTTACCAGCACCCATAAATGCGGTAACATCAGCACCCATAAATGAGGTAACATCAGCACCCATAAATGAGGTAACATCAGCACCCATAAATGCGGTAACATCAGCACCCATAAATGAGGTAACATCAGCACCCATAAATGAGGTAACATCAGCACCCATAAATGAGGTAACAATAGCACCCATAAATGTAGTAACATCAGCACCCATAAATGTAGTAACATCAGCACCCATAAATGCGGCCTTACCAGCACCCATAAATGCGGTAACATCAGCACCCATAAATGAGGTAACATCAGCACCCATAAATGCGGTAACATCAGCACCCATAAATGAGGTAACATCAGCACCCATAAATGCGGTAACATCAGCACCCATAAATGAGGTAACATCAGCACCCATAAATGCGGTAACATCAGCACCCATAAATGTGGCCTTACTGGGGGGGGGACCCCTTGGTATACACAAATCAGAGTGATTGGCAGATCATTATACACTATATCTGTATACATGTACATGCAATAATGCAGTCTGAGACTCTCAGTGACAGTGAAAACTGTCCGTGCTGCTGCCAGTGCGAGGAACTAACAAATTTAAATGCAGCGGTGAGTCCAAGCAGGCTCCACCTGACCTGTCACTAAGCCCGAATCGCCGCCAGTGACTCAACTGATGCCTGCCATAGTTCAGGACAGGCCAGGTCAGGTGGGAGAGCGGTCCGAGTCTCCACGATGCAGGAGCGGGGGGTGGGGGGGGCGTGGCGGAGGAATCGTGCAGTGTATGGGCACTTAGCAGGAGGGAGAGATAGCGGCCCCCAATGGGTGCGGATCATGTGGCGTACGAGCACAGCACTGGACATAAAGGCAAAGCGGAACATCAGAGACGGTGACGACGTGACTGTGCACGGTGGTACACTCTGTGATGATCAGGGACACGCAGTGGCGCAGGGGATGTTTCCTTTCCCTTATTTCATAATGGATACAGTCCTCCGCCACTGCTGCGCCAGCGCCTCTGACACTGTACAGAGGGAGAGAGGAAGTAGGATCACCAGCGACCCCGTCTACTTGGCACACACGCACAATCGCACATGATGATGACTTTAAGGCTACTTTCACACTGGGGCGCTTTGCAGGCGCTATAGAGCTAAAAATAGCGCCTGCAAAGAGCCCTGAAAGAGCCGCTCCTCTCACTCCAGTGTAAAAGCCCCGAGTGCCTTCACACTGGAGCGGTGCGCTGGCAGGACGCTCAAAAAAGTCCTGCTAGCCGCATCTTTGAGGCGCTGTAGGAACAGTGTATACACCGCTCCTGAAGCGCCCCTGCCCATTGAAATCAATGGGCAGCGCCGCCGGCAAAGCAGCGGTGCTTTGCAGGCGGTTTTAACCCTTTTTCGTCTGCTAGCAGGGGTTAAAAGCACCCCGCTAGCGGCCAAATAGCACCACAAAATGACGGTAAAGCGCCTCTAAAATTAGCGGCATTTTACCACCAGCGGTGCACCGACCCAGTGTGAAAGTAGCCTAAGTCATCATGTGCCAGGCCCAGGCCCAACCAGAAGCAAGCAGCCAATCAAATATAGTGCTCAATATGGATTAAATATATAATTATAATTATACATAGCCATAGATATCATAAATAAAGTGTAATAAAGTGATTTGTTCAACAGCAGGTACTACTTGCACAAATCACTTTATTTATGATATCTATGGCTATGCATAATTATAATTTAATTAATCCATATTGAGCACTACTATATTTGATTGGCTGCTTGGCAGTTGGCACTGGCACACATGCACATGATGATGATGATGATGATAAGATCGTTGTGTAGTACCTACTGCCTGGGGGTTCCCCTTCATCCGATTTTCCAAGTCGCGTCTCTTCTCCAGCCAGTTCTCCTCCTCACCGACCTCACGTCACAGACCCAGTGTCCTGTCGAGAAATGCCACCGGCTCACGCTCAGGGAGAAGATGATGCTGTGCAGAGGTGGGTAGGCGGAGCTTTAGGCTCCGCCTCCGCCAGTTACATAGCGTAGACCGGCTCTGGACAGTCACATTAATGGGCAAGCATGGGGGCGTCTGTCGCTCCCCTCCCCACTGCCAGCCCAATTAGCTACTTGCAAATGAAGTGCCGTGCCGGCGCCGGGGGCTACATTAGTGCGGGAGGCGGCCACAAGAGGACGGGTGTGTTTTTTTTTCGAACAGGAAGCAACTTTTTTGCCGCCCCCCCCCCCCATGGCGCCCATGGCACTTGCCATGCCTGCCATACCTTGGATACGCCACTGTCTATCAGTAAAAAGAGTTGCAAGAGGCTGCTGTAGAATGACAAATATGCTAAACCTAACAATGTCAACCTTTAGAAGATGTTCCTTCCAAATGCAATATCGAAATTTGCCAAATTACACTTGATTAATGTTGTTTTAAGAACAATAATATTAAATAAGAATATGCATGCACAAAATTGACTTTTTTTCTGCTTTTGATTGGCTTGCAGGGATCCAGACATCCCATCGGATGCCTCTCTAATGTACAAAGTGATTTTAACCCATGTCAGAGACAAGCCCAGTCTAGGCGTTCTTACCACTGCTGACCGAATTACCCTTGCAAACCAGAAACGGGAATGTGGAAATTTCCATTTTGAGCGGGAAGAATATCGAAGTGCCATGCACTCTTATAGCCAGGCATTGAGCATCCTCATTCTACCTACTGCAGGTAACTGTTACTGCAGAACATACCTATATTCTAAATACTATTGCTAACAGTTTATCCTGCAAATCATTCATTTTTGGAAATATTTATAACATTCAAAGAACCAGTAAATACAAATAACAACACAGAGCTGCGGATCGGCCCTGCCCCCTCCGTCTCCTGATTGGTTCACTGGCTGTGATTGACAGCAGTAGGAGCCAATGAACCCCACTGCTGCCAAAAGCCAGTCAGGAGTGCAAGTCCCTGGAGAGCCAAGGTGCTTGAGGATACAGAAGGTTTTTTTTACATTCTAAATTGCCTTTACAACCACTTTAAGTAAATACATTACTTCAGCCTTTAAATATATACATTATATCAGATATTCTTCAAATAAAGCTTCCAAAATGTAATCGTTCTCTTAAAAAGGAGTGTGTTTATGTGTTTTATAATTTGACATTATATGAATAAGAACTGTTCATTATAAAAATAAAGCATCTTACAGAAATAGCTAAGATTATAAGTAAAACATCTTAAAAGTAAAGATGATGAAAGAAAATTTCTGTTGCAATTTATCTTATTTAATATATTGCATGACACGCATTGGTCCCAAATTATGAGACACTTAAAAACCAAGCAATAGTACAAAAGAGCCATAATAACATAATAAAATGAAAAATGCAAACTTGAAATAAGTCAAAACTAGGCTATGGTGTTTATTTAGTGGTGACCCAAAATGTATTTTAACAAACATTAAATAACCAAATTAGATCATAGGTGTAACTTTAGAGAAACCTATCAAATCATTAAAACAACTCCAACAGATCAAATTTAAGACTAGACTGGATGACTAAACCACCCTGAACAGCACCGTGACAGGACTTGAAATATAAGAAAGCGGTGGATGGGAAACTCAGCCCATTTCAGGCTGCTGACTGAACAGAAGCAGCTGCGGTATTTATCAGGTAATATCGGTCGGGTATAAAGCCTGCCAAAATCACCCAATAGGTAGAAATTTGGAGAAGAAAGAGCACCGAGCCATTTACACCGACTATCCCATGGGTTTCCCACTGAATGCTAAGGACCCAATCATTCCTATCTAATAAGAGAGACATTTTGTTTTTATACACAAGCTCATATCTGATAGTGGCATTGTAATATATATAAAAAAAATAGGATTTTTAAAACAGCTTACCTGT
This sequence comes from Aquarana catesbeiana, assembly GCF_042186555.1. Classification (NCBI taxonomy): domain Eukaryota; kingdom Metazoa; phylum Chordata; class Amphibia; order Anura; family Ranidae; genus Aquarana; species Aquarana catesbeiana. The sequence continues at coordinate 52,592,726 of NC_133326.1, read as the reverse complement.
AAAATCCTTTTTTTTAAGTACATCATGGGACACAGAACCATAGTAATTACTATGTGGGTTATAGGCCACCTTCAGGTTATGGACACTGACAAGCCCTAAGACAAAAAGTGCACTCCCTATATAACCCCTCCCACTCCTGGGAGTACCTCACTTTTGTAGCAAAGCAATTTATGTGTATACCAAAAGAAGGGAGAGACCTCTGTGTCCCGTGATGTACTTCAACGAAAAGGATTTTACAGGTAAGCTGTTTTAAAAATCCTATTTTCTTATCGTACATCACGGGACACAGGGCCATAGTAGTTATTATGTGGGATGTCCCATAGCAATGCCAACTGAAGGGAGGGAGACACGACAAAAGTAGGGCACTAAGAGACTAGAGGACTTATACTGTAGCCTGCAGTACACTGCGCCCAAAGGCGATAGCCTCATGACCTTTTACATTTACTTGATAGAATCTGGTAAATGTATGGACTGAAGACCAAGTTGCAGCCTTGCAAATCTGAGCCATGGAGGCTTGGTGATACACTGCCCAGGAAGTACTAACAGCCCTGGTGGAGTGCGCTTTAATATGAAAAAGGTGGAATTTTCCTTTTCAAACCATAAGATTGAACAATTACTTGACAAATCCATTTAGAAATAGTAGATTTCGATGCCTGTCCTCTTTTAGGACCTTCTGGCAATACAAACCAAACATCTGTTTTTACGAATCTGAGCGGTCACCTTCAAGTAGACCTTGACTGCTCTCACCACATCAAGAGAATGTATTGACCTTTCTTCCGCAGAATGAGGTTCTGGAAAAAAAGAAGGCAGAATAATATCCTGGTTTAAGTGAAAACCTGACACTGCCTTCGGTAGGAAATTAGGATGAGGTCGTAATACAACCTTATCCTTATAAATAATCAAATATGGCTCTTTACAAGAAAGAGCAGCCAACTCTGATACTCTTCTTGCAGAAGATATGGCAACCAAAAAAAATAATTTGCTTGTCACGAGGACCAAGGGAATATCTCGTATTGGCTCAAAAGCCTGTTTCTGTAATGCAGAAGCCGCTGAGTAGGGCGGCGTGCCGTTCGTTTTTTTTTTTTCTCCTGGCGCCTCTTCCTCGTGAAGAAGGAGAGAAAATAGCACAGGTGGGGGGCATCTGGTGGGGAGGAAACCCCCCCAGACTTACTGGAGGACTGCTGCTGGCTGGAGGAAAGGAAACTGCTTTTTCTAGACACAACATGAGCTCTCTGAGGAAGCATGAGAAGGTATGTGCTCAATACAGCCCCCAGTGGTGACACATAGGCATGACACCATTCACTAATTAAAGGAGACATTTCATAAGAAAATTCAAAAATTTCTTAGAAAAAACTCCACTTACCTTTCCCGCTGCAGGGTTTTCTGTGGTAAAAACAACAGGCCCAATCTTCACCCTTCACAGTGGGTTCCGTTACAAACCTTCAGGAGCCTCACAATCCTGGACCTGTAATAGCACCACCGCCAGTAAAAACTTTATGGCCTCAATACCAAAAAGTACTGGATCCCGGGGTCCAGCTCTCTAAAAGAGAAGTGTTTACAGGCAAAACCTCGTTTCTTCGGATACGAGGCCCGGGTACCATTCAATTTGGCCAAAAAGACACTTTGAATGGATCTGGCTGCATGGCTAGCCCCAGCAAGGATTGCTCCAGTGGAGCTCAGCACAGCACATCTTCACTCGTGACCAACACCTTAGACACTGGCGAAAAAAACTGAGGTACTCCCAGTAGTGGAAGGGGTTATATAGGGAGTGGACTTTTGTCTTAGGGCGTGCCAGTGTCCATCACCTGAAGGTGGCCTATAACCCACATAGTAACTACTATGGCTCTGTGTCCCATGATGTACGATAAGAAAGCAGTACTTTCAACTTCTCAGAATTAAGCAATTTTCTGTTTCAATGGTTTTTTATTGAATGTTTTAGTAACACAGTAGAGGATAGTTAGGTAGAGCTACGAACAATCCTTGCTTGCTCCAAATGAGTCAGGTTAACAAAAAAACAGACAAACAGACAAATGTGGGGCTTAACTCCGAATGATGAAGACCCAGAATGCAGGTTAGTTCTGGTGTGTGTCCTCCCCAACACATTTTAACTTGAATTTAAAGCAAGAAAAACATGAAAACCTGATACCAAAGGTGAGCGTGAAAAAAGGGAAATGGAAGAAAAGATGGAAAGAAGGGAGAGAGAAGGGTGAGTCCGTCCGGGAATCCTCAGTCAGTCATCAAAATGAACAGTTTTACGAATCTGGGACCAGTAGGTATGTAAGCCAGGGGAATCATATTTTCTCGAAAAAAGGTTGTTTATCGCGCAGAACGCTCACTATCTTTTCGTTCAAATTGATCCACGTTAGTTTACGTTTAATCAGAGCTATGTCTATAATAGGGCTTTAAAGTTAAGCAATTTTAAGTAGATGTCATATTTTAAGGTAATTATTTCCATAGTCATCCACAGTATATGGCTTAGTGATGTCATATGAAGAATGGGAAGCAGCCACTCCTACCTGAGGATGGATGAGGATTGAGCTGTAATTTTATTGCACCATTGGGGATGGGTTGTGGGCATGCTTATGTAAAGTTCTTCATGTATTTGTTTAGATTCCCAAGATCCCCATTATTCTTGCGGTTAGGGTAAACATCGAAAAACATTTCCATGTATCACACTACCATGGAAGCTATAAGGTATTTCAGTAAAGGCACTATATGGGCATGGATTGTTTATACCATTGTGCTGAAGTATTTATATCCAACAGACCAAGCATACTACTGGATAATCAGTTTTCTAAAGCCCCTCTAATTGCTTTCTCTTTTACATATATAATTACAATCTGTAAGTACTACTCAAGTGACAGGTAAAAAATGCAATAAAGCAAGTCGATCCTCTTTTGAACAAAACTGGTAAAAGGTGGTGTTAGGCTAAACCCAACACCACAGTTTTTATAAAAGGCATCACTGCTACCTAAAATATTTGTAACCTAGTATACACTATATTGTCAAAAGTGTTGGGACGCCTGCCTTTACACGCACATAAACTTTAATTGCATTCCAGTCTTAGTCCGTAGGGTTCAATATTGAGTTGGCCCACCATTTGCAGCTATAACTTCAACTCTTCTGGGAAGGCTGTCCACAAGGTTTAGGAGTGTGTCTATGGGAATGTTTGACCATTCTTCCAGAAGCGCATTTGTGAGGTCAGGCATTGATGTTGTACAAGAAGGCCTGGCTCGCAGTCTCTGCTCCAAATCATCCCAAAGGTGTTCCATCGGGTTGAGGTCAGGACTGTGCAAGCCAGTCAAGTTCCTCCACTTCAAACAAGCTCATCCATGTCTTTATGGACCTTGTTTGTGCACTGGTGCGCAGTCATGTTGGAACAGGAAGGGGCCATCCCCAAACTGTTCCCACAAAGTTAGGAGCATGAAATTGTCCAAAATGTTTGGGTATGCTGACGCCTTAATAGTGCCCTTCACTGGAACTAAGGGGCCAAGGCCAACCCCTGAAAAACAACCCCACACAATAATTCCTCCTCCACCAAATAATTTGAGCCAGTGCACGAAGCAAGGTCCATAAAGACATGGATGAGCGAGTTTGGGGTGGAGGAACTTAATTCACTTGCACAGAGTCCTGTCCTCAACCTGACAGAACACCTTTGGGAATAATTAGAGCAGAGACTGTGAGCCAGGCCTTCACTTCCAACATCAGTGCCTGACTTCACAAATGCAATTCTGGAAGAATAGTCAAACATTCCCATAGACACACTCCTAAACCTTGTGGACAGCCTTCCCAGAAGAGTTGAAGCTGTTATAGCTGAAAAGGGTGGGCCAACTCATTATTGAACCCTATGGACTAGGACTGGGATGCCATTAAAGTTCATGTGTGTGTAAAGGCAGGCGTCCCAATGTTTTTGACCATATAGTGTTTATTATGTACTGTATAGACAAATCAGTTTAATATTCTCATATATCTGCAACAGTCACTAAACTGCCAAGCTGAACTAAAGCATAGGTAAATTTGTGAATATGCACTGGTAGAGTCTATGGCAACTTCCAATACTAGTTAAAAAGAACATGTAAAATAATCTGAACTGCACAAAGTAAATGATGCATAGTGTTCCTTTAACTAAACAGTATTTGCCTGGAAACTGCCTGAGGTCAAACGTGTGTGCGTCACGCAGTTTCAGGATGGCTGGCCACATAGTCATAAATGCATTAGAGAAGATTATCGGAGCACAAAATGTGCATCACAAACTAGAAACATAATCATGACGTTAATAAGACCTTTGTATCTTCACAATAGCTGTTAACCAAATTAGTGTCTCCTATAGGTGTCTTTTAATCACAGATAACCAGGAGATGCACAGTATTTTGCATGCTGGCATTCCAAAATGGAACATTATGTCTGGATATGTTGTCATGGTACCATGCGGCGGGATGTTCATACACTCATCTCCTGGATAATGACTAACCATTATCTGTATTACTCAGAACCCCTGAGCTCAGAGGAAGAAGAGGAGATTCGTGAACATAGAATCAAGTGTCTGAATAACCTGGCAGCTGCCCAACTCAAGCTTCATCACTATGATGACGTCATTAATTCCTGCAATGCAGTCCTGGAGATGGATACTGACAATGCAAAGGCACTTTATAGGAAAGGCAAGGTAATGTCACCTTTTTTTCCACATGACTAAGAAATGGAACATTGCAATATGCTTTCTGCTTTCATTGGCCAATAACAATGTAATAGAAAAATTATATGTTCCTGATTGTTACTGTCCAAACTAATTATAAACACTATCATTATATGGAGGTGACTTTGACATTTACCCACCCTTGTACTAGCTACCAAGCCTTTACTGCTGTCACAGCTTTCAATTGAGTATTCAGCATATGAAAATGGAAAACTAAGAATCTGGAAATCCTTGACCACCAGCCTTGTTCCCATTGCCATATACCATGTTTAAAGCTTAAAAAAATACAAAGTTAGCATAAGGAGCATTACTTACCTTCAGTGTGTGGTGTCCCTTGTACTTTTGTCTTCTAGTTCAAGTAATCTTCCTCTTCTTGATGCCCCAAACCCGGCGCTTTAAATTTCCCTTGCGGCGTGGGCTAAGAACTGAGGAAGATGTAACACGCACTCATCAAGAGTGACCAACTATGCCCACCATTTTGGTTCTGCTCCTTTATTTATAGAAGCCTTATTACAGCTTCTATGAATGAAACATGATCTGTGAATGGATGATGGGCGGATTATTGAGAGGTCCACCTCCTCCATTCATAGATTATGTTTCATTCATAGAAGCTGTAGTACAGCTTCTATCAGAGTTGGGTGAAAAAGGCGGGCGTAGTGGGGCAGCCTTGATGAGTGCCCATGACAGCTTCTCAGTTCTATTGATCCATGCCACACACCGGAAGATTATGGCTGCGGGGGTGGGAGGGGCATTGGAGGAGGAAGATTACTACTGAACTGGAAGACAGAAGCATCACACTGAAGGTAGGAAATGTCCCTTGTGTTTTGTTTTGTGAATCTTAGGCTTTAAAGTGGTTGTAAATTTCCGACATGAAATCTGAACAAAGCACATATTTCTATAGTGTGTATCCTCTGCTATCTGCATGAATCACTTCTGACAAGTTTTCCTGACACCGAGAGAAAAAAGGTGACGAGGGAGGGACCTCCAGCTGATTGACAGCCTGTGTATTATGTGAAGGAGGGTGTGTTCCTTCCCTCCAATCAGCTCTCCCCTGACCCCTGGCCAGAGCCCTTCCCACTGATCCCAGGGCCCTTTACTCCCATTGTGGGGCCCTTTATTACGGTCCCGCAGCAGAACCCTTTCACATGTTCTGCGGTGGGCCCCCTTCCTGCCGTCTTGGGCCACCCGCACGGTGTGACTTTTGTGACCCTGATAGTTCCACCACTGGTGTCAGCTGTTTTTATCTGTATTTTATCTAGGGGGCAACAGGACCTAGATAGAAAGGGTGGTGGGGATGGCATATAGAGGAACTGCTGGAGGCATGAATTGAATACACAGCAATCAAGTTTGCCTGCATAGGAATCCTGTCCTTGCACTAGTGTGTGGATAGAGAGGCACTTTATGGAAGTTTAACTTCAGTGCTGATGTAGCACTCTGATGTTAGGCAGGGTTGCTCCTAAATTTACCGGCCAGGTGTAGTTACCTTGGCTCATTGTTATTGAGTTTACCCTTATGCCCTGTACACACGGTCGGATTTTCCGACGGAAAATGTGTGATAGGACCTTGTTGTTGGAAATTCTGACCGTGTGTAGGCTCCATCACACATTTTCCATTGGATTTTCCGACACACAAAGTTTGAGAGCAGGCTATAAAATTTTCCGACAACAAAATCCATTGTCGGAAATTCCGATCGTGTGTACACAAATCCGACGGACAAAGTGCCACGCATGCTCAGAATAAATAAAGAGATGAAAGCTATTGGCCACTGCCCCGTTTATAGTCCCGACGTACGTGTTTTACGTCACCACGTTCAGAATGATCAGATTTTCCAACAACTTTGTGTGACCGTGTGTATGCAAGACAAGTTTGAGTCAACATCCGTCGGAAAAAATCCTAGGATTTTGTTGTCAGAATGTCCGAACAAAGTCCTACCGTGTGTACAGGGCATAAGTCTGGAATTGCTTCTCTTCTGCCACTGGGACCACAGTGAATAGCTGAAGCAAGTACCGGAGCAGTATTCTCACCAATTGGGGACGGTGAAGAATCGGGAAACTCCAAGTGGTTGTAAACCCTTACAACACACTTTTTGCTGCACTTTTTGCTACAGGTAAGCCTATAATAAGGCTTACCTGTAGCTACCCTGGATATCTCCTAAATGGTTTAGGAGATATCCTCTGTATTTGCATGTGCCGACGTCACTGGCACATTACACTGTAGCAAACTGAAGCAACGGCACGTACGTGCCGCTGCTTCAGTGAGTGTGCCGTTACCGGCGGCTCCCGCGCGCATGCGCAGGAGTGATGTCATCACGGCTCCGGCCAGTCACAGCGCTGGAGCCCGCGATACCCGGATGTAACTTCGGGAGCAATGTCGGCCACCGGAGTGGTGTACGAGGATGGCTGCAGGGGCTTCGATCTCAGGTAAGTGATTCATAATGAGCTAGTATGCTATGCATACTAGCTCATTATGCCTTTGTCTTGCAGGTTCTTTCTTTGTCCTAGGGTTTACAACCACTTTCAGCGGGTATGAAGCCAAGCTAGGGACCCAGCAGAGAAGCCGGGGTGACACTTTAGGAAGATACTACATTGAAGATTGGAAGAGCTCAAGGGATTCCATGGCAGTGAATCATTTAGTCTAGTGAGAGACTGGGAGCTCAGTGGGCTGAAGAACTACGAGAAGTGATTGTAGTGGAAGTGAAGGAACTGTTACACTTTGAGTTTAAGACTGTTGCCATAGGAAACAGCATTCCTACACATGCAGATGTGGCGTCTCACTGGATGCCTTTCCCTGCATGACTGTCCTCCTGTAGAATTACTCTTGTAGAGGTACTCTTGATGAAAGCAAGAATTGGCCTTTCTGTCAAAAATTGCAATGATATGCACCTGTCAAACAGGTTCGGAAAAATTGGTCTTAGGGTGTCGGTGGGGCCTTCACACCGTAATTCTATAGAGGTACTCCTGATGAAAGCAAGAATTGACCTTGTTGTCAAAAATTGCAATGATATGCACCTGTCAAACAGGTGCAGAAAAATTGGTCTTGGGGTGTTAATTGAGCCCATAAAACCTACACCAAAAACATTCTTCCAAATGAATTTAAAACCCACAACACTAGGCAGCCTAGAAGTCCTGCAGAGATTCCACATCCAAAAAACACTCAATCGGCGACATTGGTATCAGGGGCTTCATAGCTGCTGGTAATCCAGGACTGATTCATTTTGCTAAAAGTCAGATGGTCCACAGAGTCTGTGGACAGACGCGTTCTATGATCAGTAACAAAACCTCCAGCAGCACTGAATGCCATTTTGGAAAGCATGCTTGATGCAAGACAGCCCAGAAGCTCAATAGCATACTGGGCAAGTTCTGGCCAGTGGTCTATTCTCATGACCCAGTAAGCCAGTAGATCGTTGAATGGAAAGCTCACCATCTCTGTTTTCGCCCCTAGATAATCATCCACCATGTGATGCAGATGCTGCCGATGGGATGGGGAAGCTGACAGCCCTGGGCAATGAGGACTAAAAAAATGAGAAATACATGACTTAGGTAGCTTCTCTACTGCTCCTCTCTTGACCAAAAGAAGCCTCAAAACTAAATTCCATGACACTGTAACCTTTCGCAGGCTTTGAAACATGAGGGAGACCATGGACCGCAACTCCATTGACTCCCCTATGCCTGATGCTGGGGCTATCGCAGGAATAGCTGTGAACAAGGAGGCAGGTTTAGCCACTCTGGCAGTTGCAGGGGACTGTGCACTAGTCTATGCTTGCGTGACAGAGGAGGATGAGTACGGTTTAGTAAGCCAGTCCACCACCTCCTCTGTATGCTGTGGCTGGATAGCACGGCAACATCACTAAACAGAGTAAATGATGCCCTGCCTGAGGACTGACCATGTCCACCTTTGCCTGTAATTACATATGCTGCTGGCCCCCTTACAGTGGCATGTGAATGTCTGCCTCTCCTTGCTATCCTCACAGACATAATGGGGGGGTGGAGGGTGCTTAGTAGCAAAGTGTAATAAAGATGTGTAAATGTGTATGTGGAAGTACTTTAATTTGAGTACTTACTACACAGACACACTCCACGAATACACTATAATATACAGTAATATACTGCGTCAAACGTGCAGTATCGCACAGAACTATATGGCGTTAAACTTGCAGTACTGCAATGAAATATACGGCTTTAAAATTGCAGTAACGCACATAACTATATGGCGTTAAACTTGCAGTCACGCAATGAAATATACGGCATTAAACTTACAGTAACGCACAGAACTATATGGCGCTAAACTTGCAGTAATGCAATGAAATATATGGTGTTAAACTTGCAGTAACGCAATGAAATATACAGCATTAAACTTGCAGTAATGCACAGAACTATATGGCGTTATACTTGCAGTAATGCAATTAAATATACAGCGTTAAACTTGCAGTAATGCACAGAACTATATGGCATTAAATTTGCAGTAACACAATGAAATATACAGCATTAAACTTGCAGTAACGCTCAGAACTATATGGTGTTAAACTTGCAGTAACGCAATGAAATATACAGCGTTAAACTTGCAGTAACGCACAGAACTATATGATGTTAAACTTGCAGTAATGCAATGAAATATACAGCGTTAAACGTGCAGTAACGCATAGAACTATATGGCGTTAAACTTGCAGTAACGCAATGAAATATACCGCATTAAACTTGCAGTAACGCACAGAGACATATCGCTTTTAACTTGCAGTAATGCAATGAAATACACAGCATTAAACTTGCAGTAACGTTCAGAACTATATGGTGGTAAACTTGCAGTAACGCAATGAAATATACAGCGTTAAACTTGCAGTAACGCAGAGAACTATATGGCGTTAAACTTGCAGTAACGCAATGAAATATACAGCGTTAAACTTGCAGTAATGCACAGAACTATATGGCATTAAACTTGCAGTAAGGCAATGAAATATATGGTGTTAAACTTGCAATAACGCAATGAAATATACAGCGTTAAACTTGCAGTAACACACAGAACTATACAATGTTAAACTTGCAGTAATGCACAGAACTATATGGCATTAAACTTGCACTAACGCACTGAACTGTACAGCGTTAAACTTGCAGTAATGCAACTGAAATATACTGCATTAAGCGTGCAGTAACGCCCAGAAATGTACTGCAGTAAAAAGCACGTAACGCACCGAAATATATGGCATTAAGCTTGCAGTAACGCACTGCACTGTATGGCGTTAAACTTGCAGTAATGCAACTGAAATATACTGCACTAACACACAGAAATGTACTGCGTTAAATGGCACTTAACGCACTGAAAAATACGGCGTTAAACTTGCAGTAACGCAATAAAATATACTGTGTTAAATGGCCACTACACTCACACTGACTGAACTATCCCTACATTCACACTAATGTAAAGATAATTGCATTTTGCAATATAACTATTGCAATAATGTTATTTGCTTATTAGGTCTTGTGTCGCTTCCCCCCCATAAGGGCTGCTTGTTGAATCAATACCCCACTGGTTGCCCCGACCTTGCAAGTCCTCCGACACCTCTCTGACACCTGGGTTCAGACATTTTTAGCAGTAATCAAGACAATTAGAAGCACACACACACATGGAATAAAATAGTTGAACTTTGTTTACTGAGGCAATAAAGGCATTAAAGTTTAATGACAAAAACTTTTTTCTTATAGCAGTACCTCTTGGAAAGTATTGCTGATGACAGAGACAATAATAGCAACAAATAATAACTGATTGCAGAATATAAAGAGCAATTAGATATAGTAAAAACCCTGTTTAGACAAATAAAACCTATGAGAACAGGCAGAAGGAGGGCAGAGGAATGACCTTTAGCTATATCAGACCACTCCCTTCTGTACCTCAACTTACAGGTCCAGACAAATTATAATATCGCATGCAGTCCAATGCAAAAGGCTTAAGCTGTAAAACTTTACCCTGCTCCTTTAAGAGGTAGAGTCCCAGGTAAAACAAGGCCTTTCTAGCACTACAAATTTCAATCCCTTGTAATGGGGGAAGCTAGGTTTAGTCCCTTTGAAGAAGTGAAGCCCGTGAATCTTCAGCTAGCACTTAGCTGATTTATGTCTGAGGATATCCTGAATAGCAGATTAGCAATTTAAGGCCCGTACACACGATCGGACGTTTTGACAACAAACATGCAAATTAGCTGTTTTGAAGCAACATCCGACCGTGTGTACGCTCCATCGGACAAACTTTTTCTGTTTCCATCGGACTTATGTTGGCTGTGCGAATGCACAAACTTTCCGGCAACAAAAGTCCGATGGAGCAAATCCATCGTGTGTACACAAAACGATCGGACTTTTGTACAAACTACAGTACGCAGCCGCGAGAATGTTTCCAGCGCGATCCCATCGCGCTGGTTCTCGGCGACAGGGTACTGTACATCTCGCGCTGGCTGCAATAGGAAAAACACATTTTCCTACTGCGGCGGGCGTGAGAGGGAATTCCCCTCTGGGGGAATACCAGGCTCTTCGGTCTGGTATGGATTTCAAGGGGAACCCCCTACGCCGAAAGAATGACGAAAATCCATACCAGACCCTTATCCGAGCACGCAGCCCGGCCAGTCAGGAAAGGGGGTGGGGACAAGCGAGCGCCCCCCCCCCGAACCGTACCAGGCCGCATGCCCTCAACATGGGGGGTGGGTGCTTTGGGGGGAGGTGGAGCCCTGAAAAAAAAAAGTGTCAATAAAAAAAAAACACACTACACAGGTTTTTATAGTAATTTATTAGACAGCTCCTGGGGTCTTCTTCCGACCTCAGGGGTCTTCTTCTGACTTCGCCCCTCTCTCCGGCCTCTTCTCGCGGTGTCTGGGTCTTCTCCCGCTCTCTGGCCTCTTCTCCTGGTGTTCGACCTATTCTCCCAGTGTCCGGTTCTTCTGCCGGCTCCTCCGCTATCTTCTGCCGCTCTTTTGCTAGCGGTGGCCCGGACTTCTGCGTCGTCTTCTTCCCTCTTCTCTTCTTCCAATGTTGACACAACGCTCTCTCCCGCTGTAATGCTGTCTGAGCGCTCTGCAATGACTTATATAGGCGGTGACCCCGCCCCCTTATGACGTCACAGTCCAGGGGCATGCTGGCACTGTGACATCATAAGGGGGCGTGGTCATGTCATAAAATTTGGCGTGGAGTTCCCCCTCAAGACTCATACCAAACACAGTGCCTGGCATTGGTGGGGATCCAAGTCGGATCCCCGCACCAGTGTGAACCCGGCTCACAAGGTGTCAATCTCGCCGATAAAAGCGGCAAGATTGACACAATATCAGACAACAATACAGAAGTTGACCAAAGGGTGGTGGTAAAGAGCTGAAAAACCACGTGATTTGGTGAAAGTTGGCTGAAAAAGTTCTGCCGTGTGTATGCAATACAAACTTATGGCCAACGCCCTTTGTACAAAAATCCAAGGGAAAGTTTGTACAAAGTCCTATCATGTGTATGAGGCTTTAGACTGATTTATCCTAGCAGGCAGGGGATACAAAGTGTGTCTGTGATATTTTGGCACAAGATGAACACTGTAGCTACTTGACCAGGTGTAAGTGTGGCACAGGGTTCTACAGGTGTAGGCAGAAAGAAAAACAGCGTTGTCTACATGCAGTGTCTCTATCAGGAGAGGATGGGCAGGTGCCCGCTTACTGATCCCTGTGACTGGTGGTGTTGAAGATAAGGTGTAAATGCTTTACAGCGACTCCTTCAGGGTCCTAGCTCAGAGAATGGCATCCGACCTTGCACTGCGTTGCGCCGTGGCCCAGCTGGATCTCATGTTGATGGAGCAGGATTGGCCTCCAGGCTGCCACCGAAAAACCAGATGAGGCTGGCAATGTATACTCCTTGAATGCACACACGATGACTCTCTCTCTCTTGCACACAGCACTGCCTGACACAGAGTCCTTGCTTTCAAATCCAGGCTGGGGTTCCAAGAGAAAGATCCTGCCAGCTCACAAGCCTTTTATCTCCTTTCCAAGCATCCTGTTCTTTTCCAGCCAAGTGGTATCTGTAGTCCAGCTGAAAATAATCTTGGCTCCCTGGACTACATTTCCCAAGATTATTTGCTTTACCCGTGGAGCTCAGTCACTTTATATTCAGGAAATTACAGCACAGAATCCAGGCTAAACACTAGGAGAATATAGCTTCACAGCAGGGATGCTGCACAGTGTCTCCTGACTGCAGGTAATAATAGCTATACTTGCATACCCCTAAGGCTTTGCTATATGCTCTTTTTGGCAGTTTCTTTCTATTCTGCCTTTTTTCTGAAGCAGACAGAAGCAGCAGCAACAGCGAGCTGAAGGGAAGACCTGATAAGTGCACCCCAGTTTAGAGCATGGTGGCTACACTGGGACAGGACTGTGGAAAATTCTGCACATCTGCGAACAGACTACTGCATCCATAAGGAGAGCAAATTTCCTTCTCTGCAGCTTGATGACAGGGAACAGGCTTTTCTTCTCAAGCTATGGTTAAAAGAAAAACAATTTTAAAATTTTACACACCTTTTGTCTTGATGCACCTCGCATGTACTTAGCTGGTTTACATTAACGTTAAATTGACTTTACTTCATGCATTAAATTCATTTATTCTTTCAGTTAGAGCAAGGCTACTTTAAATATAACACCTATTGGAACAGGTGCGAAAAAAAATAAATATGAAACGCTCATTATGTGAACATTTATTTGCCCATCGTTGTTAGTTGTCATTGTCTTTGAATCTTTTGCAGGTGCTATCAGAGAGAGGAGAGTATGAAGAAGCCATGTCTGTTCTAAAAAGAGCACTTAAATTGGAGCCAACAACAAAGGTATTGTACACTTTGAAGGATGGACCTTATCTGTTGGTACCAGGGCCAGGGGAAGGGGTGGGCAGGAGGGGTGGCTGTCCTGGGCACTGCGGTATCATGTGAGATGGGGGGGGGGCGCCACAAGGAGATTTGGGGGGTGGGATTTGTGTTGGGTGGGGAATTCAGGGGGGGGCAGCAGGGGGTAAGAATTGTTCTAGAGAGGGAAATTTGGGGGGGGGGTGCTAGGAAAGGGGGGATTTGTGTTGGGAAGGGGGATGGAGGAAGAGGATTTGTGCTAGGAAGAGGGATTTGGGGTGTTTGTGCTAGAAGAGGTGCTATGGTAGAGGGGAAAGGGGATTTGTGCTAAGAACGGAATTCTTTTTTGGAGAGGGGGATTTGTGCCAGTAGGGACAATTGGGGGATTTGTGCTGGGAGAGGGGATATGGAGTGCGGGGGAGAGGATGTGTCCAGGGGGGGGGGGGGGGTTGTGCTAGGAGGAGTGATTTTTTTTTTTGTGGGGGGGGGTGTACTGGGGGGACTTGGGGAGAGAGAGGATTTGGGGCAAAGATTTGTGCTGGGAGGAGGGATTTCAGCAGGGGGGCAGATTTGCTTTTTATTTTATTGCTAACACATAATGTTCATATATCTTCGAGGGGCGCTGTTTGGCATGTTCATCCTGGACTCTAGATAGCCTTGTCCTGGCACTGCTAGATACCATCCACAATGAAAAACTTCATATATCTCTGTGTTAAATGACATCTGTATGTACACAAGACAAGGGTCAGTGCATCTTTATCAGATTTTGAATTCTTAGTCTCACTTGTCTGTTTACAACCTGTATGCTGACGGTTTTTAAAGATGCAGGTAACTAAAAACACAGATGGAATACCTGTAAATGAACTGTTTTAACTTTCAGAATATTTGTAATATTGTTCAGCCAGGCTTTTTATAAACTCCTGCCACAATGCATTGCCAGGTCAGTGACAACCCTTTTCTCTGTGTCACATCTTACCAGTCTATAAACGTCTTTTTTTTTTTTCACTTCATCTCCTGCATAAAAGTAGAATAGAGTGGAGATGGTTAAAATTGCTGTCGGTTTTTTTTTTTCCATCTGTGTCTCGTTAGGGAAATTTTTTATTTCCTGTCCTGTAGACTCAACAGTAAATGATAGGACATCTTTCCAATGTGAGGGAAATCCTTAATGGAGACAGTTCTCACGGGAACAAGTGTCCCCACTGGAAAATTTCCCCTCTATTCTTGTTCTGGTGTCAACTCAAAATTTTGGATTCAACCTTACCTTCATTCCTGGTGACCTTTATAATCAGGATAATTAAAGAGAGTGACTCTCCCTAACAAGGCCCTGACAGTGGTTTTAGTCCCTCAACACTCTATCCAAATCTAAAAAAATTGCCTTTAGTCACATTTTAAAGGCCCACTATATCAAAAAATATTCTTAGAACTTTATACAGGTATTACCTGCAGTGGCGGCTGCTCATAAGGGGCGCCGGGGCGCCACCTCCCTAATCCATGTGCCCAGCCCTTAATCTCCATACAGGATGCTGGAGGCATGGATTTCAATGGGGTTTTTTACATGATTAGAGCCTGAGGCTCTAATTGGCTTCAAAAAGGGGGGGCTCCGGGCGCAGAGCACTGTGCCCCGAGTCCACCCACTTGTGTGACATTAGCAAATTAATATTCGCTAATGTCTTCCTGCTTTTCATCCCAGCCAATCAGGAAACGGGAAACTGAGACCCGATTGGCCGGGAGGAGAAGCGACTGCCGGGACTCAGAAGAAGATGCAGGGGGAAGCCACCGAAGCTGCGACCTGGACAGGGTAAGTGCGGGGCTGGGGGGGGCGGCCTGGCGGGCAACAGACGGGCAATCAAAGCAGCAATTGATTAGGCAATCGTTTGAGCTACGGTCAGTTATGAACAGTGGTGGCCTGTCCATTAGGGGTGCCCGAACACCACCCCCTCTATCCACGGCCGCTATTTTGACAGAACACCGTCACCCCCTATTCATGGGTCCGGCCCCTTTCAGGATGCCGGGTGCATGAATTAAAGCTTTGGGGGTATATTTTTGAAGCACCTGATTAGAGCCAAAGGCTCTAATAGGCTTCAAATTCGGTCGGGCTTGGGACGCAGAGCATTGCGCCAGGTGCCCACCCAGGTGTTACAACAGCAAATGAGTATTCGCTATTAAAACACTGATCCTCAATCCGTCCAATTAGTAGCAGGTCTGAGACCCGTTTTCCGAGTGGCCGAAAAGAGAAGAGTCCCAATTGACCGCCGAGGAGGAGGGAGGAAAAAGAAGCCACTGCAATGCCCGTGGAGGGCAGGGGAAGGAAAAGCCGTTGCCGCCACCGCAGAGCAAGGGAAGCTGCCGGTGAAGCCTGGGAGAAGCGCTACCCACCATAGATGGGGTAAGTGCACCAGGCCCACCTGACTGACTGACCGGGTGGGGTGGTATTGCTTGCTGCCCCCCCCAAAAAATTACCACCGGCTGCCACTGGTTATGACACCAGCCTTTTATGGCTTAACAATTCATTTGAGAGCACAAGCAACTGTGACAGTTAGACGCCCTTCACATCAGTGGACTGATCGAGTCCACATGTCCGTGTTTCAGGCAGACCCAATTGTACCACTTATTGTTCTCTATGGGGTGGCGGATGTCAGCGGACATGTGTCCGCTGACACCTGCCGGCATCCGATCTGATAAAATCTGATAAAAACAGACGAATGAGGATACTTCACTATCCGTCCAGCGGATCGGATGACAATCAGATGCAAACGGAAATGCAGTCCATTTCCATCCGACCGTCCTATAGAGGAGAGCAGCGGGCCGTGTCCGTTCTGCATAGCGGAATGGACACAGACTTGTTATCCGCCTGCTCAGCGGACAGGCAGATCCGTTCGGATCAATTCTGCCCCGTGTGAAAGGGGTCTTATCATTCACGGTATGCCTTGAATGTAACTGTTTTGGAAAACTGTTAAACTGATGGATTTAGGTCCACTTCAAACCCTTTTTTTTTTTTTTTTTTTTTTTAAAAGAAACTGTGGATTTAGACTAAGTTGGAATGCTAGAGCTGACATTTGTAATAGCTTTTACTTTGTTTTAAATAACTAAAAGTTACAGTATTCTGGTTTTATGTTTGTTTAAAACTCTGTGACTATGTATCAGTTTTCTGACCGATATACTATAGGAGAATTTGTAAGTCCCAGGCAGTGGAGTACTTAGGGACATGTGGTGGGTTTGCTCTGCTTTAGATGCCATAACTCCTCTGGAGCTGGCCAGCTGCCCAACATTTGTTTCTTTTTGTGCTGCAGTGTCACTTCTGCCCACCTGGCAGCAGCTATTCAGAACCAAGGGGAGGCTCCTCCTCAGCTCCAAAACAGCCGATGGAAGGACCTCTCAGCACTCTGAAATTCCACTGCACCGGTTAAGTTGAGAGAGGAGATCTACACTGGAGGGGAGTCTGTACTGGGGGAAGGGGGGAGTCTTTACTGATGGATTAGGAGGAGGGGGGGTGAGTCTGTACTAGGAAAGTCTGGCGTACTTATTATCAAGACCACACCTCCTGTCAAACATTTAAATTTCCAGGCACCAACATCTCCCTCTTGCTGTCTCTGCTCCACAAGGCTGGCCAATGCAGAGCTACTAATCAAATTAAATCCTCTCAAAATTAACCACTCTTCAATAAATTCAGCCCTGAAGAAGGTGGAGGCAATTCCCCTGAAACGCGTTGGTTCTACTTGTTTACTTATATCTTCAATAAATACTATAAAAAAACTATAAAATTCATCAAGTGAGACCTTTCTCTTTTTGGACATCGGGCTCTTCTCTCCAATCACCCAAAGTGTTCACTGCAGTAACGCCTCCATTGCCGTTATCAGAAAGGTAGCAGCCCTAGACCCTAACGGAGTCGATCACTTACCACCTACAATTGGGATACAACCCATTGGAAGCAATCCCCTCTACACCTGCCACACAGTAACTTGCCGCTAGGCAGCACGAGCGGCACCAGTCCAGCACTGTCTTCCAAGCAAACTTGATATCCGTACTTAGGCAGGGCGTGTGGCTTGCACTGGTTGCCGACAATCTGGGTTCTCACTGATCCCAGGTGATTTGAAGCACAATCCTGTTTACCTGTACTGCTTTGGAGCTCAAGAGTGACCAAAGAGCTAGGAGGCAGAATGGTACAAGGTGACAGCTGCTGCTACAGGCGACTACCTGGAGAACTGATGATCAGGGGGCTGTAACAAAAGTGTTATAGACCTTCAAAAATGCAGGTCTGATGTTTCCAGTGAATCCGATAGGTATTGATATGTAATTGAAAGCATGGCCGTTGAAGTATTATTATTATTACTGTCTGGCAGCCCAGGAGTGGGTGGGTGAGCTGCGCTGGATGTCAAAAGATAAATGATAACTGTGAAACAGCCTACAGGTATGACAATAAAATTAATGAACACTTTACAACAGGGTTTGTCAACCAGGGTTCCTCCAGTGGTTGCTAGGGGTTCCTTGAGCAATGAGCAATGTCTGCCTCTCAGATAAGTTCCTACTGACACCATTGATTTTTTTAGCTATCTGTGAAGAAGGTAATTCTTCCAAATGATGACAAGTGTAATGAGCATTCTTCCCACTGACCGTCCCACTAACGTATCAGGAGTTGTAGATATAGTCATTTTTAGCAGGGGTTCCCTGCTACTTCAAGGGTTCCTCAACGGCTGCTTTACAAAATTGCACAGTTTTTTTTTATATCTACTGGGGCCCCTTGACTGCATAGGCTATTTTCTCGAATCATCATCCAGGGCAGCATCTGAGAGAGAGGCTCCTCCTCCCTGAAACAGGAAACACATTAGTCCACCATTATAAATTTCACAGTCTTACCTGCGTGCCTCAGTTGTTTGTGTTTCCTCCGGACCCACAGGAGCTGCAAAAGAAACGTTTGTTATTTTACTTCAGTCTCTGTGCTAGTTGCAGGAGACCCCCTGCCAGCATCCCATCCAGCCCTGCGGGCCTTGGGAGGGCGAGCAGGGGCAGCATTTTTGAGCAGTATTGCTCTGCCTGAGATTTCACCCCTACAGAGGGGTCTACAATCATCCCCCCAAGCTGCAATAATGCACTGACACTTCCCCCATGCCGCTGCTCAAGGGACCTGCCGCAGTTTTTTCACCAGGGAACTCCACGTGCAAACTCTGGCAACATACTCCCAGACATGAAGAGCGTACAGTGCTGTGGGTGCATGGATGCCTTACCCTCTGATTACAGCCGCTGCCCTGCCGGACGGGTAGGTGCCTCAAGGCTTATTTTTTGTTCCTCTCCTACCCCTGTGATGTCCGCACCCGCCGCCCGCTTGATTGCCGGTGTTTTCGGTGCGATCGGCGTCCTCTACACACCGCACAACAAGCCTCTCCTCATGGAGGCTCGGTGGGGTGTACCAAGATGGCGCCGGAGACACTTCCGGGTTAGTGGCCATTTTCCTGGAGCCTGCTTCCAGGGATACAGAATGGGCTATGTTTACATCACTTCCGGGGGCGGGAATTTTAAATTTAAAAAAAAAAAAAAAGGATTTTTTTTAATAGCAAATATATCAATATACATGCATACTGCAGCAGAGTCCCCCTCCCTATTGGGCCCAGAAGGGAGGATACCAATGGCAGCGGCATGTGCAGGTATATCCACCAACCTGCACAGGGTCAGCTGGGGGCGGGGCCGGAGCTTAAGCAGGAAGCAGTTAAAAAGGCCCCTCTAAGCAGAGGATCCTGGTGGCTGACCATGTCTGACGCTTCTCCACCCTGCCCTGCAGTTCCTGCAAGCCTGGACAGCTCCAAGGTAAGCCAGAATACTCCAGAGTCACCTCTGTCTTAACCTTACTGTAAAACTGCCTACTTACAGGCAGCCTTTACCCACCTACCTCACAGGGACCTTTTTTGCGCTTGATTTCAGGCAAAGACCCCTGAGGAAAGGGAAGTGGAAAGCAACGAAACATGTGCTCCATGCAGCCACCGGTTTTCCCCAGAATGGGGAAAAAACCCCTATATCAAAAATGTATAGACAAAATGGTGGCCAAAGAATCGCAAGGGTATCTGAAAGATCTGCTCAACTCTTTCAAGGGAGCACCATGGCAATTAAAAAGTTAGAAGCTCCATCAAGCGTCAGTCAGACCAATACCCCGTCTACCGCAGGATATGCTTTCCTTCAGGTAACAGGGAACAGACAGAACAAGAAGAGGATTCGGATGAATCCGAATTGGAGAATGAACTTTTCTCAGACTCCGACGAGGAAGATGCGGTTTCAGAGGGCAACTTTATTTCTATCAGAGGATACGAATAGCCTTCTAATAGCCATAGCGGACACGCTAGGTATTAAAGAACATAAATTCGCAGAACTCACAATACATGACAAGATGTATAAAGAGCTAAAACCCAGGAAGCCTAGAACATTCCCTGCACACCAAACTCTTAAAGATATCTTTAAAAAAAGAGCGGGAAGACCCAGAGAAAAAACTCTTCATGCCAGCCACAGTCAAACGCAGACCCGTTTGCAGAGACAGACACCAAAACCTGGGCTAAATGCCCCAAAGTGGATGCTTCTCTGGCAAAAGTCACAAATAAATCTGACTTGGCCTTTGACGACGCGGGTACCTTAAGCGACCCCATGGAAATCCGGCAATAGCTTCCACCTGCACAGCCCAGACTTTATCAATCTGGCTAACCCAGCTTCAAGAACTTCTGGAGAGTGACACACCTAGGGAACATCCTTTTACAGGAGACATTTATGGCGACAATAGACCTACAGGATGCCTACCTACATGTCCGCATAAAGGAGGGTCATCAGAAATTCCTGAGGTTCGCAGTACAAGGGCCAGCAACTACGCTGCACCCACAATACACAGCTCTACACATGCAGAAAAGTCACAGATGACCCCAAGCCAGTGAGTGGTATATCTGGGCTATATACTAGACTCCAGATTAACGAAAACCTTTCTAACGGAAGAAAAGAACGAAAAAATCACACAGACAGTAACCTTCCTAATAAGGACCAACGCCATAACAATCAGACAAGGTATGACCGTACTAGGACTGATGACGTCTTCTATTCCAGCTATCACCTCGGCACAGATTCACATGAGACCTCTACAGAACTACATTCTGTCCCAGTGGGATGGCAGCCACTCATCCCTAGACAGGTCCATTCCTGTTCCAACCACAGTCAAACTAACACTACAATGGTGTCTCAATCTACTTCGATACATCGAAGGACACAAATGTGCCCAATCCGAGCCAATCGGGATCACCACCGATGCCAATACCCTAAGCTGGGGGGCACACTTGGAAGGCCTCTGCTCACAGGGAAAATGGACCTCCAAATGGTCCCAAGTCTCCTCAAGCATTAGAGAGCTAAAAGCTGTGGGGGAAGCATTAAAAGGGTTCAAACCAGCAATACAGGGGAGAAACGTAAAGTTACAATCCGACAACGTCACGACTGTGGTATACCTAAACAGGCAAGCTGGGACAAAGTCCTGAAGCTTGATGAAGCTGACGGAGAAAATCCTACTATGGGCAGAATTAAACAAAGTCGATATCAGGTATCTACCTGAAAGGAACAGACAATGCGCTGGCAAATTTCCTGACCCGGAAGACCATAAAACAGACGGAGTGGTCTCTGAACCAAGCGACCTTCGCACAAATCACTCAAAAGTGGGGAGTACCCGAGGTAGATCTATTCGCCTCCAAAGCGAATGCAAAATCACCAACATTCTTCTCTCTGGACCCCACAGATGGCAACAGCGGAGTAGACGCCTTCAACCAGAGCTGGGGATGGCAACTATGCTAAGCATTCCCTCCAACTGCCACAATACCAAGGGTGATTCAAAAAATAAAGGCAGAGAGAGCAATGGTGATACTAATAGCACCGCACTGGCCACAAAGGGCATGGTTCAGCCACTTGAAAAACCTCAGCATCCAGCCTCAGCTGACACTGACGGACCGGCCAGATCTCCTATCACAGGGCCCAGTCAACCACCTGAACCACAGAATCCTAAAGCTTTCGGCCTGGGTACTGAAGGGGTGAGACTTCAGAACAAAGGATTGTCAGACAATGGGATCAATACCATTCTAAACAGCAGGAAGCCCGTAACTAGGGCGATCTACGAGAAAGTGAGGAAAAAGTTTGTCTCCTGGAATAGAAACAAACCGTATTCCAAAAGAGGAATAATCCCAACAATCCTGGATTTTCTACAAGATGGAGCAGACAAAAATATTTCCCCAAGTACGCTGAAGGTACATGTTGCAGCACTCTCCTCATTCATGGACACAAAGACTAGCAGAGGACCCGCTGATAAAGCGATTCCTGATGTCACTCAAAAGAGCTAGACCAGCCAAAATGAATAGAGCTCCAACTTGGGACATGCCCACAGTACTTAGAGGATTTCTTTCCCCTCCATTTGAACCGATGGAAGATGGCTCAGACAAAAACCTCACCTTAAAGACTGTACTTCTTGTGGCCCTAGTATCAGCCAGAAGAGTGAGCAAAATCCAAGCACTGTCTATAATGGAACCATACTGCCTAATACATTGAGAAAAAATAATTCTCTCTCCAGAACCGGCCTTTCTACCCAAGGTCCCCTCAACATTCCATAGAACCCAAAATATCATCATACCTTTGCTTCCAAAAACTATGGATAGCGAAAAAAGACACTTACAACAAACTCAACGTGGAAAACATACTTCGAAAGAATGAAGGATTGGCGAAGAACGACCTCCCTTTTTGTCCTTTATGCAGGAGTCAACAAAGGGAAACAGGCTTCCAAGAATACCATCAGCAGATGGATAAGAATGGCAATGCAGACAACCTATGAGGCACAAAACCTCACTCCGCCAAGCGGGATCAGAGCACACACAACCAGAGCCTGGGCTACCTCGGTCGCAGAGAAAGCAGAGAAAGCAGGGGCAACTCCGGAGCAGATCTGCAGGGCAGAGACATGGTCTAGCTTCAGTGCCTTTGCAAGGCACTACCGCATAGACCAGCTGTCTGACCAAGACCAGGCACTTGGTCGCAAGGCGCTCCAGTCTCTATCCCCACCCTAGTAAGTATTGCTTGATACATCCTCTCAGATGCTGCCCTAGAAGACGATTCGAGAAAATAGAGTTAGGTACCTGGTAACTCTTTTTCTAAGAAGTCTTCCAGGGCAGCACTAGTTCCCACCCTTGAAAAGACAAATACCAGGTACAATGGGGGAGCTTTTAAGATTTACTGAGATTTCCTTCGGTGCTTTAATACAACTGAGGCACACAGGTAAGACTGTGAAATATAATGGTGGACTAATGTGTTTCCTGTTTCAGGGAGGAGGAGCCTATCTCTCAGATGCTGCCCTGGAAGACTTCTTAGAAAAAAAGTTACCAGGTACCTAACTCTATTTTCATAAAAAAGATGAACCTAGCACTTAAAGTCTATTAACCACTTCAGCCCCAGAAGGATTTGCCCCTTTAATGACCAGACCATTTTTTGCGATGCGGCACTGCGTCTCTTTAACTGACAATTGCGCAGTTGTGTGATGCTGTACCCAAACAAAATTGTTGTACTTTTTTACGGTTTTTATTTTTTGCGCTATAAACAAAAAAAGACCAACAATTTAAAAAAAAACAAAAAACTTTTTTTTACTTTCTGCTATAATACATATGCAAAAAAAAATAATAATATATATATAAAAAATGTATTCATCAGTTTAGGCCGATATATATTCTTCTACATATTTTTGTTAAAAAAACCTGCAATAGGCGTAAATTGATTGGTTTGCACAAAAGTTATCGCGTATACAAACTACAGGATAGATTTAGGGACTTTTATTTACTTTTTATTGTTCTTGTTGGTAATGGCGGCAATCTGCAATTTTTAGCGGGACTGCGACATTGCGGTGGACAAATCTGACCCCAAATGACACTTTTTGGGGACCAGTGACATTATTACATTGATCAGTGCTATAAAAATGCACTTATCAATGTAAAAATGACACTGGCAGGGAAGGGGTTAACGCTAGGAGGTGATCAAGGGGTTAAGTGTGTTCCCTGGGTGTGTTTTATCTATAGGGGGATGGGCTTACTGGGACATGACAGAGATCATTGTTCCCGATCACTGGGAACAGAAGATCTCTGACATGTCATTAGGCAGGACGAGGAATCACCTTGTTTACATAGACAGTTCCCTGTTCTGCCTCTGTACACAGTAATCGCAGGTCACCGGCGGACATCGGACCTGCGGGCACGCTCCCTTGTTGCACGGACTGATATACAGGTACCTCGGTTTGTGCAGGAGAGCCAACCTGCCGCAGTATACTGCATGAGCTGGTCAGCAAGTGGTTAAAGTGATTGTAAAACATAATTGTTTATTTTATTAAAATAATAAACATGTTGTACTTACCTGCTCTGTACAATATAGCCCCCTCTTCTCAGATCCCCCAGGGACATTCTGGGCTCCTCCTCTTCTCAGTGCTCCACCATAGAATGTTACTTCTTATATTCTTATGGGGGTGCTCCCACGGGCTCGCTCCCAAGCCAGGCTGTGTGCATCTATTGACACACACAACATGGCTCAGCCCTTCTCTCTGCTCACACAATTTGCTTGCCATTGGCTCCTGCTGCTGCCTCTGAGAGAGGAGAGAAGGAGAGATCCGCTGTTCAAGTTCACGGCACTGGATCAAGATCAGGCTCAGGTAAGTGTACAGGGCGGTGAGGGGGCACTACAAATATAGGGACTTATTTTACCTTAATGCAGGGAATGCATGTAAAAAATGTCCAGCCTTTAGAACCATTTTAAAAACAACATGTCCACTAAAGCATGCCATACACTAGAGGATTTCAATTCAAAAGTGTTGGTTTCAGGAACGTTCATTTAATTTTTGAATTATTAGTAGGGCCTAAATATGGGTGTAACATGGTCCAAAAGGTGAAGTTAGCCTTAATGTCCGCCCTATAGCAGTTTTATTGCTACAGGGAGGCACCTCTACACCAGGTCAGGTGTATATTTACAAATGTCAGATTTTTGCGTCTCAAAGCGGTACAATTATTTTGCATAGAAATTTGGCGTTTTATATTGTAGGCCTGTAATTCTTAACAATAACACACTTAAATCTGTCCACCAAGAGCCTAGTAGATATCCCGGGTATGATAAAGTTTGAAACACAAAATCATAAATTAAAATATAATAAATAACTATAAATAATTATAGAAAATAATAATATAATAATAATAAAATTAATTTTCCCACGATTCACTATCTCTCAATTCTGCAAGTGTTCTAATTTATTATCGCTGTAGCTGGTCTAAAACTTCTTTTGACATAAAGGGACACTTTGGTTGCTATGGACAATCTCAAGTTAACAGGCAGAAAGAACAGTATATACAAAAAAAACTACATGCAGGGCACTGGACAAAGCACTGGGGACAAAAGGGATGTGAAATAATTTCATACAGTAATGTAGTCTGTAAGATTACAGTATACTGTATGTATTATGGTTTTTCACTTTTTTGAATTTGCCGCCGGGCTCCGCCCACGTGCGTAGTTACGCTCGCAGGGAACGGAGCCCGGCACAGAGAGGCTTGGGGCGGAGGACAGAGCCCACGGACACAGCAGAGGACATCGCAGGATCCTCGGGGCAAGGTAAGTATACCACACTAGGATCCTGCAATGCAATCCCAAGTGTGCCTCGGGGTTACTGCTAATGGTGCCGAAATTTAACTCTGAGCCACACTCGGGAAAACCGCCAGGGAGGTTAAAGTGGTTGTATACCCTTATTTTTACTTTTACCTACAGGTAAACCCATAATAAGGCTTACCTGTAGGTAAAACTAATATCTCCTAAACCTGTACGGTTTAGGAAATATTTACTTTGCATGCAGCCGCTAAAGTCAGCGGCGCATGCGCTTTGAAGGTCCGCCAGGCACTGCCGGACCTTGCCAGGAAGAAAACACCTGCATGCATGCGTAGGAGTGAAGCGCGGAAGAAACGCAGAAGGAACATGTCAGCTCCCTCGGTGTGGACTGGGATCAGATGCCAAGGCCTCGTTCTAAGGTGAGTATTTCATAATGAGCTAGTATGTGCTGCATACTAGCTGATTATGCCTTTGCCTTGCAGGTTTTTTTGTTTTTAAAAAAAAAAAATCTGTGCAGATATACAACCGCTTTAAATGAGGCACAATGAAGGTACCTCCATCCCTGATTCGGGTAAATAAGAAAGGAATGTGGGACTTTGAATGAGTCAATTGACTTGTGGAGGTAGAGTGGTTAGTAAACATTATTTGATTGTGACAATAGTATGAAACAAGTAAAAAAGTAATTTTATATACATACATATATATATATATATATATATATATATATATATATATACACATGGCATGAACATAATGGATACATATATGTCAGCTTGGCAGCACATGAGAAGTATCGAATATTGATAAAATGGTATAAATACATATATGTACACAGTTAGGTACAGAGATAAACTCTAAATACAAATGGATATGTAGTATTAGTTAATATATTCTTACCCCTAAGGGGAGAAAAGACCTCATGGGGAAAAAGGGGTCTATGCTCACAGGTCGGCTAAAGCACTGTGCTTGGCTAGCATTGAGGAAGATGGGACCCCAGTCTCTGTACCTAACTCCTGATGAATGGCATATAGCCATGAAACATGTCGAGTTTCCATGGGGTGCTCAGTAAAGTCTGGCTCATTATCTATTCACTGGCCCATATATACCTTTTATACATTCAAAATTCATTGAGTACTATGTAATTATTAATATGTATGTGTATCTTCCTTTGTTTTCACATCAGCTCTGTTGCATATGGTGCACCAATGCCTGTTAATAGGAAATAACTAACCACTCTACCTCCACAAGTCAATTGCCTCATTCAAAGTCCCACATTCCTTTCTTGTGTTATGTGTATATATACGTGACCCGCTCTACCGCGTAGGGGGCGCACGTTCGCAACAGCGGCAACTCGCCCATCGGCGGGTAACGCGGACTTGATGTCCGCCGGCACCCGCCAATCATCCAGCGGAGTGGCAGAATGGTGGTCTGTCTATGTAAACAAGCAGATTGCCGTTCTGACAGTAAAGGAAGGGATGGATCCTGTATGGATTTGCAAAGCAGGGACATGGATCAATGCCTTCCCCTAGTAAAAGCATCTCCCACAGTTTAGTAAAACACAGGCTAGGAACACATTTAACCCTTTCATCGCAGTCCCATTATAAGTCGCTGATCGCCGCCATTACTAGTAAAATAATATGTAAATAAAAATAAATAAAAAGATCCCATAGTTTATAGACGCTATAACGTTTGTTCAAACCAATCAATATACGCTATTAGGATTTTTTTTTTACCAAAAATATGTAGCAGAATACATTTTTTTTATTGGATATGTTTTATAGCAGAAAATAAAAAATATTGTTTTTTTTTTTTTTTCAAAATTGTTGGTCTTTTTTTTGCTTATAAAATAGAAATGTATAAGATGCAGCGCTTTTAGGAAAATTCCCCAGGATAACCCTTAGGGGTGAATATTCAACTGGTGAGTCATAAATGGTGAAAAACAAATAGTATGCTAGTGCACACTGAAACCAATAGTGCGTAAATGATAACACAATAAAAATTCATGTATAACATAACAAATGCTGAAAAATGCTTGTATAAATAAAACATAAGCCAAAAATAGTGAAAAGTCTGTGATGAACAAAGAGTGGTGCTGTATAGTCTATTAAAGGAAGCATTGGAGGATGTTTCTTCTAATGGTGGTAAAAGAGAGAGAGTAAAACTTCTCCATGCAGCAATCACAGGTGTGCATATAGAACAACAGAGAGAGTGAATACTCTTACCCCAACACGTGGACACACTCGCTATATGGCGGTGGGTCAAACAGGCATCAAACAGTTGTTTCCAGCAGGCTCTCCGACCGGGACCTTTTATGGTACGATGGTGTATACCCGCATCCGCATCCAAGAGGGTGGATGGTAAATGTTTCACACCAGGAACTCAAGATGACAGGCGTACCTAGTCCTCAGATCAAGAACCAGCTAGCCGGTGTATACAATCCTCCAATCGGTAATCCAAATCATAAGGGGAGAAAAGGGACAAAAAAGGGCCTCCACATAATGCAGGTAAACCCAAGATAGAAAATATTTATTAAAACAAAAGCTAAAAAATGTACAGACCATCCATCATGATGCGTATCTGAAGTGATCACATGAAATAAAAAAAACATTGTGGTAAAGCAAGCACAATAGGCTATAAACCGCGGGGGATGTCATCTTGAGTTCCTGGTGTGAAACATTTACCATGCTGGAAACAACTGCTTGATGCCTGTTTGACCCACCGCCGTACGGCGAGTATGTCCACGTATTGGGGTAAGAGTATTCACTCTCTCTGTTGTTCTATATTCACACCTGTGATTGCTGCATGGAGAAGTTTTACTCTCTCTCTTTTACCACCATTAGAAGAAACATCCTCCAAATGCTTCCTTAATAGACTATACAGCACCACTTAGAGGAGTTTTTAGATACGCTCTTTGTTCATCACGGACTTTTCACTATTTTTAGCTTATGTTTTATTTATACAAGCGTTTTTCAGCATTTGTTATGTTATACATACATTTTGTTATGTTATCATTTACACACTATTGGTTTCAGTGTGCACTAGCATACTATTTGTTTTTCACCATTTATGACTCACCAGTTGAATATTCACCCCTAAGGGTTATCCAGGGGAATTTTCTTATAAGCACTGCATCTTATATATTTCTATTTTCTATACACAATTGATCACGTTGTTGATGCTGATTGGTATTTTTTTCTTTTTGCTTTAGATTCACCAGTAGCGCAACTTTTTTACATTTTTTTTTTTGTTTATAGCGCAAAAAATAAAAAACGCAGAGGTGATCAAATACCACCAAATGAAAGCTCTATTTCTGGGAAAAAAAGGACATACGACCACGCAATTGTTAAAGTAACACAGTGCCATATCACAAAAAATTAAAAAGTAAATAAAAATGAAATGAAAAAATGAATGGTCATGAATAGGAGTAAATCTTCCGGCGGTCAAGTGGTTACGTTTAACCTGTCCACAGGCTGTCAATGCTGCTGAGTGATTTCACTGCAGGCTGAACAACATTGTCACCCTATTACAGGAAGTGGAAAAGTAACTGATCTACTGTCAAAGAAATAAAACTATGTTACGGGGACTGAGAAAAACAAAAACTGCTGTGTTAATGCTAGTGATAGACTGCATAATATATTTAATTTTGGATTTTGCCCGTGGTCCTACTTTAGTACTATAGTGCTTGGATGACCATGACAATTCTGCAGGATTACGAAAGGAAAAACTGTGCATATTTCAGACAGTGGCTTGGGGCACGCAAAATACGTGTCTGACTTTGAGCGGTTTAAGAAAGATCCGGTAAACAAGCCAACTGTGCCTCATAATCAGCAATAACAGGACTTACTGTTCTGAAGTGTGCTTTGCTTCTAAAATAATTCCCGCACAGTTCTCACCATTCTATTCTTACTGCACCAATCACTTGCATGGAAAACAATTAAATCAAAGCCTGTGATTAAATTGACAGCAAATGTTCTGTTAAGTCTCACTTTGTCTGCCGGTGGAATCATTTTCCACATCATTCATAAAAGCCAAAAGCAGACTGAATTGTCATTACTAATATATAATACAGTATCAGGGTATTCATTTGATTAATCTCGCTGGATAATAATACAGGCAAGTTTTCCAGAACATTTCCATTCTACCTGAAAAGAACAAAACATCCAAAGACGTGTTAACAGGATGAGGTAAGCATGAAATACCAGCAAATTTGCCATCATCCTTTTCTCTGCAGATTAGGGATCTTATAATAGAATGACAGCACTTGGCGTTATACTATATCTACAGCAGACTCTGGTTTTTAGGGCTGCATGAGATCATCTTACTTCTTTCATGGGGCCCTTGAACAGAAAATGCCTTGAAAGTGGCCTCGTACTGCTTCTTAAAGTAGATCTGTTCTCAAATCTTAGTGTAAATGTAAACTCAATCGCTAAAATATTGTTTAAAGTCAAGGCAGCCCGTCCATACGGTGCGCAGGGGCGCCACCTCCCTAATCCATGCGCCTGGTCTCGAATTTACATGCAGGGCGCCAGATGCATGGATTTCAATCGGGTTTTTTTTTTTTTGCCTGAGGCTCTAATTGCCCCCCCCCCCCCCCGAGCCCACCCAGTTGTTTAACAATAGTGGATTATTACATAGTACTGATATTCCAGCGCTACAACAAAAATCCTTTAGGCTGGGTTCACACATGCGCAATGCGAATTGAAGCTCCATTTTCACAGCTAATTGACAAAGTAGATGTTCAGCGTTTCACGTCAGTTTTTGATCAGGATCAGGTCAGGATTTTATCCTGTTCACAACGGAATGCATCTGCGAATCAGGTGCGTTCCCATAGAAGATAATGTGCTTGAAATTTGCACCGCAATGCCCAGAAAACGCACACTTTTTTTGGGCAATGCGGAGTGCAAATGCAACGCACATATGTGAACCAGCCTCATTCAAATGAACGTATTTTAAAATGTAATGCGAATTGGAATGTGGTGTAGGTCGCATCCAATTCGCATAGGTGTGAACCGGGCCTGAGTGAAATAAGTCTATTGGTGATCCTGTGTCCCATCCATTCGATATTTTTATATTGGATGGATGGGACACTGGATCATCAATGGACTTATTTCACTAAGACCCCTTTCACACTGAGGCGTTTTTCAGGCGCTAAAGGGCTAAAAATAGCGCCTGTAAAGTGCCTGAAAAATGCCTCCCCTGCCACCCCAATGTGAAAGTGTGAGTGCTTTCACACTGGGGCGCTGCGCTGGGAGGACATTAAAAAAAAGTCCTGCAAACAGCATCTTTGAGGAGGTGGAGGAGCGGGGTGTACCCCGCTCCTCCACTGTTCCTGCCCAATGCCCATTGAAATGAATAGACACCATTGCCGAAGTGCTTGCAAAGCGCAGCGGGGCTACACAGGCGCATTTAACCCTTTCTTTGGCTTTTAACCCCTGCTAGCGGCCGAATAACGCTGGTAAAGCGCCGCTACAACTAGTTGCAGTTTACCGCTAACGCTGCCCGCGGCTCAGTGTGAAAGGGGTCTAAAGGATTTTTGTTGTAGCACTTTAATGTCAGTATTACTAGCATGTTAGTACTTTGTTTGAGATAACTGTGACAGATTAAATTATGTTTTAATTAGGATTGCTTATAAATTAGAATTGGTACTCAATTTGAATATTTATTGCACGCACTTAGCACTTTGTCACATTGTCATTTTTTATTTTTATTTTATACTGTGATCTATTTTAGCACAATGTGCACTAGCATCGCCACATCCACTCTACTCCTTTCTTTACCATAATTTGGACATCTATCTTGGTAGGTGCTCTTAGTGGGGGGTTTTTTCAGGTGCTTTACAGGCACTATTTTTAGCCCAAAAGCGCCTGAAAAATGCCTCCGTGTGAAAGTAGCCTAATAGAAGAGATTAAAAAAAATGACCTTTCCTGAAAAAATGTTCCTCCAGGTTTCCCCTTAGGCTGGCCATACGTGGATTAAATCCTGAACCGGCCGAGATTCGAACCATGTGTGGGCAGGCTAAATGTACCAAGTTGATCAATCGATCAACTTGGGTACCACCAGCATGCTGGGTTTTACCTGAGATTATCACTAGTGGCTGCTATAGCCGCTCGCGATAATCACTGTCTTCCCGTGGTTCCCCGTGGTTGTTACAGACCCCATGCACATTATGTCATCCCTTTTATTAGGCCTCAATTTCAGAAGCCGAGATCAGGCATGTTTTATCAGGGATTAAAAAAATATATATATATTATTCCTGAGACAAAAGCCAGTAATATTGTACAGACTCCATGCACACTATGTCAGCCTCTTCGCTAGGTCGCAAGGCATAGACCTGGTAGGTTTTATTTTGAAAAATATTTTTCTTACAATTGCAAATACAATAGTAGGAAAACAAAAAAAATTCACCTTTTTGGGAAAAATTAATAAATGCACATATTGGGCTAACTTTACTGTTTCGTTTTTTTAAAATTCATGAAAGTGTAGTTTTTTTCCCCAAAAAGTTGCGTTTAAAAGACCGCTGCACAAATACTGTGTGACATAAAATATTGCAACAATCGCCATTTTATTCTCTAGATTCTCTGCTAAAAAAATATACATCATGTTTGGGGGTTCTAAGTAATTTTCTAGCAAAAAATGCAGATTTTAACTTGTAAACAGCAAATGTCAGAAATAGGCTTAGTCATGACAGGGTTAAAGTCCCACTTTTGCTCCTCCTTTTTGTCTGTACCTCTGTTGGCTGTTCTGAAGTCTAAATAAATGCATCTCTCTGGATGAACCGAGTTGCTGCAGGAATTATCCGCTGTTTGGATAGAGAAGTTTTGCATTCCATATCGGCTAGCGAACTCTTGTCTCAACAACAATAATTATAATAATTATTATCACTCCTCATTCCTTTACTATATGACTACAGTTTGTTTAAAAAAAATAGTAGCCTTTAATATCACTTTAAATTGGTTTGTAAAGTCAAAACATTTTAATACCATAATGCATTCTCTGCATTAAGGTAAAAACTCGCCTGACACCTGTCACCGATCCAGTGCTGTCCAGGCTGCAGGAACGCTCCTCTCCCTGTCTGGTCTCGCAGAAGACACTGGAAGCAGTGGAAGCCATAGTCTCCTGCTGTTGTCGGTCAACCTCCTGTGTGGAGTGAGAGGGGGCAAGGCTTACTGATGCTGTGTGTGTTCCACAGGTGCCTCCATAGATAGCACCCAGCTTGCTCAGGAGGCACCCAGAGGAGTGAGGAGCGGTCAGCACTAGCAGAGGATTGTCAAAGAGGACCACTTGTCTTACATCATTGATCAGAGCAGGTAAGTATAACGTCTTTTTTTTATTTTAACTCCCCAAAAATGTATCTTTTAGTATCACTTTAAATCTCTCTTGGTTGAGTTTTTGGCGTAGTCCTCACCTATTGCATAAATGTCCTTCTCCCCACAGCCATGTGAAACTCTAACAGAGGAGTGTTGTGGGGATGAAAAAGGGAATTCACACTGTAAAGCCACATACACACGATCGGACTTTCCGACAACAAAACCGTTGAATTTTGTCCGAAGGGTGTTGGCTCAAACTTGTCTTGCATACACACAGTCACACAAATGTTGGCCAACAATTACGAACGTGGTGACTTACTAGACGTACTACGTGGTTTTTCAGCTCTTTAGCGCCACCCTTTGGGCTCCTTTTGCTAATTTCATGTTAGTAGAAGTTTGGTAAGGATTCATTCACGCTTTTCTTTTTGCGTTTTTCATTTAGCGCTTTTCATTTAGCGCTTTTC
This sequence comes from Aquarana catesbeiana, assembly GCF_042186555.1. Lineage (NCBI taxonomy): Eukaryota > Metazoa > Chordata > Amphibia > Anura > Ranidae > Aquarana > Aquarana catesbeiana. The sequence goes on along the minus strand of NC_133326.1, from coordinate 52,559,811 downwards.
AGTTTGTGCTTTTCAGTTCGTTTCTGAACGGCCGTTCGTCAACCAGACATGTTGTGGAATCGGAGGAAATAACGCGTTATTTATTATTGGCTCTGGAGTTATTGCTTTGACATTTTTTTTTTGGTTGAATAATGATTTGATTTGGTATATTTTCTATATTTTTGGATGCATAGAATGCACTTTTTGGTTAAGTTCTATTAGCAGATAGCTTGTCTAATTTTATTTTTAATGCACAATAAAAAAAATGGTGGAGAATAATACTTGGCTATGTGTTTTAATTCAAATGACAGTTTGGGAGTAGGAAGTTACATTTGAAAAAATACAATGTAAAATTGACAAGGGACACCAACATACTTTGTATCTTTGATTTTATAAACTACAGGATAATGGTGTTGTGGTAACTTGCACAAATAAAAATAATAAAAAAAACCCATAATATTATTCTTGATATCACTAGAAAAAAAAATCCTTTGAAAATTTGTTTGCAATAACTCCATCAGTATCACCAGCAAAGCAGCTTCATTATTATCCCATTAAAGAAGAAGAGAATCATGCGCTGCATTTGGAGATTTCATAATTTGTCACGTCACAAATGTTAATTCTCCATTACGAGCGCTAGTTTACAAGACCGACCGCTTCTGCTTCCGAGCATGCGTGTTTGTACTTTGGACTTGTCCGACATACTTGTGTACACACGCTCGGAAAATCAGACAACACACATTAGTTGGCGGAAAATTTGAAGACATGCTAGCCAACATTTATTGGCAGAAAGTCCGACAACAAATGTCCAATGGAGCATACACACGGTCGATTTTCCGCCAACAGCCTGGCATCCAACATTTACCGTCGGAAAATTCGATCGTGTGTACGAGGCTTAAGTGTGGCCAACATTCTATCGCCTCAAATATTCTATCGGAGCCTTGTGCAGCACGTGCCATTTTGGGAGCTGCCACCCCATCCATCTTCTTGCAGCCTAGGAAGAAGCATTTGATAACTCCTTTTTGTATTCTCTGTTTGTGGGTTTGGGGGGCCCTTTCTTTTCCCAGGCCAGGCATAATCATAGAGTAGGAAAAGGTCTTGTTGGATTGAAGTCTTGTTGCAGAGCGGGAGCCCTTCTCCAAATGTCCTCATGTGTGCATGGCCAGACCATGCCCCTATACATACGTACCACAGTATAAAAATAGTATTTAATTTGAGATAATTGGTTTGGATACTTCCACCATGTATTGTTACTTTGTTTCCATTTACATCATCTACATTTATATCCTCACAGACTGATTACAATTTTACTTAATAAGTTAGAGCCATGAATGAGTCAGACTTTCTAAAGAAGGAAACAAAAAAATGATTGCGTCTATGGATTCATTATTTCTGCCCACAGAATAATATTAATATTAACACATAAAGCTCAACCAAACAAGACAAATGTAATTTCAAACTGTGAGGTTGATTTTCTAAAGGCAAATAGACTGTGCACCTCTTGCAAGTGCAGTTTCACTCATTTTCCTTAGTAAATGTAATGTGGTAAAGCTTCACTTTGTAGAGAATACCAAATCACGTGCAAGAAAAAAAAAAAAAATTTTTGCTTGCACATGATTGGATGATGGAAATGGAAGCAGAACTTCAGCTCATTTACTAAGCTCTGTGGACAATGAAAAAGTGCACAGTCTATTTGCCTTTAGTAACTCCACCCCTGTGTGCGCGGGGGTATGCGATTTTTCATTGGCAATTTGTTGGGGCAGTGGCTGGTGTTGGCGCTTCAATCATCCCGGCACCATGGTGTCAGGATAATGGAAGCGCATTGTTTCTATTATTACATTGTAATATAAAATGAAATAGTTCAACTCACAGTAATACAGAATCAGCGGGAGCTCTGAGTTTGTCACTTGCCACGTCGCCTGCCAAAAGATGCGGAATGTCACTTGCCATGTCGCTACTGCCACCAGATGCAGATTGTCACTTGCCACCTTGCCTGCCACAAGATGCGGAATGTCACTTCCCACGTCGCTTGCCACCAGATGCGGATTGTCAGTTGCCATGTCGCCTGCTACCAGATGAGGAATGTCACCTGCCACACTGCCTGCCACCAGATGAGGAATGTCAACTGCCACGCTGCCTGCCACCAGATGAGGAATGTCACTTGCCATGCTGCCTGCCACCAGATGAGAAATGTCACCTGCCTGCCACCAGATGAGGAATGTCACCTGCCACACTGCCTGCCACTAGATGAGGAATGTCACCTGCCACGCTGCCTGCCACCAGATAAGGAATGTCACCTGCCACGCTGCCTGCCACCAGATGAGGAATGTCACCTGCCACGCTGCCTGCCACCAGATGAGGAATGTCACTTGCCACGCTGCCTGCCACCAGATGAGGATTGAAACCTGCCTGCCACCAGATGAGGCATGTCACCTGCCTGCCACCAGATGAGGAATGAAACCTGCCTGCCACCAGATGAGGCATGTCACCTGCCTGCCACCAGATGAGGAATGAAACCTGCCTGCCACCAGATGAGGCATGTCACCTGCCTGCCATCAGATGAGTAATGTCACCTGGCTGCCACCAGATGAGGAATGTCACTTGCCATGTTGCCTGCCACCAGATGAGGAATGTCACCTGTCTGCCACTAGATGAGGAATGTCACCTGCCTGCCACCAGATGAGGAATGTCATCTGCCTGCCACCAGATGAGGAATGTCACCTGCCTGCCACCAGATGAGGAATGTCACCTGCCTGCCACCAGAGTGCTGTCTGCCACAGAGAGAGTGAGATGCGGGGCAGGCAGAGAGAGATGATGTCATCTCTGCTCACCAGCCGCTTCTCTGATCCACCCGGCTCTCTCATGCCGTCCGCTCCCCTGCCGCACCTGCGGCCCGGCTGATGAGAGGCCATGGCCCTGTAGTGGGCCGTGGCCTGGTGGTCGGCAACCCCTGCTTTAACCGCTTGCCGACCGTATAACTTACATATATGGTCGGCATGCCTATACAATGCAGATCCCTGTCCTGTCAGCGTGAAAGTAATAGATTTTCTAACACAGTGTGGTAAAACACTGGCTAGGCACACATTTAACTCTTTGATTGCCCTAGATGTTTAACCCCTTCCCAGCCAGTGTCATTAGTACAGTGACAGTGCCGAATGCCTGCCGCAATATCGCAGTCCCTCTATAAGTCTCTGATCGCCGTCATTACTAGTAAAAAAAAATTTTAAAATTTCAGTATATATCCCATAGTTTTTAGACGCCTTTACATTTTGCATAAACCAATCAATATACACTTAATGGCATTTTTTTCACCAAAAACATGTAGCAGAATACATATTGGCCTAAATTTATCAAGAAATTAGATTTTTTTTACATTTTTTTATTGGATATGTTTTAGAGCAGAAAGTAAAAAAGGTTTTATTTTTAAATTGTCTGCTTTTTTTGTTTATAGCGCAAAAAATAAAAAACGCAGTGGTGATCAAATATGACCAAAAGAAAGCTCTATTTGTTGGGAAAAAAAGGACATACATTTTATTTGGGTACAGAGTCGCATGACTGAGCAATTGTCATTTAAAATAACGCAGTGCCGTAACGCAAAAAATGGTCTGGTCATGAAGGGAGTAAACTTTCCAGAGGTTAAGTAGTTATAGTTTATAGTTAGTTATTCATGAGCTATGAATAGTAGTATTGGGATATCATGAAGAAATGGACGTGGATCAAAAACAAAAAAAAAAAATGCATGACAGATGGCAAGAGTTTGAACCTCCCTGACGGTATTCCCGAGTGTGGCTCGGGGTGAATTTTCAACAAAAGCGGTAACCCCGAGCCACACTTGGGATTACATCGCAGGATCCAGGCAAAGTTACTTACCTTGTCCCCAGGATCCCGCAAATGTCTCCCCGCTGTGTGTGCGAGCCGTGTCCTCCGCTCGATGTATCACAGCGCCGGGCTCCGTTCCCTGCGAGCGTCGTGACGCACGTGGACGGAGCACGGCGCCAAATTCAAAAAGTGAAAAACACACAATACATACAGTACACTGTAATCTTATAGATTACATTACTGTATCAATTTATTTCACATCCCTTTTGTCCCCAGTGCTTTGTCCAGTGCCCTGCATGCAGTTTTATATTATATATACTGTTCTTTCTGCCTGGAAACTGGAGATTGTCCATAGCAACCAAGAAATGTCCCTTTACATCAAAAGCAGTTTTAGACCAGCTAGAAAACAGCGATAGTAAATTGGAATCACTTGCAGAATTGAGCGATGGTGATTTGTGGGGAAATTCGTCTTCAGACGCTGAAAGTAATGACAGCGACAATTCTGAGCAAATTTCAGTGTTTTTGATTCGATTACATTATTGAATAAATTTCTTTTATTATATTATTATTTGTTATGATTATTTATAGTTATTTATTATATTATAATTTATGATTTCCTGTTTCAAACTTTATCATACCCGGAATGTCTTGTTTGGACAGATTTAAGTGTGTTATTCCTAAGAATTACAGGCCTACAATATAAAACGCCAAATTTCCATGCAAAACAATGTACCGCTTTCAGAATCAAAAATCTGACATAATCATACCGCCAGGGAGGTTAAAGTGAACCCGTCATGACAGAAATACTGGGCTGCCATCTTACTGACAATACCAGATGATTGGCTGTTATGCTGACCTGTTATCATTAATACTTTCTGAGTTGCTGACCTATGCAAGTATGCAGTCTGGAAAGTCAGAAAAAAGTCAGAACTCCTCATTTAGATCTGTATTAAGGTCAGCATTTCAAAATATTGAAAACAAAGGGTCAGCAGGGCAGCCAGGCAACTAGCTTCATCAGAAGGAAAGTTCAGTGATGGTAGCCCTCATATTTCTTCTGTTCAAAGGGAGGCCCAGAAGGTAGGAATAAAAATGTCTAAAGGGGTGATAATTATGGAGAAAAAGGCCATGTCAGGCTTGTGTGAAGTTTTAAAATCCCATTGTTAAAGGGAATTACACGTTATGCATGTGGTACACATGTTAAACATAAGTCACCCAAAGGGCCCTACTACTTTTGGAGATTTATTAATGCTTTGATGTTCATGTAACATGTTTTAATATATGTATAATTTAAAATTCAAAAAAGACACAGCAAAATATTTCAATCCTAGAAAGAAAATGTATGTATTTTTTTATCATTACACCATTACAGTATTATATCCAACGAATAAACTATTTTTTATAAAAAAAAAAAAAAAACTTTTTTTGTATTATAAATTACCAGAAGCTGCAGATTTTTTTTCTTGTTTTACTCTAGAGGTTCCCATATCTAGAGCTGAGGGCCAGCTGTTGATAGCACCAAATTGTAGTAAGTAGATCACCAAGTGATCCAAGTTTAAAATGAGAAGCAGTTGGGAAATGAAAGAACACATGTGTTATTTGCTGGAGGGTCTGTTGTGTGGCTCCCTCCATTGACAATATAAAAGTAGAGTGTAGGGAGTAGGGATGGGCAAACGGTTCGGCCTGAGCGTAAGTTCGGGCCGAACTTTGGTTGTTCGCATGTTCTGTGAACACCGAACAATATGCGGTGTTTGGGGAAAATTTGGAACACTGTAAAGTCTATGGGACATTAACATGAAAAAAGTGTTCAAAGGTTTATGTGCAAGTTATTGTCATAAAAAGTATTTGGGGACCTGGGTCCTGCCCCAGGGGACATGTATCAATGAAATTTTTTTTTTTTAAAAAGGCTGTTTTTTCAGGATCAGTGATTTTAATAATGCTTAAAGTGAAAGTGAATAATGCTTAAAGTGAAACAATAAAAGTCAAATAGTCCTTTAAATTTGCCTGTAAAGTGGCACATTTTTCCCGTGTTTAGAACAGTCGCTGCACAAAATGACATTTCTAAAGGAAAAAAAGTAATTTAAAAGTACTAGTGGCTATAATGAATTGTCGGTCCCGGCAATACAGATAAAAGTCATTGAAAAAAACGGCATGGGATCCCCCACAGTCCATTACCAGGTCCTTTGGGTCTGGTATGAATATTAAGGGGAACCCCAAACCAAAATTTAAAAAAAATTGCGTGGGGGTCCCCCCAAATTCCATACCAGGTCCTTCAGGTCTGGTATGGATATTAAGGGGATCCCTGCGCCAATTTTTTTTTTTTAAATGGCGTAGGGGTCCCCCTCAAAATCCATACCAGACCTGAAGGGTCTGGTATGGATTTTAATGGGAACACCACAGCAAAATTTAAAAATAAAATGACATGGGGGTCCCCTCAAAAATCCATACCAGACCCTTATCTGAGCACGCAACCTGGCAGGCCACAGGAAAAGAGGGGGGGACGAGAAAGTGCCCCCCCCCCGAACCGTACCAGGCCACATGCCCTCAACATAGGGAGGGTGCTTTGGGGTAGCCAAAATAGGTTTTATGTTACCTATGAGCCAGATTGTACATGCTGATTGCCCTTCTGCTATATCACCAATTTACTTAAAGCAGATGTTCACATCCAACTATGATCTCTCCACCATACACAATTTGATTTTGATTTTTTGCAGGGGCTTCAAGTTTTTTTTTACTAGTTTCTCAACTAGGTGAGATTGGTGTCACCTCCCCCGCACCAGAAGCCTCCAGGGATACAGACATCAGGTATCTGAGGAGGCTTTGGGACAATCTTTGCCACGTTGCGCATGCAGCGCCATTCGTCATCAGGGGGGTCATTTAAAGAACCCAGAAAAGACAACCAGTCTCCTTTTATGACTTTAGAAGAGAAGATGGCAACACAGGACCTGGAGTGCTGAGACAAAGCAGAAGCTGACCCTAGACAACGCTGGATTCACTGGGCTGGTGAGTATGTTTAAGTACAATTCAGCTATCAAGGTACAAGGAGCAAAACAATTAAGAGAAGTAAGGTTCCTCTTTAACTGTGGGGTAATTTTGGAAAAATCTGTATCTTGACATGCATTCCCTGGTATACCTATCATAAAAGTAGTATGTGGGCTGTGATTCCTGATCTACAAGGCTATGGGGTTGATTTACTAAAACTGGAGAGTGCATAATCTGTTGCAGCTTTGTATAGAACCCAATCAGCTTCCAGGTTTATTGTCAAAGCTTACTTGAACAAACTGAAGTTAGAAGCTGATTGGCTACCATGCACAGCTGCAGCAGATTTTGCACTTTCCAGTTCTAGTTAATAAACCCCATTGTCTGGTTCAATACTTCTGAATCATAGACACAGAATTATAATAAAGCAAATAAAGATCAGTGAAAAGTCAAAATTCCTTATCTCTACCGGCCACTTTATTAGGTACACCTTGCTAGTACCGGGTTGGACTCCCCTTTTGCCTTCAGAACTGCCTTAATTCTTCCTGGCATAGATTCAACAAGGTGTTGGGAACATTCCTCAGATATTTTGGTCCATATTTACATGATAGGATTATGCAGTTGCTGCAGATTTGTCAGCTGGACATCCATGATGCAAATCACTCTTTCCACCACATCCCAAAGGTGCTCTATTGGATTGAGATCTGGTGACTGTGAAGGCCATTGGAGTACAGTGAAATCATTGTCATGCTCAAGAAACCAGTGGTGAGATGATTTGAGCTTTGTGACATGGTGCATTATCCTGCTGGAAGTAGCCATCAGAAGATGGCTACACTCAGTGGCAGCTAGTATATTTTTCTTTTGGGGGGTGGCACTGACAGCAGCATCCCATCCCCCCTGGAAGACTGCGGCATGACACACACCAGCCACATTCCCCCCCCCCCCGCAGACCACGGTGTGACACTGACATCAACCGCCCCCCAGAACGACAGCATCTCGCGGCACCTACCCAATCTATGGCTGGCGTCCTGCGGTGTCCTCTCCTCCTCTCCCGGGATGGGATGTGGGCAGCAGCTCCAGTGTCTGCTACTCCCGCAGCCGTGTGTCTTCTTCCTGTTCCTCCAAAGCTAGGCATCCAATAGGATTGCCTGACGCTTTGGCCAATCAGGAGACAGGTCTCACTGACCTGCCTTCTGATTGGCGGGAGAAACGATAGTGTGAAAATAGCGGAAATGTATTCGTTACCATCACACAACAGGGTGGGATCGGGACGCAGTGCTCTGCACCCCGAGCCCACCCTATTTTGGACCCTATTAGAGCCTCTGGTTCTAATCACATGCTTCAAAATACACACGCCCTGCCTATCCCCGCCGGGCACATGGATAGGGAGGGCAGCGGAGGTGTTAGGGGGGCGGCTGCGCCGTGCACCCACAATGCACGGGCTGCCACTGGGTACACGGTAGTCATAAAGGGACGGACATGGTTAGCAAAAATACTCAGGTAGGCCGTGGAGTTTAAACGATGCTCAATTGGTACTAAGGGGCCCAAAGTGTGCCAAGAAAATACCCCCCACACCATTACATCACCACCAGCCTGAACCATTGATACAAGGCAGGATGGATCCATGCTTTCATGTTGTTTACATCAAATAAAGACCCTGCCATCTGAATGTGGCAGCTGAAATCAAGACTTTTCAGACCAGGCATCGTTTTTCCAATCTTCTATTGTCCAATTTTGGTGAGTCTGTGCAAATCACAGCCTTAGTTTCCTGTCTTAGCTGACAGGAGTGGTCTTCGGCTGCTGTATTCTGCTTCAAAGTTCGATGTGTTGTGCATTCAGAGATGGTATTCTGCATACCTTAGTTGTAACAAGTGGTTATTTGAGTTACTGTTGCCTTTCTATCATCGTCTGCCCATTCTCCTCTGACCTCTGACATCAGCAAGGCATTTTCCTCCACACAGCTGCAGTTCACTGGATATTTTCTCTTTTTTGGACCATTCGCTGTAAACCCGAGAGATGGTTGTGCATGAAAATCCCAGTAGATCAGCACATTTTGAAATACTCAGACCAGCCCGTCTGGCACCAACAATCATGCCATGTCCAAAGTCACTTAAATCCCCTTTCTTCCCCATTCTGATGCTCAGTTTGACCTTCAGCAAGTCATCTTGACCGCATCTAGATGCCTAAATGCATTGAGTTGCTACCATGTGATTGGCTGATTAGCAATTTGTGTTACCAAGCAATTGAACAGGTGTAACTAATAAAGTGGCTGATAAGTGTAGATTTTCTTGCACTGGACCCCTTTGCCTGTTTACATACATTTGCCCTACCTTTCTACCTTTGTAGGCTGTAGGCATAGTATTTACATGTACCTAATGGGAATTGTTAGTACTGGGTATCATCATATGTACATTTCTGGAATTATTTGGAATTATTTAGGGTGGTCACCAGAAATATCACAGATTTGTAATCTATATCATCATAGATATAGTCAAGTATATTTTCTTAAGGATATGTGAGATCTGATCCTTGTAATCCTTATTTGTACTGTTGCTAAACTTGAGCAATTTACTTGAGTAATTTAGACTCATACTTTGGTACAATGACTTGTTTCCTTTCAGGCCATTCATGCAGAGCTTTCCAAGCTGGTAAGGAGACAAAAAGGACAGCCTGAAATCACCAAATCCCCAGTGAGACTTAAACCCAAAGCTCATCTCAAGCTTAGAGATGACTTAAATCCGCTTAAACGTCACAGCACAAAGCAGAGGGTAAGTCTCATTTCTCTCTTGCAGCGTCACTAACTTTCAAGAAAACATGTAATGGGAGAAATATGTAAAATGCCGTTTCTGAACTTTGCTTATGCAAATATTAGTAACCTTAATGTCCTGACTTTACTGGCAGCACACATATTCTAGACTGGTAACTTGTTAAGCCAGTGATAACCAGCTAGCATTTTTTGAAGGAGATCAGCAATGGCAACCTACATATTTCAGGTTCTTTTAGTGACCACAATTTTTTTTTTCATTATTCTTATTTATTACTAAGGGGACAATTTGATGGCCAATTCACCCAACATTCGCTCTATTTACAAATAATTTCATGGCCAATTCACCCAAAATTTGCTCTATTTGTAAACAATTTTGTGACCAATTTGCTCAAATTTTCCTCAATATCCTTTAGGCAACATTCATCCTATTTATAGAGCAAAATTAGTGCACAATTGTCATACAAAATGACATTCCCTGACATTCATTTTTCAATAGGAGAAGCTCTTTCCTATCAAATTGATCTTATTTGTAAAATAAAGTGAACGTGGCCTTCCCTGCACATTCACCTTACATTTCCTCAGCCTGTTTGTAAATTTGCCAGGTTTCTGCCTTCAGAGCTCACTCTACCAGTAAAATACCAACTCCATGATACACATTGGCCTTTCTTGAGTATTAGACCCACAGTGCACATTTATCTTATTTACCATTGGTATCTGCATTGCACCACACACATATTACTTTTCATTAACCATATCACAAGTGAGATCTTCATCATTAGTACACACACAGCTCTCTGCTCAGTAACCATATCTACAGTGAGATCGGCATTCCATTGCACATAGCAATTTTCCCCGTAACCATGTCACTAATTAGATCTGTATTCCATTTGTAGCACTACCTACCCCCTTGGAGTCACTACATTCTAACACAGAAAACAGTCTTTGGTTTGTTTTTTGACGTTTTATTAGGGGTTGATAACTTGGATGGGCTAGGGAATTATGGGATGCCCAACTTGAAAAAATGTGCAGAACTATGAACAGAGGGAAACTTCCTCCCTATTTACAAAAAGTCCTCTTGTTCCTTTCTCCTGCACAGACTTGTTTATCACTGCACAGCACCTGCTGCTTACTCCTGTAGGAACTAGCAGGATATCACTAGTTCAACAATAGCCCATTACAGGCAGGAACTCTCAGTCCCATGACAAAGTAGTGCAATATGAGTGAACAGCGTGACATTTCTCCTTTTGCTTCCATGTGGCCACTAATCACAGCTCCACCTGCTTGCATAAAATGCTAGCCTACCCGGCTACCACCAGCCACGCCTGGCTGATTTTCCTCCCAGTTATCCAGACTGACTTTCTGCCCTGTCCTGCCCGACTGGCACACATACATGGAGACCTCCCAGGGCAAGGTCACGTTGCCCTGGGAGGCAAAAAGAAAACTAATTGTCACATTCCTGGTAGAGACTGAACTGATGAGAGGGCTCTCCCTTACACCTCCTGTCCTGTTGTAAGGACAGGGTAGGATAGGACACGGAGTGGCACGGGCACCTGAACTCCTGGCCAGCAGAAGACAGTGATCTTGCAATGATGTATAAGCTGAAGAACAGGAACCCGTTCCAAATATCATCACAGGCTTGTAGAAGAAGAAGGCAGGAATGTGGTCAGACAGGCAGAAGTTGGCAACGGGTGGGCAGCAGAGGTACAGATTCAAAAGACAGGAGTGTAAACAGGAGCCAGGCCGAGGTCAGAATCACATGGGCAGAAGATGAGCCGAAGGGATAAACAAGGTGTGGAGTCAAGCAGCAAGCCAGTGGCCAGGTACCGAAGGGATCAAGATCAGGCATAGTCATAAGGCAAAGCAGGTATATCACAGAAACAAGCAGGATCTGGTCACAGGTCACAGGAGCTAACAACCACTCAGCAATGATCATGAGCCCTGCAGTACCTTAAATAGGCCATTGGGCGCCAAAGTCAATTCAACTGTGCATGCACATGTGTAGATGCACAAATGGACATGGGACTGGGCTTGGCTTTCCTGACACTAATGCAGCCACCACATTTAACCATTTGTAAGCTCCAATATATTATATTTTTGTTTTGGGGTTTAATACTGGTTTAAAGAACTGCTGATATGATATACAGTTCAGTACAGACTTTCATATTATATAATAGACATGTGCACAGCCAAAAAATTCGTTCATTTTAGTTTCATTCGTTTATTATTTTTTTCGTTTTTCGGGTCATCCGTTATGATCGCGATTCGTAAATTTGTTCATTCGTAAATGCGTTCATTCGTACATTAGTACAATCGTAAATTCGAACATTCGTTCATTCGTACATTCGTACATTTTTACATTTGTACATTTGTAAATTCGTACATTCGTAAATTCGTAAAATCGTACATTTGTAAATTAGAACATTTGGAAATTTGTAAATTCGAAGTTTGAAAATCCAAAAACCCGAAAATTCAAAAATCTGAAATAGTAACTAACTATTAAATTATAGGTATTGTAATTTCCTTTCAAATTTGACTGTTAGTGAACGTAACAAATACAAATTTATCCGAAGTTACGAATTATCCAAAACGAATGCTGCATCTAAACAAATGGAACGGAACAAATTAATAATAAATAATAATAATAAAACATTGTTGTTATTATTATTATTGTTATTTATTATTATTAATTCATTACGTTCCATTCCGTTTTTTCGGATCTTTTATAACTTTGGATAAATTTGTATGTGTTATGTTCACTAACAGCCAAATTTGAAAGGAAATTACAATACCTATAATTTAAAAGTTACTAGTAATAATTACTAATAGTTAAGTTATTATTAGTTAACTATTATTTCAGATTTCCGAATTTTCGAACTTACAAATTTACAAATTCACTAATTTACTTATGTACGAATGTACATTCGTAAATTGCAAATGTACGAATGCCCGAATTTACGAATGTCCAATCTTATCGAATTTACGAATATTCGGAAAAAATTTGTTAAACGGGTTTTCATTAATTCGGATATTCCCGAATTTAAGAATTTGTCGAAATTCGTTAAAAAACTAATTCGGAACGAAACGAATTGCACATGCCTATTATATAATGCTTGCAATGAGAAATAACTCTAAAGCCTTGCAAACAGACACGTTGTGACCCCCACTGCAGTGGTCACAGATATGACTCCTCAGATCTTCTGATCGCAAAGGAAAAATAATTATTTTGTATTTTTGCATGCAAATCTATTGCTGGTATCCTGGCTTTTATAAATGTTTTTTTAAATTGCTTATATAGTTCTTGCACTCTCTTGAGCTTTTTCTTTTTATGATATTTTTGATGATTGCGCCACATTGAAGTGACTTCCCAGAATAGTGAGATCTGTGTGACCTACCTATCAGTTTGAAAAACTTAGAGGCTTAGGGAACATATTGTTCTGGCCTTTCTGCCTTGGAGTCTGATACTACCCTTTGAGGTTGAAGGATCTGGTGAGTCATATCTTTGAGCATGGCTGAGTGTGTTTGCAAAACTGCACAATGATTTCTCATGGAAGGAATTACATAACTTGAAAATTCATTACGCTGGACTGCATATTGTATCAGCAGTTATATAAGGTGTTTACTCAGTATGGTCTTGTGGTCTTTAAATTTTCAAGCGCTACCAAACTTAAAGTATTATTAAAGTAGTAGTTAAGTAGTTTGTTCAGTAGTTCAGCTTAAAGCGGAGCTCCACCCAAAAGTGGAAGCTCAGCTTGTTCGCACCCTCCCCCCCTCCACTGCCACATTTGGCACTTTTTTGGGGGGGGAGCGGATACCTGTCAAAATCAGGTACCCGCTCCCACTTCAGAGTAAGATCGCCGCACAACGATCACGCCAATCTACAGAATTTCCGACAATTCTAGTCCTTCCATGCAAGGTGGTTCCATTGGATGCTGCAAGAGAAAGGAGCCACCCCGAAACAAGAAATCTGGGGCAGCAGTCATGGCACCAGCTTAAACTGGAACGTAGGCAAGGATTACAATTTAAAGAAGCTGCATACTCAGTAAGTTAATAAATCAGCTGCTGAAAGCCCTTAAAAAAATGTGGGTTTAATATCACTTTAAATAGATTATGTTGGACTTTTGGGAGCCCAACTTTGCATTTCTAAAGTATGTTGGTTTTGCAAGGATATTATCCATTTGCCGACTGCCCTATAGCAGATTCACTGCTACGGGGCAGCCGTTCACGTATATATATATATATATATATATATATATATATATCTATACTTGATTCTGCACTTCTGCATAGGGAGCACGCTGCTTCTGCTGTGATTAGTCACAGCATAAGCCAATCAGTCGTTGCCGACCAATGGATGACCGCTGGCACCTGCTGATCGTCGTGGAGGGACACAGGATGGAGCTCTGCATATGTAAACAATGCAGAGCTCTGTCAGCAGAAATGTGGAGGGTATAAATCCAGCACATTCCTTAGTAAAAAACACCACAATGTGTACACATTAACACTAGTTAGGCACACATTTAACCCTTTGATCGTCCTAGATTTTTTAACCCCTTGACCGTGCATATTTGAATCACTATATTAGTATTACTGGTCTCCACAAAGTGTCAGACTGTCTACCGCAATATCGCAGCCCCGCTATAAGTCACCGATCGCTGCCATTACTAGTATTAAAAAAAATTCCAGTATATATCCTATAGCTTGTAGACGCTATAACGTTTGGGCAAACCAATCAATATACGCTAATTGGGATTTTTTTTTAAACAAAAATATGTAGCATAATACATATTGACCTAAATTTATGTAGAAATTAGATTTTTTACATTTTTTATTGTTTTATAGCAGAAAGCACAAAATATATAAATATATTTTTATAGCGTAAAAAATAAAAACCACAGAGGTAATCAAATACCACCAAAAAAAAAAAATAATTTCAGTTAAAGTAACGTAGTGCCATATAGCAAAAAATGGCCTGATCACGAAAGGGGGGAAATCTTCAGAGGGCAAGTGGTTATTACTTGATTAGCAACTAATAAAGTGTATGATTTCTAAATTTCTTGTTCCTCCAGGTAACCTACAAGAGGCTACTAATAGGTGCCGTGGCTGCAGCTTTGCTAAGTTTGCTGGCAATGTTCATAATAAAACTTGACAGATGAATATCAACACTCTTGGACATTATTTACACCTGTATTCCTAACATTATATGCACCTTCAGATAAATATGGCATGGAGTCATATCTGGAATATACAGAGTGAGATTTCTTGAGTAGAGGACATCTACTGCAAATAAGAAAGCTTATCTGAAGGATTCTGCCTATCAGCTTAAAAAGTATGATGTGATGTACAGTGTATAAGCAAGCCTCGCAATAGATAATATATTCTATTTATTCAAAGAAAATGTGTGTTTTATATGGAATGTGACATTTATTCGGTCAGTACAGCAGTATTTTTCATTCTGGCCCAGCCACTGTTAGTTTGCACTGGGTGGCTTCAGCCGGAGTCCACAGACTCTTGGCATCTGCAGAACGCTTTTTTTTTAAATACTTTTTTATTGGATGCTAACAAATAAAACACAAAAGAAGAACAGTAGGGGATTATAAAAGACATCCACGTCAAGCAAACAATATTGGTAACACAATACAGAGCAAATAAAGTGGCTTTACAAAGGAAAGTTAGATAATAATAATAATAATAATAATAATAATAATAATAATAATGAAAAGATTATACACTGTCAACTAGAAAGAGCCATAAATGTTTTATCATCGTAGACTGTTGAATGCTGAATGTTGGCCAATGCTGAATGTTCAAAGTTACAGTGATGGTGAGATTCAGAATTTAATAACCACGCAAAGAAACTGCACAGGATTTCAGAGAGCACAAGGAAGATCAATGCAATTTCTGGACTTGATTATTAAATTGGTACAGTAAAGAACAAAAAAGAAATGATGCTAGAAGAGGAAAAAAACCTTCACATGACCAGTAATGCAACAGTCACCTTTGGACCAGCACAGCAGCTACTAATTATCTTCCATCTTATATCTTATCATCTGGATTCACTATTAAAATGAATATAGGTTAACATTGTTATTTGAAAAGACATAATTATAATTTGGTCTCTAAATGTTGTTTTCTATTTTATACCAAGAAGAAGACCACTAAGCTGGACCCTCTCGGTGATGACAGTGATGAAAGTGATGACACAGTGATGACAAAATGTACTTTTGTAAGGTTTTGCTAAGTTACGTCTATTCCAGAAGCAAAAAAACAATCCAACTGGCAGAAGGTTAAAGTGACCCTGTTTCTGTGTTCTTCGGAGTAAACTAAAGCCACCCTGTAAAAAGAAGCAGATTTATACTTACCTTTCTGGAAGCCTGCATCTTTATACTTTCCTGTGTTGTGGATGTCTGACTACTGCAGATATCTGTCACTTCTTGGTGTGTCAAATACATGCTTCCCTGTTATATTCGTACAAGTTCAGTTTAAACATGGATGCCTTCACTTTTTTTTTTAACAAATACATAAAAAGTAAATGGCTAAAGCCTCGTACACACGATCGGACTTCCATCTGACTTTTACGTGGATTTTTGTCCAAAGGGGCGTTGGCCGTGAACTTGTTCTGCATACATACGGCAGAACTTTTTCAGCCAACATTCCCCAAATCACATGTTTTTTCAGCTCTTTACCGCCACCTTTTGGGCAACTTCTGCTATTGTTGTCTGATCTTTAGCATTGGTTCTGAGCATGCATGTTTGTACTTTGGATCCTGATCCTGTGTATGGGCCTTCAGTCAGTTTCACCTAAGATGTAGTTGAGATTTTGGCTATAGGTATCCATGCTTAAATTTCTCTATAACTCAAAATATATTTTCAATCTCACTTGCTGAGCTGTTGTATGCACTAATTGTATTTAAGGCTGAATGCTATCTAAACATTTTTTTGGATAGACTGGCTTTAGAACTCCATAAAACTTTTTTAGCTGTTTGGGTCCCCATTGGGGAGGGTTTCTTTAACTGTTTATTCATGGCCACCTTGATCCTCCTCCCTTATTCCTCTTCCCACAATCTAAAACTAGAAAAAACGTTTTGTCTGGAGTTACATTTTAAAGTGACCCTATCACCTCTTATTCAATGTGAAGCTTAAAGAGGAACTTCATCACTTCTTTACATTGTTTTCTACCCTCTTACCTTGTCTGCTAGGTTGTCCTCAATAACATACTCAAACACCTAGATAATCTAGCATTTCTCTGGTGCAATCCACTGCTCCATCGCCCCAAGCTGGGTCCCGTGCTGCCATATTCACTTCTTGCATCATCTGGGGGCTGGTTGTCTTTTCCTGGTTCTTGTAGCTGAAGCACCGCAGAGCATATGCAGGGTGGTGGGGATTGCCTAAGGCATATGCACTGTGACAGAGATTGCCCCAGGAGATTGCATCCCAAAAGGCTTCGGGGGGGGGGCATTCCTTTTACCTAGATGTGAAAACCAGAAGTGTAGGACTGGGTTCCACAAAAAAGGTATGTGAAAAGAACAAATAAAAGTTTAAATAGCTAATACTGTAACAGGGAAGAGGAGTGGAGAAGGAAAATGTTGTAAAGTAATTGAAGAGGGTGAAGATCCACTTTAACATAAATGTACACACATAGCTGTAACTGACACTTTCTTTATTTTGTCATTTCCTTTTTGTGTTGTCCTGCAAACTGTACCAATACAATAAATGCAGTGCTGGCAGGCTTTACAGATTATGTAAGGCTTCCCCCACCACTGCCGGGATCATAGGTGACGTCAGGGCTGGGGTGAGCAAGCAACATTATCAGGCTAGCACAGAGAGCCTTTGACACTCCCGGAAGTGTCCAGACATGATTAACCACTTACCGACCAGCCGCCACAGTTTTACTGTGGCAGAATGGCACGGCTGGGTGAAACAACATTACCTTAAGTCGCTTCACCTTTTGGCCACTAGGGACGCACGCGCCCACAGCATGTGCCCAGAGCCGATGCGAGTGCCCGGCTCGTGACAGAGCGAGAACTGGGATCTGTGTGTGTAAACACACAGACCCCGGTTCTTTCAGGGGAGTAGAGACAGATCGTGTGTTCATACTAAGTATGAACACCGATCTCTCTCTCCTCCTAGACAGTCCCATCCCCCCTACAGTTAGAACACACCTAGGGAACACAGTTAACCCCTTGATCGCTCCCTAGTGTCAACCCCTTCCCTGCCAGTGACATTTATACAGTAATCAGTGCATTTTTATAGCACTGATCGCTGTATAATTGTCAATGGTCCCGAAAATGTGTCAAAAGTGTCCAATTTGTCCGCCGCAATTTCGCAATCCCGATTAAAAAAAGCAGATCGCCGCCATTACTAGTAAAAATTAAAAAAATAATAAAAATGCCATAAATATATCCCCTATTTTGCAGACACTATAACTTTTGCACAAACCAATCAATATACGCTTATTGTGATTTTTTTTTACCAAAAATATGTAGAAGAATATATATCGGCCTAAACTGAGGAACAAAATTAGTTTTTTTGATAAAATAAATGTGGGATATTTATTACAGCAAAAAGTTAACGATATTGTGTTTTTTTCAAAATTGTCGTTCTTCTTTTGTTTATAGCGCAAAAAATAAAAACCGCAGAGACGATCAAACACCACCAAAAGAAAGCTCTATTTGTGGGAAAAATGGACATCAATTTTGTTTTGTACAACATCGCACGACTGCGCAATTGTCAGTTAAAGCAACGCAGTGTCGTATCACAAAAAATGGCCTGGTCATTGAGCAGCCAAATCTTCCAGGGCTGAAGTGCTTAAAAGTAGCAGCACTGTTTGATGTACAACAAAAAAAAGGAAATTACAAAATAATTGGTTACTTTTATGTGAACACATGTAAATGCTGCATTAAGCCTTATGTGTATGGGATGGTGATACGGTCACTTTTAAGCTAGCCATACATGGTTAGAACTTCTTTCTAATGTTTGAAATTCAAATCGAAATTCAGAAAAAATTTTCGTCTCTTGCCATCAATGAGTTAACTTTAGTTCAAAAGCCCTTAAAATTGCATCCAGACCTGATTTTTTAATGGAATCCCAAATGTATTCAAGTGGAATTCCAGTTAAATTCTATGTCTAAACCTACTCCCACCCCAATTTTAAGATTTTTCTAAAACCCTGTGAAAGAAAATATGTCTATACTTACCTGTTGTCACGTCTACCCCAACGCAGGTGGTCAGACACTATAGCTGGCTACTGTGTTCTTTTCCTATAGCTCCAATAGCAGCCCCCTTTCCCATAAGGCAAGCAGGCCTACCGGTACTCAGGTTGCCCCCAGGACTTATACACAATGCCTGGCCACCATGCCAGGGCAGATGGGAACTGAGCAAAGCAAATAGATACTTGCGGTTAGCAGACAGATAGTGTGGTTCTATAACAGTCTAGGTAAAAGGCAGGCTGAGTTCAAGGAATATTCCAAAATCCGGTCCAAAGTCATACACAGGGAAATCCAATTTAGCAAAGCAGGGCAGACAGACAGGGAGCTTGATCAGGAACAACACACGTATCACTTTGTATCACAAGCATCCAAATGAGGGTTTAGGTGGCTTATAACAGGCTTGGTTTCCACCCAGAGACTGATCACATTAATCAGCCTGCAGATGGACAGAAAGACAGACCAGGAGAGTGCCATAGCCAATACCCCGGATGCTGAAATGAGGAACAGGAGCGCTAAATGCTCCTGACACCTATTCTGAACCTGCATCATTCCGGTCACAGGATCGCATCCCAGTGCCGGTTTCATTGTGGAGGAGAGGCAGCGACAATGGCTGCAGAGCCTGGGTGATAACATAACCCATAGGCTTACAATGGGGCATCTGTTGTTGAACTTCATAATAGGTAAATATAGACATCTTTTCTTTCACAGGATAGTTAGAATAGGCTTGCAACAGGGGTAGGAGTAGGTTTAGAATTTGACTGGATTTACGTTTTAAACAGGTCTCATTATAATATTTATACTATTTCCTGAATAAAAACCACATTCACTGTTAGAATTTCATTTGTTTGAAAAAAAATGTAAAAAGAGAAGAAGAGAAGGAAGCGCCTCCTAAGTGCAGTAATAAAATAACATTTAATAAGTCACAGTTAAAAACACTCACAAGATGTGTGAAGGGAAAAGCTCATCATAATAAAAGAGAGAGGGGGGGGAGAAGGCACTGCCACTGACTCGCCGATGTGCTTGTGTCAACCGCAGATGGAAGGGAGAATACAAGGATGCTGTGTAGACATACAGAATTCCTTGGGGCCAGCTTGGAATGCACACATGGATGCAAGGCTACGTGCTCTGAGCTTACTGCTCCTTTGAGAGGCCTCTCGAAGGAGCAGTAAGCTTTGAGCGCGTAGCCTTGCTTTGACACTGGTCCTTCCCCGACTGTGATGTCACATCCGCCCACGTGTGTGTTCCAAGCTGGCCTCAGGGACTTCTCTCTCTTGTTCTCTTTTCTGCATACAGAGTTGGCTTACTCTAGGATGGCTGCTGCAAGTTCACTTTAGGAACATATGGATATTTATGGACTTTTTATGGACTAATACACACTATATTGTCAAAAGTATAGGGATGCCTGCCTTTACACGCACATGAACTTTAAAGGCATACCAGTCTTAGTCCAAAGGGTTCAATATTGAGTTGGCCCACCCTTTGTAGCTATAACAGCTTCAACTCTTCTGGGAAGGCTGTCCACAAGGTTTAGGAGTGTGTCTATAGGAATGTTTGACCATTCTTCCAGAAACACATTAGTGAGGTCAGGCACTGATGTGGATGAGAAGGCCTGGCTCGCAGTCTCTGCTCGAATTCATCCCAAAGTTGTTCTATCGGGTTGAGGTCAGGACTCTGTGCAGGCCAGTCAAGTTCCCCCAAACTTGCTCATCCATGTCTTTATGGACCTTGCTTTTTGCACTGTGCAGTCATGTTGGAACAGGAAAGGGGCCATCCCCAAGCTGTTCCCACAAAGTTGGGTACATGAAATTGTCCAAAATGTCTTAGTATGCTGGCGCCTTAAGAGTTACCTTCACTGGAAGCCCAAGCCCAACACCTGATAAACAACCCCACACCATAATCCCCCCTCCACCAAATGATTTGGATCAGTGCACACAGTAAGGTCCATAAAGACATGGATGAGCAAGTTTGAGGTGGAGGAACTTGACTGGCCTACACAGAGTCCTGACCTCAACCCAATAGAACACCTTTGGGATGAATTAGAGTGGAAACTGTGAGCCAGGTCTTCTCGTCCACCATCAGTGCCTGACCTCACAAATGCGCTTCTGGAAGAATGGTCAAACATTCCCATAGACACACTCCTAAACCTTGTGGACAGCCTTCCCAGAAGAGTTGAGGCTGTTATAGCTGCAAAGGGTGGGCCAACTCAATATTAAACCCTAAAGACCAAGACTGGGATGCCATTAAAAATCATCTGCGTTTAAAGGCTGGCGTCCTAATACTTTTGATAATATAGTGTATATTGCCCATATTTATACTATAGGAGCGGGCACTTTTGTGCGCTAATAATATTGTTTTCTTTTACAAGAAAACTTTTTATGGTATTGTCTCATCACTACTTTCGAAGATGAACATCGATTTAACCCACTAACCATTAGAAAATAAAATAAACATTTTTTTAAATGGAATAATATCAGTGTATATCCAGCTTAAGTCTATCTATGCCAACATACACCATCAGGTGGAATGTGATTTTTGTATTTTGGTCCAGCAGACAGAGAATCATCCATCTAGAAGATGTACAAAAGGATCTGGAGAAAAGGATGTCTTTTTTGCTTCAGTATAATAACCTGTTTAAAGGCAAAATATTATCAGCAGTCTTCAATGCCTTGTATTAACTGTTGTACATCTAATTCATTCTGGTAGCTGAGCTGTGCTGTGATATGGATATAAAAATCTGGAAACATTGTAAATAAGTATTATCATTTACTATGCATTTCCAGAATGAACGTGTTTACGTATCCTGGAACGGTAACATTAGAAATCAGTGGTGTACCCGGCTAGCGTCTGAACTGTCATAGGTTAAGGGTGTTATATATTGTTTGCACTTTTGTGTTAGATCATATATACTTGTTATTGTTATACACAAAGCAATATATTTTTACTGTGCATAATTTTATTATGAATAGGGACAAAACTAATAAATAGCACACTGTAGTGTTTATGACAAAAATAATTTAAGATATTAGTTTACATTAACCAGTCCTTTAATAGGAACATTCCACCATTGGAACATTGGAGGGCGACTACCTCTTTCAGGTTTAGGCAGCGGGTGACGTGCCGCTTACGCCTCCTGGGACACGTGACACACATATCCCACCAGGCAGCAAGACCACAACAGGTCATTCTCGCCTAGGCAAGAATGGAGGACGGTGGGTGGGCTGGAATGTGAATCATAAAAAAGTATGCAAACAAAGAAAATGTATGGGGAGGTGGGGGGTTGAGAAGAGGAAAATTTATTTCTGAGGGTGACAATCCTTTTTTGCAGTCCAACTGCAGTCAAAACCTTCTGTTTAATCTCCTTATGACTGCCCAGCACATATGTGCTTTTGCAAAAACGTGGATTTTAACACCAACATGCCACACATGTGTGCCACTTAACAGTCGTTGTTTATGTGCTGAGAGCATGCTCACTGAGCGCTCTCAGCACAAAGACCAAGCTGTTGGTCCGGGCTACAGATCTGTGACAGTGGTCATGTGATCGCCTATCCTTCCTGCCCCCAGGGCATTCCAAATTGTTTAAATGGACGCCAGGGGGGGCAGGAAGGGGTAAGTGTTGTACAAAAAAAACACAAAGGGCATCATCTACAGTCAGTAGGATGTGTCCCTAGTGCTGATGCCTCCTCCATTAGGTGAAATCCTCCTCCATCTATACTCACCACACCACCACCGCTGTAATTTTCTGGCGTGGAGAGGGTTAGTAGAAGCCTTACTACAATTATGAATGGAGCGATCTTTGAATGGAAGATAGGGGATAATTAACCACTTCAGCCCCGGAAGAATTTACCCCCTTCCTGATCAGAAGCACTTTTTGCGATTCGGCGCTGCTTCGCTTTAACTGACAATTCCGTGGTCCTGCAACGTTGCACCCAAACAAAATTGATGTCCTTTTTTTCCCACAAATGGAGCTTTCTGTTGGTGGTTTTTTGATCACCTCTGCGGGTTTTATTTTTTGCGCTATAAACAAAAAAAGAGTGTCAATTTTGAAAAAAAAAGCAATATTTTTTACTTTTTGCTATAATAAATATCCCCCAAAAAATTTATAAAAAAACTAATTTCTTTCTCAGTTTAGGCCGATATGTATTCTTCTACATATTTTTGGTAAAAAAAATCACAATAAGCGTATATTAATTGGTTTGCACAAAAGTTATAGCGTCTACAAAATAGGGGATAGATTTATGGTATTTTCTTATTATTTTTTTTTTTATTAGTAATGGCGGCGATCTGCGATTCTTATCTTGACTGCGACATTATGGCGGACACATCGGACACTTTTTACACTATTTTGGGACCATTGTCATTTATACAGCGATCAGTACTATAAAAATGCATTGATTACTGTATAAATGACAGTGGCAGGGAAGGGGTTAAACTCTAGGGGGCGGTCAAGGGGTTAAGTGTTCCGTAGGGAGTGATTCTAACTGTGGGAGGGATGGGCTACCTAGGACAGAGATCACTGCTCCCGATGACAGGGAGCAGTAGATCTCTGTCATGTCACTAGACAGAACGGGGAAATGTTTACATAGGCATCTCCCCGTTCTGCCGCTCCGTGACACGATCGCGGGACACCGGCGGACATCGAGTCCATGGGTCCCGCGGGCGAGGTCACGGAGCACGCAGCGGCCGCGCGCCCACAATGCCGCTTCTTAAAGGGGACGTATTTGCGCAGCCGTGCCATTGTGCCAACGTTTATCATTGTGCACTGGTCGGCAAGCGGTTAAAAGGTCCTCCCCCTCCATTAATATATCACTTTCCATTCCTGTAGTATGGCTTCTATGAATGGAGGAGCTGGGCGGAAAGGGAGGGCATAGCTGATGAGAGCCTGTGACAGCCCCTTAGTTCTATTACCTTCCAGTGTGGTGGGGCTGGGGGAGCATGGACAGAGGAACATTTCACCTAATATAGGGTATGTGCATATGGGCAGAGCAACCGTTAAGTAGACCTGTTGCTTTGTTCTGCATTGCCTAAGCAAAGGAGCAAAAAAAAAAAAAAGTATTACCATGAAAAAAACACAAGCTAAGGCTAGCATTGTACAGCAAGCACCATTAGCTGCTACATCATAACTTTATTACGACAGCTTGCACCTTAAAGTGCACCACACCCAAGAAAACGCAAACTTACAACTATAAAGTGAATAAGTATACCCTTAATTCCTTTCCACACCTATTGCCAGGTCTGAGTATTGTCAGTATTGTGTGTGGTTGGGGTGGCAGTCAGTGAGCTTTGAGATTAAAGGCACAATGCCACACTTTATGGTTCCTGCTATGCCATGCTAGAGTTAAGCTGGCCGTACACAGCTCAAATTTTGTAAAATTTCGGAGAGTCATCTGAATTCCAACCACCCAGATCAACAAACTTTAAATGAGAAAATGAAGGAGCTGAGTGGAAAAAAAAGTCGGCCAAACAGTGACTGCATCCAATCGGCTGCAGTTACCGTTCAGGTATTCTGACAGCCGCAGGTGCCAATTGTCAGAATACAATAGGCGGCAGTGGAAGATTCATCCATCCATGGATTTCTCTTGTTCGGCTCGCTGGGCTAAATAAGAGACAAATTTATATGTATGGCCAGCTTTAGTATATACTATGCTAGGACAGTACACATGTACTTTAAAGCAGATCTTATATCCTTTGTACATACTGTGATATATTTTGTTTTATGCTGTGCAGCATTTAAACTGAACAATTGCATATGAAAATAAAAGCAAACTTTCTCAATACTTTCTCTGTATTATTTTCAATGAACTTTACATGCAAGCATTGCTATTAACACAACCGCAAAGTTATTTTCTTAGAATGAGATCTGTGTGTTGCCAGTGCCACTCATTCACTTTAATACAACCTTTCTCCACCTGGGTTCCATCCATGGAGGGCTAGGGTTCTTCCTGAGGCTGCTAGGGCAGAGTACAATAGTGAAATGACCTCCTGTCTACACTGACTGCCAGTATAAGGAGGACATTTTCCACTGACTCCCATTGTGATTTCTACACTGCTGCGCGACCCCTAATCCATGCGCCCGGCCCCTGATTTACATGCAGGGTGCCGGACACTTGGATTTCACTTGGATTAAAGCTGGAGGCTCTAATGGCCTTCTAAAAAGGGTGGGCTCGGGGCACAGAGCACTGCGCCCTGAGCCCGCCCAGTTGTGTGACAATAGAAAATTAATATTCGCTATTGTCATCCTGACTGTCCTCCCGGCCAATCAGGAAGCAGGTCCTGAGATCCGATTGGCCAGGGAGTCCTAGGTTCGCCGCCTTCCCGTTCGTCTCCCGCATAGGGGGGAGGGTGTTGTGGGTTTGCCCCCCCCCCCCCCCAAAAAAATATTGAGCACCAGCCACCACTGAATCTAAGAGTAAATTTTCCACTGACTACCAATGTAAGGGGTCATTTCTACCCAGACTACCAATACAAGGAGGACATTTTGCACTAACTGCCAATGTAAAGTGTCACCTCTTTTACATATCACCAATATATGGGAGGAATTGCCCACTAACTACCAATATAATAGGTTACTTCTACACAGATTACCAATACGGGGAGGGGGGGGGGGGGTTACACTGACTACCAGTGTAAAGGGTAATTTCTACATAGACCACCAATAAAAAAGGAGGATGTTTTCCACTGACTACCAATGTAAGGGGTCACTTCTATATAGACTACCAATACAAGGGGGGAGAATGTTGTACATACTAACAATGTAAGGGGTATTTCTATAAAAAAAAAACAGTACAAGTAGGAGGTTCCTATAAATATCTCATAGTTTGTAGACGTTATAACGCTTGCGCAAACCAATCAATATATATTTTTTTTTAACCAAAAATATGTAGCAAAATACATATTGGCCTAAATTTATGAAGAAATATGTTTTTTTTTTTAGTTTTTTTTATTGGATATGTTTTATAGTAGAAAGTAAAAAATATTGTTTTTTTTTTCAAAATCATCGGTCTTTTTTTGTTTATATCGCAAAAAATAAAAAAAACACAGAGGTAAAAAAATATCACCAAAAGAAAGCTCTATTTGTGGAGAAAAAAAAGGACATCAATTTTGTTTGGGTACAGCGAAAAATGTCAGTTGCCATATTGCAAAAAATGGCCTGGTCAGGAAGGTGGGGGGTAAACTTTCCGGAGGTGAAGAAGTTAAAATATATGTTATGGTGCATAGGCAGCCCATTCAAAACAAATGGGGTACTTTACCACAATGCATATTAATGCACAAATTATCACCTGTTAACATGCCCGTGGTAATGCCATGTTCAGCACTATTTAAATGGGCCCTTACTGCTACAATTCCCACAGCACTATGGGTTAGCTAAAGAGACAGCATAGCAGAATCCTCCTGCCTAGAGGTTGGATTTGTTGAATAAAGCCGAGTTCCACCCATTTAAAAGTAAGCAGCTACAAAAAGTGTCGCTGCTGACTTTTAATAATCAGATGCTTACCTGTCCTACGGTCCAATGATGCGGGCGAATGAAGCCCCGCTCCTCTCCCCCACCTCTCTGCAGTGCCATTGTAACTGTGGGTGCCCAGCTGTGGCTTCACAGCTGGGCACACCCTGCGCTGCACGCTGTGAATGGCCGGGCAATCTTCTGGGACCTGTGACGTGACCCAGAAGATTGCAGGGAGGGAGAGGTGAACTTCCTTCCAGCGCCGTGGAGCCCCGGGAGGAAATGAGAGCTGGGTGCCTCTAAAAAGAGGATATCTCCCCCCCCCCCCCAAAAAAAATGACATGCCAAAAGTGGCATGTCAGGGGGTCACCTTCCCTTAAAGCGGAAGTTCCATTCATCGGTGGAACACTGCTTTAAAGCTCAGATTGAGATGCCATCCATTGACTTTCAGGAAAGCTGAAAATACAAAAAAGCAGACTAGAGCTCCATCTTGTGGTTACATAGATGACTACATGATATACAAATGAAATACAGCTACTGTATTGCATATTTACCAGTCAAAAAATACTTTCCCAGTTCTATTAACATAATACAGAAAGCATGTCTGAAATAAAAACAAATGTGAACAAAGTTTGCATTTCTTCTGTGGCTAATCAGACTCCTTGATTAGCTGTCTTAGAAAATACTAAAAATCTACATACAGGGTGCTGGACCATGGATTCCAATGGGGGGGGGGGGGGGGGTTAAGCATGTGATTAGAGCCTGAGGCTCTAATAGGCTTCAAAAAAGGGTGTGCTTGGGGCGCAGAGCACTGCACTCCGTGCCCACCCAGTTGTATGAGACTAGCGAATAAATATTCGCTATTCTCACACTAATCCACCTTCTGGCCAATCAGGAAGCGGGTCTTGAGACTCGTCACCCGATTTGCTGAAAGGAGAGGTGGTCCTATTGGATGCCTAGCGCCTAGGAGGAGGAGAGAGGAGATGCACGGCGGAAGCTGCTGTGCTGGAGGAGAGGACACAGGAGCCGCTGACTGCAACCCGCTTCCCACCGCCCGCCACCCGCCATCTAGATGGGGTAAGTGCCAAGAGAGCTGGTGGGGGGGGGGTAATAGTGCCGCTGGCCGTCTGGGGGTGTGTGGTTGTTTTCCGTCCCCCCCCCCCCAAAAAAAAAACACCAGCCGCCACTGGTCTACATCTCCATTACTGTTCTTGTTTTCTTCTCTCTGGTTTATACAGACCGTCTCTTGTAGCTTACAGTTCTGTGAGAGGGAAAGAGAATGGACTGTGCATGTGTGGGTAGGGAACGGAGCCAAGTGGCCTGCCATTAGCTGGAAATGAGGAAAGGACACTCATATGAGCATCTGAAAAAGTGAGCATTTATTTACGTGAGCATTTAACCTCTTGCCAACCATGTAACACATACAGTATGTGCAGCAGTATTGAGGGTGGGCCCAAACAGTGCCACACCACACATATGTGTCTATGGCGGCTAACGTTTCCGTGCTGTGTGTCACAGACAGCTCCTGGTCTCTAGTTGTGATCGGGAACTGGCAGGGAGGACTACCCATTATGTGACAGCCAATCACACTGGTTATGTAAGTAGGAAGCCTGTATGACTTAAGACCCAGTTAAAGGACCCCAGTTAGTGGAGGGGGGTTCATGTCAAAGCTGAACTTTACCTTTTTTTTATTACTTTTTTTATTTTTTCTTCCTAAATTCATGTCTGTGCATGTGTGACATTTCACAAACTGCCTCCTGGGTGTTATATAATATATATTTATTATATATATATTTATACATTGTACATGGAGGAAGACATATTTTGTTATGAGGAGTAGTAAAATACTGCATGATGGCCACTAGATAGAACTGAGAAGTATAGGAAATACCTTGTTTTAACAAGAGATATAGGGGTGGATTTACTAAAACTGGAGTGCAAAATCTGGTGCAGCTGTGCAGGGCTGGACTGGGACAAAAATGTGGCCCTGGACTTCATCCAGACCGGCCCAGGGCACAACACATCAGGGTACAGTGCACATCAGGGCGCAACACACCAGGCCACATCAGGGTACAGAGCCCAGCACATCAGGGTACAGAGCTCAGCACATCAGCATACAGGGCACATCAGGGCACAACACATCAGGGTACAGTACATCAGGGTACAGAGCCCAGCACATCGGTGTACAGGGCACATCAGGGCACAACACATCAGGGTAGAGTGCACTACACATCAGGGTACAGGACATCAGGGTATAGCACATCAGGGTACAGGACATCAGGGCACAGGTCACAGTACATCAGGGCACAGCACATCAGGGTACAGGGCACAACACATCAGGGTACAGGGCACAACACATCAGGGGCACATCAGGGCACAGTACATCAGGGTACATCACATCAGGGTACAGGGCACAGCACATCACGGTATAGCACATCAGGACACAGCATATCAGGGTACAGGACATCAGGGCACACGACATTGAGGCACAGCACACTGGGGCACAGGACATCAGGGCACAGGACATCGGGGCACAGCACATTGGGGCACATCAGGGCATAGGCCATCGGGGCACAAGGCACATCAGGTCACGGGGCACATCAGGGCATAGTACATCGGGGCACAGCATATCAGGGCACGGAGCACATCAGGGCACATAGCACATCGGAGCACATCAGGGCACATGGCACATCAGGGCACATAGCACATCAGGGCATGGGGCACATCAGGCCACATGGCACCTCAGGGCACGGGGCACATCAGGCCACATGGCACAATAGGGCACGGGGCACATAGCACATCAGGGCATGGGGCACATCAGGGCTTGGGGCACATCAGGACACATTATGGCACATCAGGGCACATGATGGGGCCCATGGCACATCATGGGGCACACCAGGGCACATAGCACATCAGGGCAAGGGGCACATTCAGGGACATAGCACATCAGGGCATGGAGCACATCAGGCCACATGGTACATCAGGGCACCGGTCACATATTACATCAGGGCACATGGCACATCAGGACACGGGGCACATTATGGCACATGGCACATCAGGGCACATGATGTGGCACATGGCACATGATGGGGCACATTATGGGGCACATCGGGGCAAATCAGGGCACATAGCACATCAGGGCACAAGGCACATCAGGCCACATGGCACATTAGGGCATGGGGCACATAGCACATCAGGGCACGGGGCACATCAGGGCACGGGGCACATCAGGCCACATGGTACATCAGGGCACATGGCACATCAGGGCACGGGGCACGGGGCACATCAGGGCACATTATGGCACATGATGGGGCACATAGCACATCATGGCACGGGGCACATCAGGCCACATGGCACATCAGGGCACGGGGCACATCAGGGCACATGATGGGGCACATTATGGGGCACATCATCAGGGCACATCAGGGGGCACATCATCAGGGCACATTATGGGGCACATGGCACATTATGGGATCTTACTAGCCAGCATGCAGCGGCCCCTCCTCTCTTCTCATCTATCCCCATTGGCTTGTAAGATCATCTGGGATAGACGAGAAGAGAGCAGGGCCGCCTAGGAGCAGCGTGATGACATGAGAGAGAGAACTTACTAGTACAGATGCTTCCTGCGCTACTCTGCATGCTGGCTAAATCTCGATCTACCCGTCAGGCGCCAGCTGTTGGCGGTTGACGGGTAGATTGCCGCGCACTGCAGATGCAGCTGAAACCGGCCCACACTGAGCCATCGGCCCACCGGGAAACTCCCGGTAGTCCCATTGGCAGGGACGTTTTTAAGGCAGGGCAAAAGGGGCAGCTGTCCCTTGAGGTTTTAGTCCTGTGCTGTGTCCCAATATCTCAGTGTGAAGTGCTGCTACTAATGCTGCCCAGCTCTGCCCTTTTGTTGTGTACAGATGACTTACCTGCAGACCCTGTGTTTACATGTAAATTACCGGCATTCATATGTAAATAGTGGCAGCATTCATATGTAAATTGCGGTGGCCGGCGGCATTAATATGTATATCATGCCCCCCTAAGGTAATATTCACAGTAATCTCTAGCAGCAAACCAACAAGCAGAAATCATGTGCTGTAACCTCTAGCAACTAATCAGTGAGCCGTAATGTGTGCTGTAACCTCTAGCAACCAGTTAGTGAGCGGTAATGATACACTGTAACCTCTGGCAACCAATCACAACAGCTGCCTGATCTGATTCTGTAAACTGATTTTGAGTCCAGCTGCTATTTATTGTATGTCTCAGAGCAGGTGGAGAGCGAAACTGCATGGGGGGGGCCCAAGAAAAGTTTTGCCCAGGGTCCAATCAACATTAAAGACGGCCCTGCCCGATGGCCAGTCCATCCCTGGCCCTGCAGCTGTGCATGGTAGCCAATCAGCTTCTAACTTCAGCTTGTTCAATTATTAAAACAGGAAGCTGGGTTCTATGCAGAGCTGCACCAGATTTTGCACTCTCCAATTTTAGTAAATCAACCCCACAATCAGGGACGGCTCATCCATTAAGGGCATACGGGCGCCGCCCCCTATCCATGCGTCTGGCCCCTTTCAGGGTGCAGGATGCATGGATTCCAATGGGGGGGGGTGTTTTTTGAAGGACCTGATTAGAGCTTGAGGCTCTAATAGGCTTCAAAATAGGGTGGGCTTGGGGCGCAGAGAATGTGAACGGAGTGTCCACCCAGGTGTGTTACAACAGCGAGTGAATATTCACCCAGCCAATCAGGAATTTTCCGAATAACGAAAAATTTGTCTGGATATTAATTTGGAACTAAACGAACCGCATATGTCTACATATTATTACCTGGTGATCCTGTTCCCTGTCCTAGGGTGGCAACGCTTACTTTACTGTGAGTATACAGGAGCAGCGTTGTCACCCTAGGACAGGGAGGGAGTAAAGACTACAAAATCCCTCCCTCCTCCTTGGCATAGGTGTGGTGTTCTGGAGTTCACACAGCTAGGAACAATGTAACTGGTAAAGCTGTGTTCCACCCGCAAATTTTTTAAAGGTCAGCAGCTACAAACACTGTAGCTGCGGACTTTTAATAAGGACACTCACCTGTCCAGGAAGCCCGCGATGTCGGCCCCCCGAGGCCGATCCGTCCCTCGGATCAGGTGCAGGCGCCGCCATTCTAATTAAGGGAAACCGGCAGTGGAGCCTTGCGGCTTCACTGCCCGTTTCCTACTGCGCATGCGCCATCCGGTCCGTGAAGCAGGACGTCATATCCTCTTCTCCGGCGATCCCCCCCCCCCCACTGTCTTCTGGGGGACACACAGGTCCCAGAAGACAGCGGGGGGGGGGGCTCGCGGAAGAAGAGGATATGACGTCCTGCGCCACGGACCGGATGGATCGGAAGTACAGGCTGTACTTCATAAAAAGGTAAGTTAGAAGAAAAAAAAAATGTTTTTACTAGCCAAAAACGAGGGGTGGAGAGGTGGTCTTTCATTTAAGACCATCTCTCAAAAGTGGGTGGAACTCCACTTTAAAGAGGCAAGAGCACTTTTTCTCCTCTGACCCTACTCACCCGTCCTAGGAAATCTATCATCACTGTATTCTGTTGCTCCTTTCCTCCTGTCATCTCTTCCTGCTGACCTCCTGATATACCACATTCGGCCAGTATATGGCGCTAAGTATCATAGGGAATTCCTATATTGCTCAGCACCATCTAGTGACCAAATGTGGTATTTTCCATTTTAAAGCAATGAAAAACATTTGACCAGCATAGGAAATAGCCAAATAACATCCGTTCTTGTTTTTTGCTCCATTCACACAGTACAAATGTACATTCACTCTTACGTGGCAAATTGCTGTGATTTTTTTTTTTTTTTTTAATGAGAATACCTCTAAGCTTTTATTTATTTTATTTTTATACATATAGATATATATATCTATATAGATATTTATATAATTCATATTATTGTATTTTTAATATATATCTAGATAAATATACTGTATAATATATGTATTAACATTTATATTATACATATTTTTATTTCTAATTATCTGATATGATTTGGTTAACCTTCACTATCCAGAGCCACAAAATTCACGTGCAGTGAATAGCGATCGTTATGACAACGCGCACATGCGTCCTGTCTCGTTCCACTAGCAGCCCACGTGACGACACCCACGTCCCGCAATTCCTCTCTGTTTACGCAGGTGTTCCGTCAGATTCGGCGACCCGTCACCATCTTACTACACCCGTCCACAGCAATGACACACTTTGAAGGGGGCAAGCGGACATCTTGTTACACCCGCCGGAGTTTTGCTTTTTACACTTATTTATAACAGTAAACTGAGGTTATATAGTGAAATACAGTACTTAGAACTCCATCTGAATGTTTAGATGTTGAATTTTTGAAGCAGCCAACTTATGTCAGATTAGCAAACCTGTGAGATCAGCAGGCTTGCCGCTGCTTTTAAAATTCAACATCTAAACAGCCAGACGGAGTTCCAAGCACTGTATTCCACTATATAAACTCAGTTTACTGTTAGAAATAAGTGTAAAGTGCAAAACTCCGAGTCCGGTGGGTGTAACAAGATGACCGCTTGCCCCCTTTCTCCGTGTATCCTTACTATGGAGGAGTGCAGGGTGTAGCAAAGATGGCGGTGACGAAACGTCACTTCCGTCCCACATTCTGAGGGGTCGCCGAATCTGACGGAGCAGCGGCAAGACCCTCGTCATAACCACGCCCCCCATTAAGGAGGCGGCCTGTACATTCTATTGGCTGCTAAAGGCATACCCAACACGGCCCGAGCCGCTTGTGTAGGGCGTGGCTAGGGAAAATACACTGAGCTAGGTGAGGCCGTCGCCACGTGATATTCAGCGACCAATCAGGTGTCAGTCGACGGCGAGCTACCGCACAGAGGAGGAAGTTGTTGTCGGAGCGGAGGGCGAGCGACGGGAGAGCTGTGCCATGACTCGTAAGTGTGTGAGGAGAGGGAGGCGGGGGAAGCGGGGAGGGTGAGGGGAGAACGGGGAAACACCGAGGGGTGGAGAAGGAGGTAGACTGAGGGGCGCCGTCTAGGCCTGAGGCCTGTGTGGTGCCACGTCAGAGGAGTGTGGGGGGTCCCAGGAGCGGAGGGCAGGGATGGAGCAGAGCGGGATGTGTGCTGTGTACACACCGGGGGTTACCATGGAGACCGCACACCCCTCAGGTAATCCTGCCAGTGACACACTTCCTGTCCAAGGGTGACAACACCCCCTTTACTGTGTGTATGGGGGAGCAGAGGTGTCACCCTAGGACAGGAAGTGAGTCAGGACTACAGAACACCGCCCCTCTTTTCTGGCACTTTTTGTTTACATGTAACAATCTGTATTTTTTTTTTTTTGCTAGAAAATTTCTTAGAACTCCCCGAACAAGATAAATATAATGTAATAAATATTGTGCTTTCCTGGGATTATGGCTGAAAATATAACCCCTGTACTGTTTTTTTTCAGCAGACAAGCTTTCTCATTAAACCGGTTCGAGCCGCTCATGAGCCACCTGACCGGTTTCCAAGGCGGCGGGAGGGGACGCCCTCCCCCACCACTTACCCTTACTTCTCAGGCTTTACCATTACTGCCGCTTCATCTGAGGAACGATCGGGCGGTGCGGCTGGCTGCTCCCATAGGCCAACAAAGAGTTAACACTCTTTGATTTTCTCTATGGCCCTGGAGGACCGGAGCGACCTCCTGACCTCACTTATGGTCCAGGCTGGAAGAAAAGAAAAAAAAAATATAAGATCAAAACCTCATTACCCCCCCAATAGTATCAGAGAGGCTTTTGAACTGAGTTCTGATAAGAAGCCCGGATGGTCCCTCTCCTCTTCAGTCCGGAGGAAGGCGGGTTTCAAAAAGATTGTCCCATTTCAATTTGTCTGATCACAGAACAGTTTTCCGTTTTATGAGCTTTGGCCCAGAGAAGAAGGCGGTGTTCATGGATCATGTTCAGATATGGCGGCTTCTTTGCAAGATAGAGCTTTACCTTGTATTTCTGGATGGCACAGCAAACTGTGTTCACAGACCTCAGTGATCTCAGGAAGTATTCCTGATCCCATGCAGTGACGTCCCTCACAGAATCAGGCCTGTTTCCAATGCAGTGCTGTATGAGGGCCAGAAGATCGCGGGCATCCAATATTGCGTTTCAACCTTGTGCACAGAGATTTCTTGATATGTACTGTAGATAATGTTTAACCCCTTCACGTTATGCATATATGGCCTTACTGGACTGGGCTTTTTTTTTTTTCCGTGGGGCCGCATATATATGCGTATCATACTTTGTGCTGGGAGGGCGAGGTCTCTGCGGGGTCCCTGGGTCCTGTATGAATTATCAGGACCCATAAGTCCCGGTCACCCGATCGCTGTGATAGCCTCTGGCAGTGGCGTCACTAGGGTTGGTGGTTCTAGGTGATTTTTCTATGTATGACAGAAATGTCAGAATTGGCCCGGGGGGGGTAAAGCAGTTAAACTATAGCCAGCAACTTCATGAGTTCCTTTTTGTGGACTTTGTCCTTTATTTTAATAGCTTGTTTGTCCATAAAAGAATTTAACAGAACATCACTCAGTGCTAGAAATTTTTAAGCAGTTTGTAAATGTGTTTTGTTATTGTGCAGGTGGAAACCAGCGTGAGCTTGCTCGAGCAAAGAATCTGAAGAAAACTCAGGATAAGGCGAAGAAGTCTGATGATGGATTATCAGCTGCTGCACGAAAGCAGAGGTATTTGAATGATGATCGGTTTCTGCTACTACACAGCACAAAATATATTAACTTTAAAGCCAGGCGACGTTCAGAGAATGCTTTTCATTTTTCTCAATGAATGAAGTAATCTCTGATTGAACGAGGTGCAGAGGCTTCACAGTGGCGTCACAATCTCCACCTTATCCAATCAGAGAGCCCTTTCTATTGAGTGAATGCAAAGTTTTCTTTAAATGGCACCTGTGATGAGTGAGCCACCTACCTACTTGGCATAGGACCCAGAAGCCAGCAGCAGTCACTGGTGTAGCAATACCTACTACAATGATTTCCAGCTTCTGTGGGGATCCCACAGGTATGGAACATGCATAGGTACATTGTTCAAAGCCAGCTAATTGTAACTATCCAAAAATAGCTGTGCCTGGCATTCATCTTTAGAAGACAAAAAAAATGAATTTGAGTTCTGTGTAAAACCTGTTGGTGAAAATGGGAACACATTTTATGCTCTTTTGGAATGTGGCTGAATCGCCGGTGCATTGTTCAGGAAAGGGAAGTTGAGAGAGAGAAAGAGATTCTATCCTTCTTTTTTTTTTATTTATATAACAGATGATGCTATGCCAAGTTAATAGATACCTAACTTGGTATGCAGTTACATTTTTTTTACAGGTCATCAGTTTAGTTACAAAGGGAGTCTAGATCTAGAATTATTGCTCTTGCTATAACCTACTGTATGTATTTGCCTCTGTGCATATGGGGGGGGGGGGGGGGGCACAGTGGTGCTTTTTAAAAAATAAATAAATAATATTTTGATCCTCTTCTACTTATTCTAGAGATGCTCAGATAATGCAGGAAAAACAGAAAAAGGCTACGGAGAAAAAAGACGAGCCAAAATAGCATCTGTGGATGGCTGCGTGACTAAAGGCAGAAGACAATGACCTGAAGATCTATCATTCAGAACGTGAAAAAAAAAAACATTTGCCTAAATGGTTTTGTTTGCCCAGATGCAGTCATTTTGTTTTCCTCGCTCTGCATTGTTCCCAGCCGTTTCCTTTTTGTCAAAAAAAAATACAGTAGCGTAAAACTTTCTGCCACATGTACATATTATAAATATACACCACTCAATCCCCAACCTGCACAAAATTCAGGCCCCTTTTTTTACCTTTTAGCTTTATCTGCATGCTGATCTACAATTGATTAAGTCAGCTATTGCAAATACCTGTCACTGAGTTTATCGCTGAACGAGGTGCTTTAACATGACTGAAGTAACCTGTCATTTTTGTATTCACGGTAGACCTTGTCAAATATTTAATAAAGTGACTTTTTTTCCGTGAAAACTTTTAAGTGTCTTTTGTAGGTTTTATGGGACCAGTCTTGAAAGATGGTAGTTCTTGTTTGTGTGTAGTCATCTTTTTAATACATGAAGGATTCAAAATGTGATTTGTACATTTTTACAACATTTTATTTGATGTAGCAGCTGCATGGACACAGTGGCTGCTTCCAATTTGACATCTGTGCGTGCATGTCCCTGAACTCAATGGGGGAAATTTACTAAAACTGGTGCACTCAAAATATAGTGCAGCAGTGCATGGTGGCCAAACAGCTTGTTCATTTAAGCTTTGATGACAAAACCTGGAAGCTGATTGGTTTCTTTGCAGAACTGCACCAAATTTTGCACTCTCCAGTTTTAGTAAATCTCCCCCATACTGTCTCTGCCTTTTGGGGACACAAATCTGCACAGATGTCAAATTGGGGGCAGCGGCTGTGTACATGAATGGGGACACACAAAACACTTGTGCATCACTGTGCAGGAAAACAGGATACACACATACTTAATTCTTTTCACTTACATGAAGAATTGTGAAGATGCTGCTTAAAATATCCCACCCACTTTTATATAGGATTGTCATGAAATAATCAGTTATTTACTTTACCTGTCTGTGGTCCTAATGTCATGTGTGTGAAATATAATAAATATATATATATATCACACACACACTCTTGCACAGTACTGTGCGAAAAAATGCTGTAAATGAAGAATGTTTTCAGAAATAGAAGTGTTTAATAGTTTATTTTTTATCAATTAACACAATGGAAAGTAAATGAACAGAAAAAGTCAAATACTGTATATACTCGAGTATAAGTTGACCCGAATATAAGACGAGGCACCTAATTTTACCACAAAAAACTGGGAAAACTTATTGACCCGAGTATAAGCCTAGGGTGAGAAATGCACAGCTACTGTAAGTGGAAAAGAGGGTCAACAGTGCCCATTTGCAGCCTCACTGTGCCCATTTGCAGCCATAGGTCCCCCGAACTTCAAACTTGGTAGTTAAGGGTTCCTAGATGCCCCCTAGCTGCAGCCAAAATTTGGGGTCTCTGGACCCAAAGGGTCCTGAAATGACATTGCTGCAGATGGACACAGTTGACCGACTTTGGGGCCCCGTATCTCAGGGCCACTTTTTTGCTGTGGAAACCCAGTGGAAATAGCACTACAACATATCCAAAGCTGGGGTTCCTAGCACCAAGTGGCCCCAAAGTCGGTTTGGAAAATATCAAGCACTTTTCTGCAGCAGAGAATGACATTTTCTGAACCGAATTTGGGGCCCTGTATCTCGGGCCACTTGGTGCTAGCAGGGCTTTTTTTCCTCAGAGAAAAGGTGCAGGAGCTCGACCATGCCCGCCACACACACATACCTGCCAAATGGCATCAAATAGTAGCTCTTCCCTCTGCATACAACCCCTCCCTCCACTGCCCTCATCTCCCCGCCTCCTTAAAAGCTCCACCATATGTCTTACCTTTGTTGCAATATTAAGCTGAAGCACCTATCTGGCTGTAGTACCTCCCAGCATACTATACTACAGTCACTTGTAAGGGAGATCATGCAGTAGGAGGATGAACAACTGGTCACCAGGGAAAAAATGGAGACCACCTAGGGTGCACCTGTTCTGTATCTCCTTGTCCCTCTCGGCACTCTGGGATCTGTGCAGGAGATCTAACCTGTGGGAGCTACTGGGGGATAAGCTATCACTTGTAAACGCAGAAGCTGTGTGAGTTGTGAGCAGGGAGCAGAAGACCTGAGCCAGAGGTGGGGGAACTGAGTTCCCCCTAGCTCCTGCTGAAAAAAAGCCCTGGGTGCTAGGAACCCCAGCTTTGGATATGTTGTAGTGCTAGTTTCACTGGGTTTGCACACCAACATTGAGGTTCCTAGCATCAAGGGGCCCCGAGATACTGGGCCCCAAAATCGGTTCGGAAAATGTCAAGCACTTTTCTGCAGACGAGAATGACATTTTCCGAACCAACTTTGGGGCCCCGTATGTCAAGGCCACTTGATGCTAGGAATTCCAGCTTTGGATATGTAGTGCTAGTTTCACTAGGTTTGCATTACAAATTTGGGGTTCCTAGCACCAAGTGGCCCCGAGATACGGGGCCCCAAAGTCAGTTCGGAAAATGTCGTCATTTTCTGCTGCAGAAAAGTGCTTGACTTGAGTATAAGCCGAGGGGGGTACTTTCAGCACAAAAAAATGTGCTGAAAAACTCGGCTTATACTTGAGTATATACAGTAAGTATTTGGTGTGACCACCTTTGCCTTCAAAACAGCATCACTCCTAGGTACACTTGCACGCAGTTTTTAAAGGATCTTGGCAGGTAGATTGTTCCAAACGTCTTGGAGAGCTAAGCACAGATCTTCTGTTGATGTAGGCTGCCTCAAATCCTTCTCTCTTCATGTAATCCCAGACACTATGATGTTGAGATCAGGGCTTTGTGAGGGCCAAACCATCACTCCTAGAATTCTTTGTACTTCTTTACACTAAAGATAGTTCTTAATTACATTGGCTGTATGTCTGGGGTTGTTGCCCTGCTGCAGAATACATTTGAGGCCAGTCGCACGCCTCCCTGATGGTATGGCATGATGGATAAGTGTCTGCCTGTATTTCTCAGCATTAAAGAGGAAGTAATCCCTGATTGGTTTTACTTCCTCTTTTGTTCCCTGCAAAGTAAAAGTGTAATGGGCTAGTAAGCATCTCATACTAGCCCATTATGTGCCAATTACCTGCAAACTAAGCCCGCAATGTTCCGGTTGAAGGCCGCGTCCATCTTCACCCCTCTTCCTTACGGGGCGGCCGTGGTCTCCGGCTCTGACTGGCCGGAGTTGCTTGCATGTGGGAGCCGACAGTCACGGCATGCTGCTGAAGAAAGAGCATGATCGTGCCCTTTGTTCAGTGCGCATGCGCTGATGACGTCGGCGCAAGCATATATGGCAAATATCTCCTAAACCGTGCAGGTTTAGGAGATATTTCCAGTACCTACAGGCTTACCTGTAGGTAAATATGGTTTGAAGGGTTTACAACCACTTTAAGGACATCATTGATCCTAACCAAATCTCCAGCTCCATTTGCAGAAATGCCGCTCCAAACTTGCAAAGAACCTCCACCATGCTTAACTGTTGCCTGCAGACACTCAGTATTGTACTGCTCTCCAGCCCTTCACCAACAAACTGCCTCCTGCTATAGCCAAATATTATACTGGGTAAATCAATCAAACAAGAAGTCCCCGTCTATACAACCCCTCCTATACAGGACGTACCTCAGTTTTTTCCGCCAGTGTCTGTTAGGTGGATGGTCACTGAAGTGACGTGCTTTTGGAGCATACTTGGAGGTCTGGACGGCTCTATTAATGATCATGGACTTCAATCGGATCCATTCGAAAAAGTTATCAGCCAAAATGGATGGTACCCGTGCCTCATTGGAAAGAGAGATGATTCCTCGAGTTTTTGCCTGTAATGCAGCCTTATGGCGCTGGACCCTGTGTAATGGAACCCTGTGCAGTGTTTGTTCTGACCAAGGTGCTTTCCTGCAGGGTGCTATACAGGTCCAGGGGAGTGAACCCCAGATTAAGTGGGACCCAGTCTCTGAAGGTCTTTTATGACAAAGCTTGCCGTGATGGGTGAAGATTGGACTCCTGTTATGTTCAGAGTCCTGCAGCAGGAATGGTAAGTCTGCATGAGCTCTGACTGTCTGTTCTCCCAGTGGCCACTGGGGTCAGTGTGCTGTCGATACACCCCTAGCAGTGCACTTTAAAGTGTGGGGTCTACAGAATACTGTGCATTTGGTACAAAGATAGTATTGGGCCTGGTGCAGTTGAACAGGTGCTAAACTAGTATGGGGCCAAGTGCAGCATAGTGTACATGCTTGCAAGCTTGTTGCCTAAAAGCATGCTTGAATAAACACATGTTTTGCATAGATGTTGCATATATACGTGTGACATAAGCACCTGTTTGGAAGAACATGGGCATTGAGGCACGTGAAGTACTTGTGTCTCCAGAATAGCATGCATTGGTCTGCAGTAGCTTAGTTTTGGGCTCCCTTTTTACACTTGTCGCAGGACGGGTCGCACAGGTATGGAAGAGGCCTTAAGCTGTTGAAGCAGCATAGAGGCTGCATTGGATGCCTGTGTACTTGGCAAATCCTGGCTATAACTAGTATGGGCCCAGGTGCGGTTGAGCATGTGCAGCATAGTATACATGCTTGCTTACTTGCATAGAACACAAGCCTGCATAGGCACATGTTCGCAGAGGGCCCTGCCCCATGGCCCCTCTGCCCGATAAGCGGGCGGTGCCCAGCATGCAGCCCCCCAAGGCTGGCCGCGACGGCGCGTCTGCATAAACGCAGGTTTTTATAAGCATATGTTTGTATAGGCATAAGTGTGTATGCATGTTGCATAGATATACGTGTTTGTGTTGATGCATGTTTGCATAAACATATGGTGCATAGACACATTTTTGCATAGATGCGTGTGGTGTAATATATGTTGCATAAACACGTTTCACGTGTTTATGCAACTTGCTTATTCTGTAAATGCATGTCTCAATGGGCACGTATTGCGTAAGTGCATGTTTCACACGGACACGCTCTTTAGTGTTTTGCTTAAATGCATACCTACATGCTTCCATAAACGCATGCCTCCAAAAATACATATTGCTTAAACGCACACTGGCAGGTTTTCATTTATACTGCATACATATATGCTTAGTTTAAACTGTATACATATGTGCTTATTTACAGTAAACTATACATATGTGCTTAGTTGCCTAGGACTTCATACATACGTGTTTATTTGTTTTGGGATACATACATATGTGCTTATTGCCTTGAGCTGCATACATAAATGCATGAAGGGCAAGAATACTTGTATACCTGCATGTTTGCATAACTTAGGTACCTACATAACGGCCTGCCTGGGTACTTGCATAAATACGTAAGGGGTTACATAGCAGTAAACAAACATTGTTTTAGGCCAGCATCCCTGGAGGACTGTGTATTAGGTTGGCTAATATGGTAACTTTGTTATTTACCTGTTATACCAGTTAAATGGTTCCAGAAGGGAGAGGCAGCTGGGGGAGGCAGGTGTCATTGCTCTCAGGTTCAGTGATCTGGCGGTGTCCACATCCCCCCCAATGGACAGTGGTGTCGGATGTATCTGAGCCACTGTGGTGTTTGGCATTGCAGCATTTTCCTGCCGCATTCATTTTTCATCAGATGGACTGCGGCCGCATCACCTTGATCATGCCTGATCTCTGTTGATCGAAGCCTAAGCAGGATCAAGCCTGGTTAGTACATGGATGTGAGACTGCCCGGGAATACCAGATGCTGTAAGCTTTTCCCCACCTGTGTGAGGGAGGCATCTGAGGCTGCTGTATTTTGAGAGTATCTCAGGCAAGAAGATCTTAGGGCATTCTCTGAGGTGGTTTTGCTCCATCTTTAGCCAGCAAAAGCTTGATAGGTTAGGTACGTCTCTTTTGGCCTTTGGGGTCTGCCACAGAGTCGTCAGTCTTTTGCCTTGCATTTGACTCTTGGAGCAGAAGGTATTTAAAAAAAAAGAAAAACCTCAACTGTTAACGGTCCCAAACCAAATAGACACATAAGGTCTAGCTTAGATCTTAAGCCGCTGGACATCCTTCTGTTTCAGATTTAGGTTTGGGTTTAGGTTTAGTGTTGACCTTTGCGAGAGGTAGATTTCGGGGTCCATAGTCATCAATGACGCATATCTTCATGTGCCGTTTTTTTCCAGGCTCATCAAGGTTTTTTTTGCAAATTGCAGTGCAAAGTCATCTTTTTTTATTTTTGTGTCTCTGCTCTTTGGGCTGGCTACAGCCTGAGGGTTCACAAAATTCCCAGCCCAG
Organism: Aquarana catesbeiana; assembly: GCF_042186555.1. Lineage (NCBI taxonomy): Eukaryota > Metazoa > Chordata > Amphibia > Anura > Ranidae > Aquarana > Aquarana catesbeiana. Next base: position 52,517,770 of record NC_133326.1, on the reverse strand, counting down.
TACTGGACTTGCTGAAAAATGCAGATGTGCCAATTTCAGTTTACCTCAATAATTTTTGTTCAGGGAGCAGTCTGTTCCAGATTTTCCTTTGATACATTTCTGCAGGAGGAAGTTGTATCTAGGTCAAGGCACGTTCCCTACGTACAGTCCTACTACAGGTCTTTGGTAGAGGATCATTCTCTCTGGAACGTGAAGTTCCAGGCATTGGCTTTCCAGAGGGCTCTAGAGTAGATAGTCCCACATGTCAGGCCACTCTTGTGTCCTTGGAACTGGGATTTGCTCTTGGCTATCTTTGCATAGGCCATTTTTTGAACCATTTAGGAGACTGTTAGTCCCTTATCTCGGAGGATGGCTTCTTTGGTTTCTATCTCTTCACTAAGTGGAGTGTCAGAGCTGGCGGCTCTTTCATGCAAGGAGCCGTTCTTGGTCGCAATGATAAGCGTCCTAATCCATCTTTATTGCCTAGAGTGGTTTCTAGTTTTCACTTGAATCAGGACAGTGTCTTTTTTATTTTTCTCCTAATCCAGTCGGCAGGAGAAAGATTGCTACCTACTTTAGAGGTAGTTCAGATGCTCAGGTTCTACTTGAGTTGTCGGCACAGGTCAGAAATCCTGATTTGTGCAGCCAGAGAAGCCCAGGAAGGGCAGGTCAAATGTTTAGCAGTGGATCTGCCAGTTTATCAATGATGCCTATGATTTTAATGAGAAAAATCCAATTTTTTTTCTGGGGAGAGATTCTCTCCCAGGTGTGTGGGAGTATCTTGGGCCATCAGGATGGCAGATGGCCATTTGGTCTTTACGTTTTATACATCCACAGGGTTTTTACCAGGTGGATGTCAAGAACATGGAGGAGACTGCCTTTGGTCTCAGCGTATTACAAACAGTAATAGGGGTAGCCTGAAGATGTCAGCTCAGATGAGAAAGACTGATGGATGTTCTGTTTGTATTGCCAGAAGATCCCAAGAAGGGACAGGCAGCATCTAAGTCGACTATTTCTCAATGGATCCAAGTGATTGTTCAGGCGTATGGATTAAGGGGGGGGAAAACCCTGCTTTTTCCAGTAAGGGCGCACTCTACCAGAGGAGTGAGTGCTTCATGGGCAGTTCATCATCAAGCATCGATGGCTTAGATTTGCAAGGCTGCTACTTGGTCTTCGGTGCATACATTCACTAGATTTTATCAAGTGAATGTTAGGACTCAGAAGGATGTTGCATTTGGACGCAGTGTACTGCAGGCAGCAATATAGATCCTGTTGTCCTGTGATTTACTCCAAGAAAAGGATTTTACAAGTAAGCTGTAGAAAAAAAATCCTAATTTTAGGCTGTCAGCAGAACAGGAATACAGGGAAAACTAGCATACCTCCCAACTGTCCCTGATTTGGACTAAAGTCCCTCTGTCCCTCTTCCCTCCTCATTTTGGTCTGATCTATATAGTTGTATATAAAATGTACTATTTATCTTTCAAGTGTTTCCTAGTGCTAAACCTTTCATCCAAGATCTAACTTGTTTAATTTGTAAACTTCAAAAGCCAGTATAAAGGAATGGTAATGATTAAAAATAATAATAATAATAAAAATAAAAGCATTTATGGGTTTAACTGATATTTTTAGGTATAATTCTCCTTTAAGGGGGCGTGACAGAGGTGCGTCCTATGCCTACATGCATTTGCTAATAGGTGTCCCTCTTTCCCATCTTAAAAAGTTGAGAGGTATGCACTAGTTCTGAATCCCCTGGTGTCAACAGGGATTCCCCACCTTTTGTAAGGATTAAGGCTGGATTTACACTTGAAATGGATGCGGCTGATGGCAGGGGTCTGGTGCGTCCCTGTTCTCCGTTTCAGGGACGAATCAGGTCTGAATTTTCTTCTTTTTTTCTTTTCTTTTTGTTTTTTGTTTTAAACAAGAAAAGGGTCTGAATTTTTTGCATGAATTTGGACCTGAAACGGAGCCAAAGACGCGCAGGGCCCCTGTCCTATTCACTCCAGGGATGTGTGAACCAATTGAAAGCCAGTCACAATCTCCTATCATGCGAATTGGATGTGGGGAAAACCTGTAGACAGAAGTAAATTGAAAGCTCCCTATTGGGTAAATAGATGTCAGAAAAACCAGATGGAGGTTATAACGCTCTCCTACTCTATCCAAGTTTTTAAAAATTGCCTTTAGTTCAACTTAACGGCTAAGTTCAACTTTAGTAACAGGTTACACCCGTATGCTGTAATATATTACTGTGCACCTCTCCTTGCACTACCTGATGCCCCCCTGTGACAGTGGGTGGGGGATCATTTCCTGCACACGCTGTTTTTATTAGGAGTTGGCGCAGCATTTTCTACACTTATTTCTACAATATAAAAACAGCGTGGCTGTGGGGGAGGTACAGACAGACAGCTTACTGAATGTCTGCAAGAGCCTAACATTGTACCCGTGACAGCTGCAAAAAAAAAAAAAAAAAAAAGTATATTTATTTGTTTATTTATTTTTTAAGTGAATATATCCTTTAAGTGTCTTTGATCGCAGGCAGAATAATTTCTGCAGCTCCCAGCAATTATAGTGATTGTAAACCAGGCGTGTCAAACTCAATTTACTCGCGGGCCGCATCAGCATTATGGTCGCCCTAAAAGTGCCAGTTATATCTGTAAGACTAGATGTCCAGAGCACCCTCTCCCCCCGCCATCAAAAGTCAAGATTCCCTTACATCACAGTGAACCCGCCCCAACCCCCCCACCCCCACCCCCACCACCACCACCACCACCACCACCTTGTGCCGCTGCTGCTGGAAGAAGCTGGAGGAGGGCTGGGGTCTTCTAAATGCTGAGACCAGGAGAGGTGAGGACGAGGTGGTGCTGCGGCTGCATAGAGTGTCACAGGATCTGTAGCAGTTCTGTTCTCCTCTCCGCTGCCAACTGTTCAGACGGGGATTAGCAGAGATGAGCCTCTCCGCAGCTGCACAGAGGAGCTCATGATCTGGCCGAGGAGTTCTGTCTTCTCTTCTGCTGACTGCTGAGACAAGGTGTGTGCATGTGTGTGTGTTTGCTACACCAGCGAGGTGCGAGGGCCACATGAAATAGCCTGAAAGCCCAGATTCGACCTGCGGGCCTTGTGTTTGACACGTGTTGTAAACTATCACCTTATAAAACAATCCATCCAGTTTAAAATAGAAATGAAAGGCAAAGGCATTTTCGTATAGATATTTAAAAAAATATATATATACCAATTTTCTCTCTTTTTTTTTTTAAATAAATGATCACATTTCCTCTGTTCTCAGCTGCATAAGAACTAGGGGAGGAGAAGCTGCAGCACACTGAGCTTCTCAGTGAATGGCTGTGCAGCGCGAATGTGTCAGAACAAGTCTGATCATTGGAGGAGAATACACAGAGTTCCCAGCATAGCTAGAGAATGGATCACGGTGTGCTCTCCTGCTTAGTGTGGTCAATTTTTTAATAGGAAAGCAAGTGGACTAGTGGGAGCACCAGGGATTTCACACAAAGGAAGCAATACAAAGAGAACAGGATACTTTCTCATACAGGTATGTGGTACAGCAGGCACATATCAGGAATATGAAGTGTTGAGGTAACAAACACTTCAAATAAAAGCTCCCTGGGCCCCCATTATTTCAGCAGGAGGCCAGGGTCAGAGAAGTAACCGTTTTTACATTTTGTGGAAATAGGTGGACTAATCCCAGGTGCCGTGCCTCACAACAATTCATTTAAAGTTCCAAGCTCAAAACTTGAATCTAGTTGTCGAGAGCCATGGCATAAAGGATTACTCCACCTGCTCCTTAAAATGAATAAATCATTTCTTCTTTGTCCCCGGACCCTGCTGAACTGATGACTGGGTAACCTTCCTTTAGTTGCCCGGGAGCTGCAGAATTACTGTGGCTGTGACCAGAGGTATTCTGAGTCCACTCTATGCCCTTGGACCCTCTACTGAACCGATAAGGTCCAGGCCTGGTACAAGAGGGATGGCTCGCTTTCCTGTTTATACATGGTAATGTTTGCAAAAATCAAGACATTATATCTTCTGTTATTTCAGTTTTTTTTTTTTTTTTGTGATATGTCTCCAGACTTTTATGGTCAGTTTCAGATGAGCTCCATTTCATGAACCATAAACGTAGCTTTTCACACATTTCTGCTCTTTTTAGTAGATATTCACATCACCTGCAGCCGATGCGTCACCGGCGTATGCGCGGAGTAGTTCTGCCTGACAGTGACTCCCTTGCGCATGTTTGAGAGTGACATCATTGCGGCCCACCCATTCAAACCGCCAGAAAGCACAAACCTGAAAGGAAGTCCGGGGCAAAGATGGAAGTGCCCCGGAGCGGTGACAGCTCAGCTCTGGAGGGCTCTGTTTCAAAAGGTAAGTCTGTCATGATGTGCTAGTATGATGCATGAATCAATGTATGCAAAGTTTTTTTTTTTTTTTTTTTTTTAATAAAAATGTATTTAACATAAAAATAAAGCCATTTAATTCATTTAGCATATTCATAGTAAACAGATACTATTTATTGGCAATGTCATTGAGGGTTAACATAACATATGGGTACCATCTTGTATAAACCATAGGGACCAATCATTATCTAGCTTACACCAGGCAGATGCAGACAGGCAGTTTTCACATAAATGCAGCGTTGGTCAGTTGTAGACAGAATTGTACAGAGTACATTTTTGCAATATTCGGACAGTTTGCCTACAGATGTAGACAATTTACAAAGCTATGCGGTTGCTTCTATAAATTATGCACTGCGCTAAAGTGTACTCCCAGCCAAAACCTAATTCTTTCGCTTTTGGATAACCTGGCAATGCATTAGAACCAGTTGCATTTTTTTATTGCTATCTAGGACTCCATTTAAACAAATTTCCCTCACTATCACAATGACACTAAAGGGCCTATTTATAAAATAAATTGCTGTGCAAATATCTTAAGTATGCACACAATCATCACAAATAATCCTCCCAATTTGCCTAATACATTTATAACCTATGTTCATCAGCGCCATCTAGTGGCCAGAACAGCGGCATTTTCCTGACTGAAGCATTTTCAGAAAAATACTGCATTATGGTACCTAGATGGAGCTGACGATCATAGGGATATAAACATATTAGGCAAATTATGGGGATAATTAGAATTAGACTCCTAAGTGTCAGCATTACTAGATTCGACCCCAGTTTAAATATGTCCCCAGGAACATTTTAAATGTGTGTATGACATTACACAAAAAGAAAAAATATTCCTACTGTAAATAACAAACTTACACAAAGAAAAAGAACAAAAATATTCGCAAAAAATAATAATGTGCCATACACATTGTAACTTATTCACAGTTGCTTAAGGCTCCATTCACACTTATACGACTCCAAAGTGGCACCTACTTTGGAGTGCAACTTTGCATGGGTGCAACTTGGATACTTTGGCTTTGACCAGTGATAATGGACAACTGTTACATTGTATAACATTTAGGTACAACATTTGAGGGCTAACATTGAAGGCTATGGCCCTCCAGTTGCAAGAAAGTCGGACCAAAGTAGTGCATGAACTACTTTGAAGTTGCTGCAACTTTAAGTCGCACATACGAATGGTTATCATTGGAAAACATGGGGAATGACTTGTCATGCGACTTTGATGTCCAAAGTTGCATGACAAGTCGCACAAGTGTGAATGGGGCCTAAAGTAAATCTGTGCTTTGCCCATGCCGAGCAAAACAGATTCACTTAAAGTAAACTAAAGTGAAAAAAAAAAAACTGTGAGCAGGCAGGCTATTTATTGCAGAAGAATCATGATGTCTTTTCTATTAAACAAATATACCTGCCTGTTGGCAATTTTCTTTGGAATGAACACTGAGCTGCGCATGCACCTTGGTGCCAGAATGAACAAACTCCCACGCATATGTGCATTAATTATGTCATTCCCGGTGAGCCAATCAAGATGGTCAAAGACCTGGAACTCAGAAGAAGTCGGGGAGAAAATGCCAGCAATGGTGAGGAAGTGAAGGTATTTGCAGATTTGTTAGTTCAGTTTTAATGGTTGCCCTCCTAAGCTGCACATACTCATCTGCCCTTTGCATCTCCCGCCATTTAGTGACTGGGTGCGAAGAGGAATCCTGGTACTTCCAGGTACGGGGATTGAATGAGTCACTTCCCATCTTTTGTTTTGTGCTTGGTGATTGGCTGCTCAGGCACCCCGTACTGTCATATGGGAGTGGGGAGAAAGCCTTCAACACTGCATGGCCAAAGTATAGGTTCACTTTGAAGTGGCATGAGAAAAATCTGAAGTCTGCCACTGCTGACCACTCCTTCTGAAATGCTAGTTGCCTGGTTGTCCTGCTAACCTCTTGTTTGAAATGGTTGAGTCACTGAGCTGGAAAAAGTATGTGGATAAAGAACTCCAGGTATGATCTTTATTGCATAGTTACATTGATCCAGCCTGGCACAATGTAAGTACAGTAAAACCTTGGATTACGAGCATAATTCCTTCCAGAAGAATGCTTGGAATCCAAAGCACTCGTATATAAAAGCGAGTTTCCCCATAGGAAATAATGGAAACTCAGATAATCCGTTCCACAGCGACTACTCATCTATGCAGTACCGCATGTGGCCAGAGGTGCGGGGGCGCCAGAGACACTCGGGAACGGAGTGTTTCCGAGGGGTGTAGAAACCGCCCATCAAAGAAGTAGACAATGAGCTTCAGGGGGTCAAAATCTACCCCTGCAGAGATCATGGAGATTGTGGCTCCAGGAAACCAGACAAAGCAACTAGCATTTTGTCAGAACGATATTCCGTATTTATCTTTTAAAGGCCAGAGGGGAAATCACATATACACAATGCTGAAGGAGTGTGTTTTGTAAGGGTGAGCTCTCTGCACTAGAGTATGAATGCTTCAATAAGAAAACAGTAAATGGCCTCACAGAGGAGCATTCCTTGCTACTGTTCTGCCATGAGCCGTATTTACATGCCAAACATGGCAAAAAAACAATTCATCTTACATTTTCTAAAAGTATGTTAGAAAAGTCAATATTATATTATATTATCAGCATAAAATAATTTTTTTACTACTGCGGAAATAAGAATTCCAAAATACCATAAGCAATAGATGAATGTTAACAGTCTTTTTTTTTTTTTTTTTTTTTTTTTTTTTTTAGTATTAGGGCTCATTCATACAGGTGTTTAAAACTCTGTGCTTAGATGTGTACAGAGATTTTGTGCGCATCTAAATCTATGGGGCCATGCACACCACTGCCCCTAAAAACAAAAATGTGCACAGTATCTGCATGTGTCAATCTGTATATGCAGAATGAAAGAATGTCATCAGTAGACTATGGATCTCCAACATGGGTCCACTCAGCAATCACATCTTTACAGCAAAAGCAATGTTTCGGAGCCTTACAGGACCCCTTCATCAAGCATGTGACATCATCCTCACATACCTGATAAAGGGGTCCTGCGAGGCTCCGAAACGTTGCTTCTGCTGTAACGCTGTGATCACTGATAAAAGCTTTAGACCCATGTTGGAGATCCATGGTGTGCTGGTGACAATCTCTCGTTCTGATTTGTCTTTGGTTCTAGACGATAGTCACCACAGCACCCATCTTCATACATGGACATCTCTGCAGGAACGTGTGCGTTGGAAATAGTACGCTGGAATGTGTATATGCATACGCACGTAAAGTCACTATAAGAACTGTATGTGTCTAAACGAAAGTACTTTATGCAGGATCTTCTGCTAGCTCTGCCAGCATGAATCTGCGTTCCGTGCAGAAAATACCTGCGTGACTGAGCTCATAAAGGCAGTGAAGAACCAGTTGTCAGAATTAAATTGTACCTGTTTCTGCTCACAGTGAAGCAGTTTTGTGGATTCCCAATATTCAACCTAGCAAAGTATAAGGTGCAAAATGATGCCACTAATCCATAAGGACACTGGCTGTGCTATAGATACCATACTGTAAATAAAGTAAAGCTGGCCATACACTTTAGGCTGGTTTCACACGGGCGATCCGATCAGGTCCGCCTGTCAGTTTTTCAGGACATGTGTCCGCTGACACCCGCTGGCATCAGATCTGATCCTGTCCACCAAAAACAGACAGATGGGGAATCCGTTCCTCATCCGTCCAGCGGACCGAATGACAGGCGGTCCGTTTCCATCCGACCACCCCATAGAGAGCAGGGGTCTGTGTCCATGTAAGCTCTGTCATCCACCTGCTCAGCAGGGATCAGTGGAGAGATCCCTGCTGAGTAAGCAGATGTGCTTTACAGTGTCCACCCCATGTGAAAAGGACCTTAGTATTTATTGTTCAGCCATCCACAAAGAGGTGGAGGGAGGAATCATCCCCCATTCCGGACATTGTCAGAAAACACTGATCAGCGACTGCCGCTAATTGGCTGCAGCCATTGATCAATGATAAATTCTCCAACAGGTCCCTTTGACAGTTGCTGATTAAACATTTGGCTTTTACCTAGCTGGGATGCCCACACACTCATGAAAAATCAGCCAGTCCCTGCTGCTCAAAACAACCTTTATTTTTATCGCTGATCTGACTTTAGTAAACTAAAATCTTATTGTTCTTTGTGGGTGAATGCACTATGCACACCATCAATGCACTCTGAACTGTATGGTTATAACGGCTTGAAAGTGTCTGCTGGCAGTGCTGGATGTCCAAAAATGAAGATGTATAGCAATGCATAGAAAAGTCTTTGTTTACCTGAGAGTTCATTTATTTTCCTTCTTGACAAAGAGTGTTTTTTGTTCATGTTTAAAAGCTTAAAAATCTTAGATTAGGGAATAGTGCTGTGCAAACATCACAGTGATATGTTCCTTCATGTTTCTATGTCTTGGAATGAAATATTCACATATTGCAGCAACTAGATTTCTTGTCTGGAATACTGAGTTTAGTCACCGCTTCCATGTTTTCTTCCATAGGATCCACAGATTTCTTCACTTCTCTGTACAGGGGAAAAAAAAGCACACATACATGACTATATGGTTTACTCCACAGAATCCACATTTACCAAAACACATCTTATTATAAACCTTTGTTGACTACATAATACAGAAACATTATATACATTCTTTCAGGGGCGTAACTAGAAATATTGAAAAAATAGAAAAAATGTTGTATGGGGCCCCCCCTGCAAACAGCCCCCCCCCCAAGGCTGCCCTAGTGTCAATGCAGCGTGACCTGTGCCACAAACAGCATGACCTGTGCCCAATGCAGCGTGACCTGTGCCCAATACAGCCTGGTCTGCCTGTGCCCCATACAGCCCCACCTATGCAGAGGAAGAGGCAAGCCACCCGGATCAGCAGAGAACGGGATTGCCCGCTGTAATAGCTTTCATTTGAATTTCCTGTCTTCCCGGGGCTCATCATCACATAGCCCCACCTCTTGGCCCGACGCCTTTGATGACGTCACATGTCCCGCATTGGATCGGCGTTCTGTCTATCAAAGGCACCGGGCCAAAAGGTGGAGCTATGTGACGTGAGCCCCGGGAACACTGGAAGTTCTAATGAAAGCTCTTATATCGGGCAATTCAGCTCTCTGCTGATACGGACAGCTCGCCTCTTCCTTTCCTCTCTCTTCCCCTGGCTGGGAGACTGTGCCAGGGTGCTCTTATCCTCACTGGGCCCCACTCGGCTGCGGGCCTCCTTCATTGCCACACATCTTTATGGGTGCCTGACCACTAAGAAGGAAAGGATCCAGGATGTCTATATGTTTTTAATCATACCGGTGGAAGATGGAAGTTATCCCTACCTAGTGTCTATATAACCCAATTATCACTGACGGGAGATGCCGACCTGGAGATATTAACAGGCATATTTACTGCTTTTTTCTGGTGAGTGGGGACCCAGGAGGGGAGCACGAATAGTCACCTGAAAATCATCACCACAACTGTTTACAAGTTCAACATACCACATTGGATGGACTTTATATGATTGTACTTTATATTTTTGCACTTTATATTTGCACTGAGCACTTCATATTATGCTGTTAAGCCATATCGTCTTCAAAGTGTGACTCAGACTCACAGCATTTCCTATGCTCTGAAATCTAATATGCTTTCTACCTGAATGCCCTACAACAACCGTTTCAAAAATTATTCAGAATCATTTGACTATTAAACCATTATTATTATTAAAGAGTTAAACAGATATACGGTGGGAAGCAGTGGAGGAGCCTGGTCTTTTTGGAACGCACAGTTGTATTTTGAAACCATTGGAGGGATCACACAGAACAGAGGAACAACAGCAGGATCGGATCGAAAAACATCCATCCCAAGGCACCCACTCTGTCGCTCGGTACCCCTGTGGGGGTGATTGTCTCTGGTGAGTGGTGGAGCACGGGGGGGCGAGCACTTCAAGTCACCGTTTGAAATGAACACAGAAGTCACTGCTTAATGTTCCTGAGTTTGAAAAACTGCACATTTATTGAACTTTGCTTTTTACACCATCCGGCTAGAAAAACCCTCTGGTTTTTAATTGGATATTATGTTTTAAGAGGTTTACTAATACCTGCTGATATATACAAAATACTGGAAAAATCTTATGTCTGATTTTTATGGTACTTGTAATTTACTATAATTTCGCTAGAGGTCAAACTAGTGACATATTGATTAATATTTCTGGGAGCCATATACTTGTGTTGGCATTGACACTTAATATTTAATATATGTGTTTTCACTTTATATGATATTGGTCCCTTAGGGGGCGCCATACTGTCACAAAACTTTTGGACTCTGGGGGTTAATTTTATTTAAAACATCTTTTACAAATTTACTCTCAACTCTACATATTATTTAAAAAATTTTTGAACACATGAGGCACCTTTTTTTTTTCACTGGTTTATTAGATTGTCCAACCTTAAAGGAGTTTCACTTATCTTTTCGTTTTTTTCACATATGGTCATTTTCTCTTTCTTTTGAGCACACTCAGGTACACAGTTGCTTGTAGTTTTCATATGTATATACTTCACTGAACACAGTTGGTAGTATATGGATTTCATACCCACAATTAATTAATTAATGTGAAACAGGGCAGCGCCATTTCTTTTCCCAAACCATCTATTATACCTACTAATGTTTAACCAGTCATTACATAATAATCTAGTGTGGTCGGTTTACCTGGCCAGATGGAGAACAGCTTCCACTACATTGGTTCCATCCCTTGCACTCGTCTCACAGAAGAGGGAGCCATAGGCCTAGAAATGAAAGAAGAACATTTTACAACCATGCAGAGAGGAGTGCACACACGTCATTCAATGATCAGACAAACCGTGTATTGTCCACTTACCATCGCTAGCTTCTCCCCCATTGAAGTGTGGATTACCCTCGATTCATTACCTTCTGACCTCAGGTCAGTCTTGTTGCCAATCAGCATCATAGGGATCGACTTATCACAGGAATTCTTAAATAGAAAAGTTAAATTTTGTGATAAAAAAAAAAATGTAATCAGGTTCTCTGAACAAAGCGTAAATGACATTAATCCAGACTTGTCCCGTCTTGGAAGAGTGTTATTATTTTACAGGATTTATTTAGTGCCAACAGTTTGTGCAACACTTGAACAAATGAACGCAGACAGTACAGTTACAATACAATTCAATACAAGAGGAATCAGAGGGCCCTGCTGCTTAGAGCTTACAATTTGTTTTCATATCAATGGAAATCTTTTGATGCGTACACACTAACAGCGGGGTTGCACAGAAGAAAAAAAAACCCTGACAGCCCCGGTAGGAGCCACTGTACTAACCATGCGAGGTCAGTTCTGCGATCTCCCCCGCTGATCTGTTGTGTTCTGACAGGGGGACGGTCCACCCACCAGAACATTTGGATCAGCGATCTCTGCCATCGGAGTTATCCCTGCCAGGAGAACACAGTGATAATTGCTAGCATCTATAACAGCCGCTAGCAGTAATCGCAGGTAGAATCCGACAGGCTGGTTGGGTACATTCAGCCTGCCCATACATGGTTCAAATCTCTACTCTCGATGGCTGGCTTAAGGCGCTGCTCACACTTGTGCATCTTATGTGTGTTGTGGGTGCAGGGGGTCAAAAAAAATTCAGCCTTGGTGCGCTTTCAAGAAAATGTATGTTTTATAGAGCTGAATGGTAACGCACCTAAAACACATGTAAAATGCACTGCACCAGACAGATGTGAACCAGCCTTAAAGCTGGCCATACACATTAAAGTGACTCTAAACCCGCTTTTTAACTTTTTTAAATTTTAGTCCACGAAGTCCAGACTTGCATATAATATAAAGTTTGCTTCCTTAAAGTGGAAGTCCATGCTAAAACGAAAATCCCTGCATCTACAGACACCCATGATCTAACATTACCCTATCTCGCCCTGTAAATAAAAAAAAATCAGTATACATACCTTCTTTGAAGGGGATCCGACCCAATCTCCAGTGGCGGAACCTCTAGAGAGGACATGACTGTCAGCGGCTGTGAAAAGAATGGGAAGTGACATCACCCATAAACTTACTATGGGGCTTCCGTTGTCGCACGTGTCCTCTGCACCCGCCTACACAGCGAAGCCGCAGCTGACAGCTCAGCGTGGGATCGGGTCGGATCAGCTTCAGAAAAGGTATGTATACTGATTTTTTTTCTTTACAGGGTAGGTGTTAGATTGTGGATGTCTATGGATGCAGGGATTTTAGGTTTAGCATGGTCTTCCACTTTAAAAATTCACGTTTCTTGGTTGTTACTGAACTGCTGCCCTCACTTTCCTATTTGCAGATGTCTCCTTTGCTTAGCTGGCTGCAAAGGAGACAACCGGGTGTGTCCTCCTGGCCAGGGCTGTGTGCGTCCGTTAAAACACACAGCACCTGGTAAGCCATGCCACTGCTCCATCCTCCTAGCTCCTGACAAACAGCTGCAGGCGCCTATTACAACTCTCCTCTGCCCCCACCTCTCCTCTGCAACCAAGTTCCAGCGCTGATCGTGGAGGACCCAGCAAAGGTGACAAAAACAGAAGTGTAATGCCCGATACACACTACTAGTTTTTTTTTCTTTCAACCCAGCAGGTTGAAGGAAAAAAAAACTGACAGCTCCGGTCCGAGCCACTGTACTAATGATCCAATGTTAGTACAGTGATCTGCCCCGCTGAGCTGTTGTGTTCTGACAGGGGGATGCCCCCCCTGCGCCACAACGTTCCGATCAGGAGCCGGTTGGCTGCTGGCTTTCTTTCAGCTCATACTTAGTGTAAATCAAGCTAAACTATTCAATTAGATTTTGGCCAAGAATTTTCCAAAAGTCGACTGAAAAATGCCAACACAGCCACCCATGGAATGACCAATTCAGCTACAATCGGCCGAAATCTGATCCATGTATAGCCCTGCTTAACATACTAATAAAATAAGGTTTGGTTTTTCACGTCTTAAAACATTTATTACTATTACAAAATCCCACTTGGTAACAATTATCATTTGCAAGGTGTGAAGGCTACTTATACAAAAGTGTAATTCCAATTCTTAATATGTATTCAGGAAATATCATTGTAAGAATACAATACAGATTTCAACAATATTAATGCAGATACCATCATCACATTGACCACCCTAGCTGTTTGAGATATATGAGTGGATATCTATTGGCCTCCCAAGCCTACATGCTAAATAGACAACCTGTCTGGCTTGCCTTGGGTCAGGCAGCTCCGAGGCCATAGCTCTGGGTTTTCCCCGGTCCCTAATGTAAAAGTAATGACACCTCTGCTCCCAGCTCCTAGAGTGTAGCCATTACTTTCTATCTGAGCCCAGAGTACATGAATTTAGCAGTATGGGGAAAAGTGTAATAAAAAAGCTAGAGCCTACCCAACCCTGGGTAAGCCAGGCAATTTACCTGCATTGCAAGTAGTCTTGTTATGCTTCATAATAATTAGGACAACCAGTAGTAAATTGGAGAAAATTAACTTGCACATTCAAGCTTTCAACTCCAGGAATTAGAAAAAAAAAAATCTTTCTTTGCAGTGGGGCCCCTCAGACTGGAAGGGTTAAATACTTGTCATGTCTACGGGGTACAGGAAGAGGCAGAATTTCTTATCGTATACCATGCTCCAGCCGGCTCTACTGCTGGCATCTTCTCCCCAAAGCTCCAGTCTGTGGGTGGTCCCCCTGTGTCATCACATATGTGGCAGGGGCGTATGTACGTTTGCAGCCAACAACAGCTCAGTTTTTCTCTCCGCAGAGAGTGGTGACTGTCAGTCACCGGCTCGCTGCTCTGCTCTTCCAGCGCTCACTGGAGAGCCAGGCTGTGGAGGAGGCGGGAGGGGCTGGCTCAGTCTCCCAGGGGCTCGCTGAGGCTGAGCCAGCTGCCAGTCCAAGTTTCTCTCTGGATCCCAACTGTAAAGTCGGGATCGATCCAGCGCCAGGACTGGCTGAGTGACATAAGGCAACAGCGGACTTTAACCCGATATCAGCTGAAAACTGCACTCCTGTGATCCATGGAAGACATAGGGCCAAAAAACTTTTAGCCATACTTCTCCTTTAAGGTTGCTATACAAAATTTGGTGGGTTCAGCAGGCACCGGGCAAATATTGATCAGTCTGTGGCCATCTTTGTTCGACAGAAATCAATTGTTTACTCAACGTCTGTCAAAGGGACATGTTGGAAAAGCTTTCTCAAACAGCAACTAAAGCAGCAAGTTCCACTGTCAGAATACAATGTCCCAGAGTGGGGATTCCTCTATCCACCTCCTTTCTGTGCATTCCCGTGCAGGCAGTCCCATGTACAGTGGATATAAAAAGTCTACACACCCTGTTATGTCAGGTTTCTGTGATGTAAAAAAATGAGACACAGATAAATAATTTCAAAACTTTTTCCACCTTTAACGTGACGTTTGAACTGTACAACTCAGTTGAAGAACAAACTGAAATCTTTTAGGGGGGGGGTTGCATAAGTGTGCACACCCTCTTATAACTGGGGATGTAGCTGTGTTCAGAATTAAGCAATCACAGTCAAATGCATGTTAAAAATAGGAGTCCGTACACACCTGCAATCATTTAAAGTGCCTCTGAGAATCCCCAAATAAAGTTCAGCTGTTCTAGTAGGTCTTTCCTGACATTTTCTTAGCCGCATCCTATAGCAAAAGCCATGGTCCGCAGAGAGCTTCCAAAGCATCAGAGAGGATCTCATTGTTAAAAGGTATCAGTCAGGAGAAAGTACAAAAGAATTTCCAAGGCATTATATATACCATGGAACACCATGAAGACAGTCAATATGGCATAACAGTGACATTATCAAGAACTGGACGTCCCTCCAAAATTGATGAAAAAACGAGAAGAAAATTCAGAAAGGTCAGGGAGGCTGCCAAGCGGCCTACAGCACCATTAAAGGAGCTGCAGGAATATCTGGCAAGTACTGGCTGTGTGGTACATGTGACAACAATCTCCTGTATTCTTTATATGTCTTGGCTATGGGGTAGAGTGGCAAGATGGAAGCCTTTTCTTACGAAGAAAACCATCCAAGCCCGACTAAATTTTGCAAAAAAACACATCTGAAGTCTCCCAAAAGCAGGTGGGAAAATGTGTTATGGTCTGATGAAACCAAGGTGGAACTTTTTGGCCATAGTTCCAAAAGTTATGTTTAGCGCAAAAATAGGATTTTTATAACAGCTTACCTGTAAAATCCTTTTCTTGGAGTACATCACGGGACACAGAGCACCATAGTAATTACTATGTGGGTTATAGGCCACCTTCAGGTGATGAACACTGGCACACCCTAAACAGGAAGTTGCCTCCCTATATAACCTCAGTTTTTGTAGCAAAGCAATATACATATACCCGTAGAAGAAGAGGGGAGGGACCTCTGTGTCCCGTGATGTACTCCAAGAAAAGGATTTTACAGGTAAGCTGTTATAAAAATCTTATTTTCTTTATTGTACATCACGGGGCACAGAGCACCATAGTAATTAAAAGGAAAATAGAATCGTGCTAAACCTGTGGATTAAACAGGTGTAAACCATAAAATAATGAACGAAACAAACCAATTATGAAATCATACAGAGTTTGGCGTGAACCATAAAAACTAAGTGAACAGATATATATGTACAATTTCTTAAAAGTAACTCTAAGAAAATATAAATGAAAAGTCAAGTGAACCGTCAGATAATAATATTACTCAATGTCCAAACAAGACGAAAGTCTATATGTATATAGCTTGAACAAATAACATCCACCCATGCAAAACTTAGTAAATAAAGTCCATCAACAAATGAAACAAATCTTCAAACGTTGATGAAAAAAAAGACTGTGTTGAGTCCACCACCGCTATAGAAAGAATCACTTCTTACCAGATATCCGTGATCCCCCGTTACAGAGGATCAGGGAAATCATGTAGTGTAAGCACTGCCTGTTTCCAGAGCGCATTGAGCATGCTTGCTGCTCTTCAGATCGCCTCATTGATATTCAAGCCATGAGTGGATACAGTGGATACACATAGCATGTAAGAAACAAATGCTCCAATAGTGTAAAAATCTTTGGGTTTTATTTAAAAACCTAAAACAAAATATTACACTTAGAAACGTTGCATCAGTAAAAAACCTGAAGTCTGGTGTGCCGGCCGGCGCACACTCAGACAAACCCGTTCTTCTGGGTATACGAACAGTAATGCGAGGTGACCGTAATTACTACGTGGGATGTCCCAAAGCAATGCTATTTGAGGGGAGGGAGACACAACAAGCAGGGCGGCCAACAGACTTGAAAACCTATACTGCTGCCTGCAGCACACTGCACCCAAAGGCGATATCCTCATGCCCCTTTTTACATCCACTTGATAAAATCTGGTGAATGTATGGACTGCAGACCAAGTAGCGCCTTTGCAGATCTGAGCCATGGAGGCTTGGAGATGTACTGTCCCAAAAAGCACTAACTACTCTAGTAGAGTGCGCTTTGACATGAAAAGGTGAATCTTACCTTTTAACCATTAGACCTGAATTATAACTTGCCGAATCCACTTAGCAATAGTGGATTTCAACGCTGCCTGTCGCTTCCTAGGACCCTCTGGCAGCACAAGACATCAGTCTTTCAGACCTGAGCAGTCGTCTTTAAATAGACCTTGACCGCTCTCACTACATCAAGACAATGTAGTGAGTTCTCTACCCTAGAACTTGGTTTTTGAAAAAACAACGTAGGACAATATCTTGGTTTAGGTGAAAACCTGAAACCACCTTAGCAGAAAACTTTGATGAGGACCCAACACAAACCTGTCCTCATGAAAAATTAAATATGGCTCTTTACAGGAAAGAGCAGCCAACTCCGATACCCTTTTTACAGAGGATATAGCAACCCGAAACACTAATTTCCTTGTCAGAAGGACCAAGGGAGTATGCTGTAACGGTTCAAAACGACTGTTTTTGCAATACCGACAAAAACTAAGTTCAAGTCCCAAGGGTTCAAGGGCGAGCTAACTGGCGGAATAAGCCGCATTACCCCTTGTATAAAAACCCGGACCAAAGAATGCGAAGCAAGCGGTCTTTGAAATAAGACTGATAAAGCTGAGACTCGGCCCTTAATAGTACTCAAGGCCAGCTTCATTTGTACTTGTAGAAAAAAACAAGAATTCTACCTATGTTATATTTCCGAGGGTGCCAACCCTTGGATTCACACCAGGAAACATAAGCCCTCCAGACTCTATAATATATGACTCTGGAAGCTGGCTTCATTAATGAAGGTAGAAATCACTGACCCGGAGAGACTACGTCTCTTCAGAATGTGGGCTTCAATAGCCAAGCCGTCAAACTTAGAGTTTATAAGGTAGCATGAAATATCAGCCCCCGCGAGAGTAGGTCTGGACGCAGTGGAAGGGTCCATGGGTCCCCCACCGCCATCTTTACAACATCTGCATACCAGGACCTTCTGGGCCATGCTGGGGCTACAAGAATTACCGTCTTTCTTTCCAGCTTGATCCTAAAAAGAAGCTGTGGCAGCAACTGAATAGGGAAAAAAAAGGCTAAATCAGTGAAAACTGACCCCATAGGGTCACCCCGCATCTGTCCTTGACATAAAGTTGACCAACTATAGGTTAAACCTGGACACCAAAAAGATCTACGTCCGGGATCCCCCATCTTTGACATATAGCCAGAAAGATGTCGGGGTGAAGGGACCACTCCCCCAGGAACAAATGCTGGCGACTCAAGTAGTCCACCTGCCAATTCTCTATTCCCGTAATGAAGACTGCCAATAGGCAAGGAACATCCTTTTCCGCCCATGCAAGAATTTGGTCCACTACTCTGAGCTGCGTGACCCTTAGTGCCCCCTTGGCGATTGATATAGGCCACAGCTGTAGCATTGTCGGATTGGATCCTAACAGGACAATCCTGTAACCTGAATGTTCAGGGCTTCAGAGCCAGACGCGCTGCCCGAATCTCTAGCATGTTGATGGGTAAGGCTCCTTTGGCATCTGTCGTTACCACTTTCCAGGTAACTGGTATGAAGGATTTTTCCTTCTGCAGATTCCCGGATACCGAGCATCAACTGAGGCTCTGGGACACCTTTGGGGACAGCCGCATTGGCAAATCTTTTAGGGCTTGAACCGTTTTGTTCCAAGCAGACAGGATACTGTTTTGCAACAGTCTCGAATGGAACTGGGCATAGGGAACCATTTCAAATTAAGCCACCATCTTTCCTAACAACCTCATGCAAAGGCGAATGGAGGGATCTCTTTTCGACCTGACCATCTGCACCAGCTCTCTTATGGCGTTGATCTTTGCCTGAGGCAAGAACACTTTTTTCTGGGCTGTGTCTATGATCAGACCCAAGTACTCCAGCCTTTTTAGCGGTTTTAAGGAAGACTTCTCTAGGTTGAGAATCCAA
Source organism: Aquarana catesbeiana (assembly GCF_042186555.1). NCBI lineage: Eukaryota > Metazoa > Chordata > Amphibia > Anura > Ranidae > Aquarana > Aquarana catesbeiana. Next base: position 52,498,988 of record NC_133326.1, on the reverse strand, counting down.
CCCAGATTTTCCAGGTATTTGGTTGCAATGTGCACGCTTTGTTCCAAATGGGCCACCGACTGGTCTATTAGCAATAGATCGTCTAGGTACGCCAAGACTGTTATGCCTGGTGCCCTTAAGCTGGCTAGAGGTGGAGCCAGAACTTTTGTAAACACCTAGGGTGCTGTAGCTAGCCCAAAGGGCAAGGCTACAAACTGAAAATGCTGCTGTTCTACCTTGAACCGCAGAAACCCTTGGTGAGCGGGAAATATAGGGACATACAGATATGCATCCCTGATGTCGACAGACGCCAGAAGTTCTCCTCCTTGTAGGATAGAAACCACTGGCCTGATCGACTCCATGCAAAAAGAGCGGATCTTCAGGAACTGATTTAGATTCTTTAGATCTAGAATGGGTCTGACATCTCCATTCGGTTTTGGTACAGAGTTTTAATAAAAACCCCAAACCCTGCTCTTCTATGGGGATCTGCGTGATCACCCCCTGAGCCAGTAATCGGTCCAATGCCTGGAAAAGAGATGGCTTGTTCCCTGGATCTTTGGGAACGTTTGACCTCAGAAAACGAGGCAGTGGAAACTCCCGAACCTCTAGTCTGTATCCTAAAGCTATCGTGGAGACGCCCCCTTGCCAGACTTCTGAGAACTGCAGAAGTCTCTCCCCCGCCCTGGTGAGCGGGGCGCCCCTTCATAATGAGGCTTTAGAACTCTGTTTTGCAGGTTTCCGCCCCCAGGACTTCTTTTGTGCCTGGACCTGACTGTGAGGCTTTCCTCTAGACTCTGACAGCGGAGGCCATCGCAACTGCCTAGAGGCAGATGCCCCCGACACTGGAGAAAGAGCCCGCTTAGATGAAGGGCGTTTATTCCTTCTTTTGACTGGCAAAAGAGTACTCTTCCCACTTGAAATCCTTTGGATGTATTTGTCCAAATCATCCCCAAATAGCTGATCCCCATGAAAAGGAAACCAGTCAGGAGCCTTTTGCATGGTGCTTCAGCTGAGCAATTTTTTAACCACAGGATGCTTCGCATGTGCACCAGCACAAGTGCAAGGCGAGATGCCTGGTGGAGAGAATCCTTGATGGCGTCAAATGGCAAAACATAATGCTCTTGGCAGTTCGGCCAAGTCCCGGGCCTGTTGTACAGGAACCTTCTTTAAGGGCCTGTTTAAAGTGGTCCTTCAGGGACTGACAGATGCCTTCGCAGCGACTGCAGGCTGAGTAACTGCACCTGCCAAAGAAAAAGGAGGATTCCAATCTTTTATCTGTTGGATCCCTAAGCATTTGCGCATTGCCCACTAGACTTTTTATTCACCCTGGATATAGCAGCGTCAACTGCTGGCACATTCCATCTTTTGGTAAATTTCTCCTCCATGGGATAAAATACAGAAAAAATATTTAGGAGGAAGAAAATGCTTATCCGGATAATCTCATTCAGCATAAATAAGCTGTTCCAGTAATGCATGGACGGGAAACGCATGCAAACTCTGCAGAGGTTTTAAGGAATCCAAAGGAGAAACAGAACTTTTGGCTGACTCAGTTAGGGGCAGCTTGAAAGAGAAACGAACCATCTCTGTAAGAGATTATACCAACAATTTCTGAGATTGCGAGGCAGAAAAGGGTTCTTCCCCCGTTGATTCCTCAGAAGAGGAGTCGTTGGATTCCTTTCCTCCTGATCCCTTGAGGGTAACACCTCATCCTCCACCCACTGTTCCCTTGATAAAGGGTCTGAGGTGGGGGGGGGATCTACCATGCTTCCTCTCCCATAGGATGGAGGATGCGATTAAAGCCGCTAGTCTCTCCTCTAGCCCCAGCAGGGCGGAGGAAAAGGCATCTTCAGTCACGTAAACAGGGGCTGAGATGCCAGCAACAGCTGCAACTCCCACTGGTCCCACTGGCTCATCCTGGCTAGCCACTTCTGGTATTCAGGAGAAGATGATAATGTGGAGGCATGACTAAAATCCTCAGTGCCTAGGGATGATGCTTTAGGTATCTGTTTTTGAAGTGTTTGCACTGGCTTTTTTGGGAGGCATAGTCCTAAGCAAAAAAGCAGAGGCACTAAAATAAACGCACCACTCGCTGAACTATAGTCTAGCTAATGAAAATGCCGCTAATAAAGTTCAGCCTTATGCTGAGTGAAATGTGTTCCCTTTAGGAATGCCTGTATCATCCCCCTTACGTGCTCCCACCACTCCTGTGCCTGGCCTGCCTGGCTCTCAGCTGCAAACTGACAGAGGTCTTGCTTTCTGAGCTCTGCGAGCTCCGCGCCTGCGCAATCCACGTGGACGCCACGTCCCGTACAAGGCGCCACGCTAAGCCACGCCCCCTTCATCCTCTAACACGCCCTCCGTTATTTTAAACATCTCCCAGTTCCCGCGTGCGTGTGCGCCGCCGCTCGGATCTGCTTTGCTGCAGATTCCATGAGAGGGAGGGGGAGGACACAGAAGGGAGACATTCAGGAGGAAAAAACATGGAAAGCCGCAGCACCCTCCCGGGGTGGGGTGGGGGGGTGCACAAACAAGCTGTTGTAGCCTTTAACCCCTTCTTCCCTTTCCAGGCTGGAGAAGCTGCAGTAAGGTTTACCCACTTGCTAACTTTCCCTGCAATCCAGGACTCCCCTCTTGAATTGCACCTGATGGCTGAGACCCAACATACTGTCTGCTGCTGACACAGAGTTACCTGAGAAGCAACGTAATAAGGTATGTGCATTTACACCCTCTAGTGGAGATTTTAGGCTTTACAACATTCCACTCACAGAAAAAAATCCTAGGTGGACTTTTTACAGTTCCTAGGCTTCTTCACTTACCTTGTCCCCGCCACAGGATTCTGCTGTTATCAGACAGATCCAACCTTCACCCATCACAGCGGGTTATGTTTAACAATCCTTCAAGGACCGGGTCCCTTTTTATCAGGGGTTCCACTCCCTTGGACCTGTATAGCTCCCCGCCAGAAAATTTTTTAGGTAATGTAAGCATGACCAAAGCACTGGGTCCCGGGGTCCAGCCCTGCAAGGAGAGGCATTACAGGCAAAACCTCTTTCTTCCTATATGAGGCCTGGGTACCATCCACTTTAGCCTCAGTGGCACTTTGGATGGATCCGGTCTGTGGAGGCTGTTTAAATCCAGTAAGGATCCCTCCAGCGGAGCTCTTTAGAGCACATCTTCACTCGTGACCAACACCTTGGACACTGGTGAAAAAACTGAGGTGTGGGAGGGGTTATATAGGGAGGCAACTTCCTGTTTAGGGTGTGCCAGTGTCCATCACCTGAAGGTGGCCTATAACCCACATAGTAATTACTATGGTGCTCTGTGTCCCGTGATGTACGATAAAGAAAACAACACTGCACATCACCAAAAGAACACCATAACCACAGTGAAGCATGGTGGTGGCAGCATCATGCTTTGTGGCTGTTTTTCTTCAGCTGGAACAGGGGCCTTAGTCAAGGTAGAGGGAATTATGAACAGTTCCAGTACCAGTCAATATTGGCACAAGACCTTCAGGCTTCTGCTAGAAAGCTGAACATGAAGAGGAACTTCATCTTTCAGCATGACAACGACAAAACATACATCCAAATCAACAAAGGAATGGCTTCACCAGAATGGTCCAGCTAGAGCCCAGACCTAAATCCAATTGAAAATCTGTGGGGTGATCTGAAGAGGGCTGTGCACAGGAGATGCCCCCGAAATCTGACAAATTTGGAGTGTTTTTGCAAAGAAGAGTGGGCAAATATTGCCAAGTCAAAACGTGCCATGCTGATAGACCCATACCCAAAAAGACTGAGTGCAGTAATAAAATCAAAAGGTGCATCAACAAAGTATTTTTAGTTTAAGAGTGTGCACACTTATGCAATCATATTATTTTAGTTTTTTTTAGTTTTACTTCCCTGCACCTAAAAGATTTCAGTTTGTTGTTCAACTGAGTTGTACAGTTTATAGGTCACATTTAATGTGGAAAAAGTTCTGAAATTATTTATCTTTGTCTCATTTTTTTACATCACAGAAACCTGACATTTTAACAGGGGTGTGTAGACTTTTTATATCCACTGTATGTCAGTTGGGAACAGGACTGCCTGCATGCAAATGCAGTGCACCCTCGCACAGGTGTACGCTTAAAGCGCTCAACCCCAAACGGGAAGCTCTGCTTGTTCCCACCCTCCTCCCCTCCACTGTCACATTTGGCACTTTTTGGGGGGTACCTGGTTTTGACAGGTACCCACTCCCACTTCCGGGTTATATCGCCGCAGCGATCTATGAGCATTTCCAGCCCCTCCGCCTTCCCCCCCGCTGCCTTCTGGGACACACACAGGTTCCAGAAGACAGCGGAACCATTCAGAAAGCACAGCATGACTCGCACATGTGCAGTAGGAAACCGTCTGTAAAGCCTAAAGGCTTCACTGCCAGTGACTGAACCCGAAGCTATTTGGCAAATTGGCTCTCGGTCCCGACATTGCGGTATCCCTGTACAGGGAAGTGTCCTTATATTAAAAGTCAGCAGCTACAAGGGGTATTTGTAGCTGCTGACTTTTAATTTTTTTTTCCAGACTGGAACTCCTCTTTAAGTAAACTTACTCCTTATTCTCCTAAACACAACATAGGGTGGGTTTTGGTGGGGTAATGCAAGAGAAGATTTTTTCTATATCCTGGAGTTAGGTTTGAAGTCTTATGCACACGTACACACGGCCGGACTTTTCGGCTACAAAAGTCCGACAGCCCGTCCGACAGACTTTCGGCGGACTTTTGGCGGACTCGCGGCAGACTTTCTAACGAACGGACTTGCCTACATACGATCACACAAAAGTCTGATGGATTCGTACGTGATGACGTACACTGGACTAAAATAAGGATAGCCAGTAGCCAATAGCTGTCCTAGTGTGAGTTTTTGTCCGTCGGACTAGCATACAGACGAGGCCCACACACGATCGGATTGTCAACCGGCTTTGGTCCGTCGGTGTCCGTCGGACTTTTGTAGACGAAAAGTCCGACCGTGTGTACGCGGCATAAGACAACCTCTAATCTACCTTAAAATTAGGCTGTGTGTAGTTAATTAATCTATGCCTGAGGTAGAAATAAATCTCAAGGACCTAGCACTGCATAGCAAAACCAACCAAGCAAAAATCCATCCCACTGAACAGCAGTATTTATCTAAGAGTTGAGGGAAATCTTTCATATAATTTAGAAATATGCATTTGTAATCCATATCAATCATAAGTATTAGATATCGGCAAAAAAGAGGCCTCTTCCATCCCAGCCTACCTTGATCTCATCGATCCACTGACGCACATTGAGGAAACTCATTTCTGACGTGACGTCATACATCAGCAGTACCCCGTGTGCTTTCCGGAAGTAAGACTTTGCTATACTGCGGAACCTAAAATACAAATATATACGTCGGGCTTCATCAAGAAACAAATGTATGAAATTAAAAAGGTTCTGCGTTAGAAAGTTCATCTCTGTGCACTCACTAAAGGAGGGATAGAATTGCAGCCCTTGGATTCTAAACTGCTATATCCATAAATTCAATGGGAATGTGCGTGTTCTTGTGAAGTATCAGTGAATGCTGATTGTATGGTAGTTTGGGCTAAGATTATATGAGTGACACTGCCTTGGAGGGACTAAAAGTAGGACTAAAGGCAAAACCTTTTTTTTTTCTTCATTTTGGATAGAATACCAAAAGGTTATAACCCCCGACAGGTTTATTTTTGCCACCTGTGTCCCATTGGGGAGATTTCTCTTCACTTCCTGTCCACTAGCCACGACAGTGAGTGAGAGGCAATCCTTCCAATGCAAGGGAAATCCCTGTTAGTCACCAGAACTAATGTCCCCATTGGACTATTTCCCCTTTATTCCTGTCCTGGCGACCAATAAAATTTGGGACTTTTTACTTTCGGTCACCAGGACAAAGAGAGGGCGAATCTCCCTAACAGGGACACAGACAGCAATAAAAGCATGGCAAGTATTCTAGTCCCTCTCCACTCCATCCAAAACTCAAAAAAAAAAGTTTTGCCTTCACTGAAGTTTAGGCATGCCAATTTTTATAGTTTCCGGCTTGGACAATTACTACCGTAGTACTGTATGAGCCATACCTGTGGAATCACTCCAGAAGCTGGAAATTATTGTAGTTAGGCACCGCTACTACAGTGATCTCTACTAGCTTCCAGGTCCCGTACCAAGTGGCTACTCTGTTGCTTACTAAACGCAAGAGGTCACCTTCTTGGCACAGGTGCCATTCAGAAAATGTTTTTAATTTTCTCAATCTATACAGTGTTCTCAGATTGGATGAGGTGAAGATTATGACATCTCTACCCCGCCTCTCCCTCTCGTCCAATCAGAGAATGCTTTGAATTCATGGAGAAAATGCAGTGTTCCCTGAATTGCACCCGTGCCAAGTGAGCAACCTCTTGTTTTCAGTAGGCAGCAGGGCAGACCCAGAAGATAATGGACATCCTTGGTGTATTGGTGTCTACTTCAGTACTTCAGTGGTTTCCAGCTTCCACAGGTATGGCACATACATATTGCAAAAACCCACAAAAATAAGGTTCTGGGAGTGGTTAATCCATTGGTGCCAACACCCTAATCAGGGGAGATGCATCCAAAAAAATCATACTACAAAAGAACGACCACATAGGATACAGCACCTCCAAGGCTACCAAAACAGTATTTTATAAATACTGGACATAAAAATAAACTACATTATAGTGTATGCCCGTAACAACCACCCCCCACTCCCTCCTCCCCCCCAAACACCCCTAATACCCCTCACCCCACTCAACCCTCCCCAGAAACCCACCCAAGCCCTAACAATCCCAATTGTCCCCTAGCCCTCCTATGGATTTTATGCAAGGAGACCCAAATGACCCGCTGGCTAATCTGGACACCGCTTCTGGACACTGTATCTGTGTACTGCACAAGGCAGTCTATATGGAAGCACAAATGACAAATGCTTGTCCATGTAATTTATTTTTATGTCCAGTATTTATAAGAAACTGTTTTGGTAGCCTTAGAGGTGCTGTATCCTATGTGGGGGATTCTTTTATGGTGCATACATATCTAATTTCATCCAAGCAGACTAACTATTTAAAAATTGCCATACCTAAATTTCAGCTTTAAAGTAAACATGTCGTGAAAAAAAAAAAAAAAAAAATGTGGCTGGGATTGCTAACCATTTTCTGAAAAGGTTTGTTGATTGGCTTTAACGTTGTTCAACTGGCTTCAGCACTTTCTGAGTCGCAGACCTGGATCAAGAGGGCAGAAACTCTGAGAAAAGTCATAACTTGTTCCATGCCAGTGACCCAAAATATTGAAGCAATGGGGTCAGATTGGCAACCAGGCAACTTGCATTTTCATAATGAGAGGTTAGCATTAGCAGCCTTTGTGTTTCTCTTGTGCCAGGTTTCTTTTAGCTGTGGATCATTACACATGGCATGGCTCCCTGCCAATCCACCTTAGGACCAGCTACAGGCCAGTCTATTGAACTATATGGGGTTGATTTAGTAAAACTGGAGAGTACTCAACCTTGTGCAGCTGTACATGGTAGCCAAACTTTAGTTTGCTAATTTAAGCTATGTTTAAAAAAAAAAAAAGGGCGTTAAATTAGAACATTATATTTATTTTTTATTTTAACTTGCAAGGTTGCTTTAAATGACATCATATGCAGATCAAAGGTCGTCCCTTTGATCTGCTACGAAAACCCCCCAGAAACGTTACAATTAACCGATAATGACATTGCTTCATGGTAACTCTACTTGACACAGTGGGGTTTATTTACTAAAAATTGAGAGTGAAAAATCTGGTGAAGATGGTAGCCAATCAGCTTCTAACTTCAGCTTGTTCAATTAAGCTTTGACAATAAAACCTGAAAGCTGATTGGTTTCTATGCAGAGCTGCACCAGATTTTGCACTCTCCAGTTTTAGTAAACCAACCCTTATGTATCAGCTGCAGGATATTATTATATATATATCTGGTTTAAGTATCACTAGCTGAAGATAAGAGTGTCAGACGTGTGCAGCCATTCTCACAGGGCCTGACACAGTTGCCAAGCAGGAAGCTTAGTCCTGCAGGTACACCTGTAGCACAGTAAACATAATCAATCTGACACTGACACTGAGAGATTACTGCACATACCTTTATGAGAAGAATGCAGGGGGTGGGGGGGTGGGGATCATAGGTAAAAGTTCAAGGAGAGCATGCAAACTCCATGCAGGTAGTGTCTTCATGGGGATTTGAACCAAAGACCCCAGTGCTGCTAGGCAGAAGTGCTAACCACTAAGCCACCATGTTGTTAAAAGTTATAGCCCAGTGTTTGATGTCAGTTATGGATAGACTAGCCCTTTAAATTTTTGTTTACTGATACATACAGAGTGCTATTTTTGAACATGAATAGTCTTATCAGCAAAGATAGAATTATATATTCAAGGTTTGCCCATACCTTTCCTGGCCAGCTGTGTCCCAGATCTGCAGCATTGTATACTGCCCATCAACTAGAAGTTTCTTCATTTGAAAGTCGACTCCTAAATGAAAAGAGAAGGATTCTTATTTGACATGTTTATAGCAACCTTGCAGTTAAAACACCATTAAATGCAGGAGATCTGAAGATAGAAGAGGCTTAGCAGGTACTGCTGGTAACGTGGCCGGTCTCAGCTAAACCCTTGACGCATTGGGGTTGATTTATTAAAGGCAAATAGACTGTGCACTTTGCAAGACCAGAGCTTAGTAAATGAGGTAAAGCTTCACTTTACAAAGGCTACCCAATCATGTGCAAGGAAAATAAAAAAAACGCATTTTTGCTTGCGCATGATTGGATGATGGAAGTCAGCAGAACTTCTACTCATTTACTAAGCTATGCCCACATGAAAGAGAAATATATTTCCAATATATTTAGAAAAAAAAAATGATATAACTGACATACATTTACAATATTTTCTAAATATATTGTCTTTTATGTGGGTGGAGCAACTGCACTTTGCAAAGTGCACGATGGGGTTGATTTACTAAAAGTAGAAAGTGCAAAATGTGGTGCAGCTGGGCATGGTAGCCAATCAGCTTCCAGCTTGTTCAATTAAGCTTTGACAAAAAAAAAAAAAAAAAACTGAAAGCTGATTCGTTTCTTTGCCAAGCTACACCAGGTTTTGCAATCTCCAATTTTAGTAAATCAATCAACCAATTTTTTTTTTTTTTTTGGGGGGAGGGATTTGGCAAACAATTGAAATCAACCCCTGTCTATTTGCCTTTAGTAAATCAACCCTATTGCGCTTAATACCTCATTCACAAGGGAAAAAAAAAAATCGCAGATATCATTGTAATAGTGCCAACTACTACAGTTATTTGCAGCTTCCACAGCGATCACTCAGGTATGAGATATGCATAGTAGTTACATTGTGCCAAGCTAGCCCAATGCAAGTATGCAATGCAGACCATACCTGGATTTCAGCTTTAAGCCTCATTCACATACATATCTGTACACCTTTCGCAAAGGGCTGTCCTTGCCTACAAGGGATGCACAGGTATTTTATATACCCACGTGCAGGCAGCCCCATTCATGTCTATTGGAATGCAGCAGCTTCACAGACAGACACAGACACTGGTCCCAATTTGACAGCCAGGCAGGTGCGTGTCCCCGAAGGAGTATGCATTTGGGGACACGCACCCAGGGCTTTTTTTCTCAAACAATAGGTGCTGCAACTCAACCACGACCCCCCAAAACCCCTCCACCCACACACACACACCCTCGAAATCATATCAAATAGTGGGTGTGGTCAGTCAAATTTTATGAACAGTAGGAGGGTCTTAAATACCAGGATTGCATTACATACAGAGTGCAGAGTTCAGGGGGGTTACACACAGAGTGCAGAGCTGTCACTTGTAAACATAGAAACTGGACTTCTGTGTTTACAAGTAATTGTGCTGAGCAGCCCTCCCCCAAGGGTCTGAACCAGAGGTGGTGTAACTGAGTTCCACCAAGTTCCCCCTGAAAAAAAGCCCTGCACGCACCCATGCAACTGTCAAATTGAGACCAATGTGCAGCCGCTGCATCCCAATAAGTATGACTGGGACTGCCTGCATGCGGTTGCATGGAACATCTGGAACGGGTAATGATAGCCCTTCACACGGGTGCACGGATAGGTATACCCATGGGAATGAGGCTTAAAGCGGAGTTCCACCCAAAAATGGAACTTCCGCTTTTCGGATTCCTCCCACCCTCCGGTGTCATGTTTGGCACCTTTCAGGGGGGAGGGGAGAGCAGATACCTGTATAACCCATGTATTTGCTCCCACCTTGGGCATAGATAGCCGCAGGATCCACGGATATCTATGCAATATCCGGCGCCTCCTCCGTCCCCCCCCGCTGTCTTCTGGGAGACACACAAGGCTTCACTTCCTGATTCCCTTAGCATAGATGGCGGCGCCTCCACCCAAGAGCCGAGGGACAGATCGGCTTCGGGTGCCGACATCGCGAGCGCCCTGGACAGGTAAGTGTTTATATTTTAAAAGTCAGCAGCTGCAGTATTTGTAGCTGCTGACTTTAAAGAAAAAAAAAAATTGGCGGAACTCCGCTTTAAAGCTGAAATTCAGGTATGGTCTGTATTGCATACAAACATTGGTCCAGATTGGCCTAATGTGACTATGCATATCGACTCATACCTGAGTGATCACTGTGAAAGCTGCAAATCACTGTAATAGTTGGCACTATTACAATGATATCTGCGATTTTCCCGGTCCTGTGCCTTTTTGCATAGTAGCTACAGAGGGTCGCCCACTCAGCACTGCCTACATTCACAGAATGCCTGGAATTTTTATTTTATTTTTTTTCAATGAATACAAGGCATTCTCTGATTGAAGAAGGAGGTATAGAGGTATAGATATTGCCGGATCTTTCTTCTGTCCCAATCACTACCTCGTCCAGAGAACCCCTTGTATTTATTGAAAAAAATACAAGGCGTTCTGTGAATGGAGGCAGTGCTGGGAAGGCAATCCCTGGTGGTCGGTGTGCAGAAGGGAAGCCACTTTGCACAGGACCCAAAAGATTGCAGCTATCACTATAAGTGTACTTTTCACTTATTCGCCTGTCCTCTATTCTTATGCCCTGTACACAAGGTCAGATTCTCCGACGGAAAAAGTGCGATCGGATTGTGTTGTCGGAAATTCCAATCGTGTGTGGGCTCCATCGGACTTTTTCCGTCGGAATTTCCGACACAAAGTTTGAGAGCAGGCTATAAAATTTTCCGACAACAAAATCCGATCCGTTAAATTCCGATCGTGTGTACACAAATCCGATGCACAAAGTGCCACGCATGCTCAGAATAAATTAAGAGACGAAAGCTATTGGCTACTGCCCCGTTTATAGTCCCGACATACGTGTTTTACGCCACCACGTTCAGAACGATCACATTTTCCGACAACTTTGTGTGACAACTTTGTGTGACAGTGTGTACGCAAGACAAGTTTGAGCCAACATCCGTTGGAAAAAATCCATGGATTTTGTTGTCGGAATGTCCAATCAATGTCCGATCGTGTGTACAGGGCATTAGTGTGCTTTTCCACTGATGTAAGCTACAGCTTCTATGAATGGAGGAAGAGGTGAAAAGAGCGGGCATAGTCGTCACTCAGCCTTGCGGGAGGTCCAGGGGCTGAATTAACCCCAGCGGCACAGGAAGATTACAGCTGTGGTGGTGTGTTGGGGGACAGAAGATTTAAAAAAGGACAACTGGCAAGGGACTTTTTCTATTAAATGTAAGCACTGTCCCTTGTGCTGTTTTTTTTTCCTTTTATTTTATCTAAACTTTAGGTGGCCATCGATGTTTTAGTAGGGACCGGTGTTCTGCCGAGAAAGGTCCCCCATCGGATAGTGTCTGCCCTGTACTGCGCAGGCGCAGCGCTTGTGCAGTACGGAGGACAAAGGAGACGCCGAAAGTCTCCGAACATGAACAGCTGTTCATCAGCTGTAAATGGTGCCTGCCTAATTAACACTACATTGTGCAATGCTCGTGCAATTCTGCAAGGGGCGGGTGTAGGGGCGGATGCATACAGAAGATGGCCAGAGCTCCTACGATGGGGGAGGATTTCTCAAAGGGGCGGATGTTATGTTGAGAAGCGTGTAAAAGCAAACCCGCCTATCAACATTGCAAAACCCACCCTTCAGTTGTTTAAACTCGCCCCACAAAGATCCTCCCCTTTGAGAAATACACCCCCATCGTATGAGCTCTGGCCATCTTCTGTATGCATCCGCCCCTATATCCGCCCCTTGCAGAGTTTTACAAGCATCAGGAGTGTGTGGCACAATGTAGTGTTAATTGCGCACGCCGTGTACAGCTCATGAACAGCTGTTCATCTTCGGAGACTTTTGGCGTCTCCTTTGTCCTCCGTACTGCACAAGCGCTGCGCCTGCGCATTACAGGGCAGACACTTATCCGATGGGAGACAGTTCTTGACAGAACACCGGCCAAATTGGAACCAGTGTGTGGCCATCTCTGTTCAACTGAAGTAGGTCGTTAGATCAACTTCTGCCGAATGAACAGGGAGGACAGTCTTGCTGTCAGAATACAATGTACCGGCAGCGGGAGCCATAGCTTTAGGCAGACTATATATGATGCAATTTAAAAGAAAATCGCTTGATTCCCCCACCAACAAAGTCAGTGTTGATGGGGAAATCCCTTCTACAGGGCTATTGTATTCTCTCGGGAGAAGTGGGGGGCGGGCAGCCGTCCCTGCTGGGAGAACCCAATGATTTTTGTTAGAGGCTATAGCAGCTGGCAATAATCGCTTGTAATAATCAGACCTGCTGGTTGTTCCCAAGTTGATCGATGGATTGACTTGGGCACAATCAGCATGCCCATGTGTGGTTCGAATCTCAGCTGGACCCTGCTAAACTGGCTGAGATTCAATCCATCCATGGCTGGCTTTAGGCAGCAAATTACACTTTGTGAATGGGGATAGGGTTCACATTAGTGTAGGTAGCACAACATGAGTTCATGATTACAGGTAGGAATGTTGAATCCCTTTGGGCAGAAGTGTCCAGATATAATTGGTCATTGGGATGAGCACAAATCACCTGAACATGCACAAAAACAAGCCTTGTGTAATTAAAGTGCATTCCATCCGTCCATCATCCCGCAAACCAGTACATGGGGCTTCTAGAGTGCATCGCACCTCCGTCTTTTACACCACTAGTTACCAGCCCCCAGGGGAAAACTTGTCCATAGCAAGAAATTCTTGTACTACAAGGCTTGGCCTCTTCCTCTGATGTCTAAGGTCTCTAATACCTCTAAATAGGGACCCCTGTGAATCAACAAGCACAGTCAGATATGTGGGTATGATCAGACTGGCCAATGATTTATTTTTAAAACATTTTAATTAAACGTGCACTTAGACTGTGAGGATCTTCACAAAGCAAGTTTACAAACGTCAAGGTCTTTTGGATTACTAGGCGTAGGCTAGAATAATTGAAATACAATGTGGGAATTAATATAGCATTTAAAATGTTTACCATAGATACACTTTAAGCTTAAAATGGTATTAAACCCAAAAGCAAACATTTATTATATTGCAGCGTATCAATTCTTAGATGTAATAGCTGCATTCATTTTCTTTTTGGCCTTCTTTCTTCTGTTTTCACCTGGTGATCCAGCCAGTGAGTCTGTTGTTTTTCAAAAGAACAAGCTCTCTTCCAGGTGTATTTTATAGAAATAAGACAAACCATTTAAAGTGATACTAAAAAAATAACAAACATATTATACTTACCTGCTCTGTGCAGTGGTGTTGCACAGAGAGGCCCGGATCTTCCTCTTCTCAGGTCCCTCGCTCCTGCCGTGTGCCCCCACAGCAAGCTTGCACCCGAGCCCAGACGCTGCTCTGTATGCCCATTCAAACACAGGGGAGCGGTTCAGCCCCGCCCCCTCTCTCACCTCATTGGCTCACTGACTTTGATTCACAGCAGCGGGAGCCAATGGCGTTGTGTTGCTGTCTCAGCCAATGAAGAGGGAGAGTCCCAGGCAGCCAAGACTCTCCTACAACATTGCAGGATCGTGATGGGCTCAAGTAAGTAATAGGGGGGCTGCAGCACACAGAAGGTTTTTTACCTTAATGCATAGAATGTATCAAGATGAAAAACCTTCTGACTTTACAACCACTTTAACACTGACAGTGGTGCTTACAGTGATCAGCTTTTATTTATTCATTTCAAACCTTTATCCCAAAAGGAGAAAAAACGGTTTGCTGTAATTGATTTGTTAGTGTATTTAAATCTGCTAGAACATCTAACACTCCCCTCCCCCCAGACTGACAATGCTGCCGTTTGCTGTGTCCCTGTGCATCTTGTGGGGGGCACTCCAATACAGGAGGTATGTTACTGACCAGATCACCAGGTGAAAACTTAGGGGAATAAACCTAAAAAAAAAAAAAAAAAAAGAATGAAGCCACCACATCTAATGATTGGTAAGCTGCAATATATTATAATTTTGGTTTTGGGTTTAACAACGTTTTAAGTCTAATACCTACCTAATTAACCTCTAAAGAAGCACACTTACCTTACTGGACGCCAGTGTGGTTGACAAGAAAAGCTGGCAGAGTTGTACTGCACTGTAAACTAGTGATCTACACGGTTTTCATTAATAATTCGCAAACTTGTGCTATTTTACCAGGCAGGCCCATTTCTCAGCCTGCACCAATAATATAAATATAGGCCATAATAACAAAATTAGGTGCACAGCAGTGATGTATATGTCTACTCATACAATACAGGCTAACTTATTAGCAGCTTGGTGTTGTCATCCCAATGAAAGATTATTCCTGGCTGGATTCAGACTTGTACTTATTTAACAATAAAAGAGTTAAACTTTGTAAAATGAACAAAACATATACTGACCTAACGTGGTGGGAATGTCTCCTCTGAATTCATTCAGACACAGTCTTAGAAGGAAACTGGACTTGCCGGACCCAGCGTCCCCAGCCAGAACGAGACGATAAATGGGACTTGGGGATTGAGAACCTTCTTCTAATGTCAGACCTTCTTTCTGTATGGAGCACAGGCACAAAATAGGTTAGAACCATCTGCAAATCAGCAATATAATTGTTACTGATATAAGAGCCATCTAGGCCAGTGGTTCTCCTCCACCAGGCCATAGCCTGCTGCCATGTCAAAGCCTCCCTACTACCGGGCCTCCTGTCAGCTGAAGATCCCCTAACCTCCCACAGTGCCTCCTAGCTCCCATAGTGTCCTCAAACTTCCATAGTGGACCACAGTGCCCCTCAGCCCCCAACAGTGCCAAACCTCCCACAGTGCCACCCAGCCCCCTGCACAGCCTCCAGCCCCCCATAGTGCTCCTAATCTCCAACAGTGTCCTAGACTGCCTCCCACAGTGCCACCCCACCACCTTCACAGCCTCCAGCCCCCCCTAGTGCACTTAATCTCCAACAGTGTCCCGCAGTGCCCCCTCAGCTCTCAATGCCAAACCTCCCACAGTGCCACCCTGCCCCCTGCACAGCCTCCAGCCCCCCACAGTGCACTTAATCTCCAACAGTGTCCCACACTGCCTCCAAATATCCCACAGTCCCCCCTCAGCCCCTGAAACACCCTTCAGTCTCCCACAGTGCACCTGCAAAATTCACTGCCTCCTGGAGAGACCCCAGCCCCCTCCAGAGACTATCTCCCATAGTTTTTCTCAGACCTCTCCAGAAACCTCATGTCCCAAAGGACCACCAAATCTGCTGCAGAGTCCCCAAACTCCTTCCAGAGCACGCCCCCCCCCCCCCCCCCACACACACAAAGCCCTCCACAGTGTATTCCCTCCTGGATCTTAAGGCAGGAGGTTCTTGAGAAAGAGGGTTCCTACACCCCTGAAACATTGGAATCTTCCTCTTGCTTTTCTCCAGGGTCTGGCTCTATTCTCTCCTTCTCATCATTCTATTCTGGGTATTGGCTCCCTTAATGTTTTATTGATATCATCCGCTATTTTAGTGGCACTCACGTAACTTACATACATGCATGCATTCTTTTAGGCTATAGATTGGAATTTACATTGAAGCAAATATTTTTACTGTATGATGCCTAATGTGATATTGACATACTTGGATATATGTACCCATTTTTATTTGTGCTGAATACAACTTTAAAGCATTCTTTGTATGCGGTGTGCTTAAGCTTTATCTTTACAATTCACATACTGTATTTACAGTGGATCTAAAAAGTCTACACACCCCTGTTAAAATGTCAGGTTTCTGTGATGTAAAAAACGAGACAAAGATAAATCATTTCAGAAATTTTTCCACCTTTAATGTGACCTATAAACTGTACAACTCAATTGAAAAACATACTGAAATCTTTTAGGAGGGGAGTAAAAATAATAATAATAAAAAAAATGCGGTTGCATAAGTGTGCACACCCTCTTATAACCGGGGATGTAGCTGTGTTCAGAATTAACCAAACATTCAAACTCATGTTAAACAGGAGTCCGTACACACCTGCCTTCATTTAAAGTGCGGAATCTCATTGTTAAAAGGTCTCAGTTCAGGATAAGGATACAAAAGAATTTCCAAGGCATTAGATATACCATGGAACACGGTGAAGACAGTCATCGTCAAGCGGAGAAAATATGGCACATATGGAACAGTTTGGATGAAAGGAATGGATGGCTGCACACTGAAGTAGTGATGAATCTCTTTATTGTAAAATCTGTAACATGAATAACACCACGTGACAGGCAAACAGGTACAGTTAGATGCGTTTCACACAGAAACGTTGCGCTTATTCATATAATGAATAAGTGCAGCGTTGCTGTGTGAAACGCGTTGGACGTCCATCCAAAATTGATGAAAAGACGAGAAGAAAACTGGTCACAGAGGCTGCCAAGATGCCTACAGCAACATTAAAGGAGCTGCAGGAATATCTGGTACACGTGACAACAATCTCCTGTATTCTTCATATGTCTGGGCTATGGGGTAGAGTGGTAAGACAGAAGCCTTTTCTTACGAAGAAAAACAACCAAGACTGGCTAAATTTTGCAAAAACACACCTGAAAGCATGTGGGAAAATGTGTTATGGTCTGATGAAACCAACGTTGAACTATTTGGTCATAATTCCAAAAGATATGTTTGGTGCAAAAACAACATTGCACATCACCAAAAGAACACCATACCCACTGTGAAGCATAGTGGTGACAGCATCATGCTTTGGGGCTGTTTTCCTTCAGCTGGAACAGGGGCCTTAGTCAAGGTAGAGGGAATTATGAACAGTTCCAAATACCAGGCAATATTGACACAAAACTTTCAGGCTTCTGCTAGAAAGCTGAACATGAAGAGGAACTTCATCTTTCAGCATGACAACGACCCAAAGTATACATCCAAATCAACAAAGGAATGGCTTCACCAGAAGAAGATTAAAGTTTTGGAATGGTCCAGCCAGAACCCAGACCTGAATCTGATTGAAAATCTGTGGGGTGATCTGAAGAGGGCTGTGCACAGAAGATGTCCTCGCAATCTGACAGATTTGGAATGTTTTTGCAAAGAAGAGTGGGCAGATATTGCCAAGTCAAGATGTGTCATACTGACAGACTCATACCCAAAAAGACTGAGTGCTGTAATAAAATCAAAAGGTGCTTCAACAAAGTATTAGTTTAAGGGTGTGCACAGTTATGCAACCATATTATTTCAGTTTTTTATTTCTACCTAAAAGATTTCAGTTTGTTGTGACTGAGTTGTACAGTTTATAGGTCACATTAAAAAGGTGGAAAAAGTTCTGAAATTATTTATTTTTGTCTCATTTTTTACATCACAGAAACCTGACATTTTAACAGGGGTGTGTAGACTTTTTATATCCACTGTAGGCCAAACATAATAGTACATAATTTCTACAATGCTCTCTGACCATCTGAAATGGCATATAAAGGCTGTGGATATCTCTAAATCTGGCCATACATTATACAATTTTCTTATTCAATTTCCTTTAGATTTACTTTTAACTATGTAGTGTAAGGGCCTGCCTGATTGCATACAAATTGAAAGTGTTTAGGTTTTACCTCCTATTATATGGTTTTGATAAAGGAAAATTGTACAAGAAATTGTATAATGTATGGGCAGCCTTACTTTGTAAACATGCTGGTAATGATTGTTTGGGGGTGGTTCATCTGTGTTTTTACCACTCCCTCTTAAGCAAAGGAAGCAGACAAGGGTATATGCATGTTGTCTCAAAATGATCTCCAAGTCGCATTTGGCAGGCAGTACTTTAACTGAATGGGGCTGCCCCCCAACCAATTGCAATGAATGCAGTTGTGGGGTGGAGGTGCCAGATTTTAGGGTTTAAAACAGCCGGAGAGGAGGTGACTTTTCAGAGGGCACAGCTAATGTAGACAAGCCCTAAAAGATATAAATGTGTGTGGTGCTTACTTTGGGTGTAAAAGCAGGAAGTCGCCTTTTTGAAGAGGCGGTAGAACCATTGCGGCTTAGAGGCCGAGATGGGGTCCACTTAGTTCTTCCATCAATTTCTGATCTAGCTTCCACTGTCTGGCAAAATAAAGACACAATTCTTTAATTAAGTAGAGTAAGTATGTCTGATATTGGTTAAGCATACTGTCTTCCAAATCACTTGTAATAAAAAAACATATTATATGTTGTCCAGACAAATCTTTTACAATCCTGGCCCCCAGGGTCCAATAAAATATACACTGATCAGCCATAACCTTATGACCACTGACAGGTAAAGTGAATAAAACTGATGATCTTGTTACAATATCATCTGAAGGTGGGTGGGATAGATTAGGCAGCAAGTGAACATGTTGTCCATGAATCTGATGTGTTGAAAGCGGAAAAAATGGGTAAGTGTAAGGATTTAAGGTACTTTGACAAGGGTCAAATTATAGATGACTAGATGACTGGGTGAAAGCAACTCCCAAACTGCAGCTCTTGTGGGATGCTCCCAATCTGCAGTAGTGGTCAGGACCTACCAAAAGAAGTGCAAGGAAGGAAAACTGGCAAACTGGTGACAGGGTCATGGGTGGCCAAGGCTCACTGATGCACATGAGGAGCAAAGGCTGGCCCGTGTACTCCGATTCAATAGAAGAGTTACTGTAATGCCGCGTACACACGAGCGGACTTTACTGCAGACTTTGTCCAGCGTACTTTTCGACGGACTTCCCGAATGAACGGACTTGCCTACATATGATCAACCAAAGTCCGACGGATTCGTACGTGACGACGTACGACCGGACTAAAACAAGGAAGTTCATAGCCAGTAGCCAATAGCTGCCCTAGCCTCGGTTTTTGTCCGTCGGACTAGCATACAGACGAGCGGACTTTTCGACCGGACTCGAGTCCGCCGGATAGATTTGAAACATGTTTCAAATCTAAGTCCGTCAAACTTTTATAAAACAAAGTCCGCTGGAGCCCACACACGATCGAATTGTCAGACGAAATCCGGTACGCCGGACCAAGTATGCCGTAAAGTCCAATCATGTGTACGCGGCATAACTCAAATTGCTGAAAAAGTTATTGTTGGTTCTGATAGAAAGGTGCCAGGACACACAGAGCATCCCCATTTGTTGCGTATGGTGTTGTGTAGCCGCAGACCAGTACGGGTGCCAATGCTGAGCCGTGTCCACAGCCAAAAGCACCTACAATGGGCATGTGAGCATCAGAACTGGACCACAGAGCAATGGAAGAAGGCGGCCTGGTCTGATGAATCACGTTTTTTCTTTTACATCATGAGGATGGCTGGGTGTGTGTGCATAGCTTACCTGGAGAAGAGATGGCACCAGGATGCAGTATGGGAAGAAGTCAAGCCATGTGATGGTTTGTCTAAAGGAGTCCATGCCTTGATGGGTCGGGGCTGCTTTGGTGGCAAAAAAGTGGGACCTACTCAATATTAGGTGGGTGGTCATAGTGTTATAGCTAATGGGTGTACAAGCTAATTCAATCAGACAATTAGTAATGTGCGCAGTGGACTATTTTATAAAAAAAACAATCAGGATTCACCTTCCATTTACCTCCAATCCAGTAATATGAAAGAAGTATTAAGGCCCCAAATTTTATATTATGAAACTATCCCTCTTGATCAGTTAAACACGGGACAAGCAGTTTTTTTGGTCAACAATGCTAACAAACACTCACCACTGAATAATGTTACTGCCGCAGCTCCAGCATCTCCATACACCTTATCCCATTGGGTAATAAATTTAAAAGAGCGAACAAAAATCCTGGATGGCTTAACTCCAATGTAAAAATGCATATAAAAGCAAAGGAGAAGGCCTTCAAAAAATACAAGGTTGAGGGATCATCCTCAGCATTCAGACTTTATAAAGAATGCAATAAGAAATGTAAGGGTGAAATTAGGACGGCTAAGATAGAACATGAAAGACACATAGCGGAGGAGAGCAAAACAAATCCCAAGAAATTCTTTAAGTATGTAAACAGTAAAAAAGGGAGGACAGACAATATTGGCCCCATAAAGAATGAGGAAGGACATCTGGTTACAAAGGATGGGGAGATGGCAAAGGTATTGAATTTATTCTTCTCCACAGTCTTCACGAGTGAATCGGGGGGCTTCAGTAACCAAAACTACAGTGTTTATCCTCATGACACAACACAAGAAGCACCTACATGGTTAACAGAGGACGGAATTAAAATTAGACTTGAGAAACTTAACATTAATAAATCACCGGGACCAGATGGCTTGCATCCGAGGGTACTTAGGGAACTCAGTCAGGTGATTGCCAGACCGTTGTTCCTAATTTTTACAGACAGTCTATTGACTGGAATGGTACCAGCTGATTGGAGAAAAGCCAATGTAGCACCAATATTTAAAAAGGGCCCAAAAAACATCCCTGGGAATTACAGACCAGTTAGCCTAACATCAATAGTATGTAAACTCTTGGAGGGGATGATAAGGGACTATATACAAGATTTTAGTAATAAGAATGATATCATTAGCAGTAATCAGCATGGATTCATGAAGAATCGTTCTTGCCAAACCAATCTATTAACCTTCTATGAGGAGGTGAGTTGCCATCTAGATAAAGGAAGGTCCGTAGACGTGGTGTATCTGGATTTTGCAAAAGCATTTGACACAGTTCCCCATAAACGTTTACTGTAGAAAATAAGGTGCGTTGGCATGGACCATAGGGTGAGTACATGGATTGAAAACTGGCTACAAGGGCATGTTCAGAGGGTGGTGATAAATGGGGAGTACTCAGAATGGTCAGGGGTGGGTAGTGGGGTTCCCCAGGGTTCTGTGCTGGGACCAATCCTATTTAATTTGTTCATAAACGACCTGGAGGATGGGATAAACAGTTTAATTTCTGTATTTGCAGACGATACTAAGCTAAGCAGGGCAATAACTTCTCCGCAGGATGTGGAAATCTTGCAAAAAGACCTGAACAAATTAATGGGATGGGCGACTACATGGCAAATGAGGTTCAATGTAGAAAAATGCAAAATAATGCATTTGGGTGGCAAAAATATGAATGCAATCTATACACTGGGGGGAGAACCTCTGGGGGAATCTAGGATGGAAAAGGACCTGGGGTTCCTAGTAGATGATAGGCTCAGCAATGGCATGCAATGCCAAGCTGCTGCTAATAAAGCAAACAGAATATTGGCATGCATTAAAAGGGGGATCAACTCCAGAGATAAAACGATAATTCTCCCGCTCTACAAGACTCTGGTCTGGCCGCACCTGGAGTATGCTGTCCAGTTCTGGGCACCAGTCCTCAGGAGGGATGTACTGGAAATGGAGCGAGTACAAAGAAGGGCAACAAAGCTAAGGGTCTGGAGGATCTTAGTTATGAGGAAAGGTTGCGAGCACTGAACTTATTCTCTCTGGAGAAGAGACGCTTGAGAGGGGATATGATTTCAATTTACAAATACTGTACTGGTGACCCCACAATAGGGATAAAACTTTTTCGCAGAAGAGAGTTTAATAAGACTCGTGGCCGCTCATTACAATTAGAAGAAAAGAGGTTTAACCTTAAACTACGTAGAGGGTTCTTTACTGTAAGAGCGGCAAGGATGTGGAATTCCCTTCCACAAGCGGTGGTCTCAGCGGGGAGCATTGATAGCTTCAAGAAACTATTAGATAATCACCTGAATGACCGCAACATACAGGGATATGTAATGTAATACTGACACATAATCACACACATAGGTTGGACTTGATGGACTTGTGTCTTTTTTCAACCTCACCTACTATGTAACTATGTAACCTTCTGGTCCAGGAGCACTCCGGTGGGACTACATCTCCCATTGTCCCTTGCATGTATTAGCAATGTACATGTGCGAAGAAATGCTGAAAACCTCCCCTTGGTCTCTCCACCATCATGCTAAAGTGTAACTTATAGCAGATGGATGGAACACGTGATCCATTCATCTCCAGCCTCTCTGTACTGTCTGTCCATGTAGGCACACAGAGAGGCAGGATGCATCAGTACAGTCCATGGGGGGTGGCTAATTAGAACATTAGTAATAGGAGCCACTGCAAAAGTAGTGCTAAATAAAAGTATAAGTATGGAGAACAAAAAAAAATTGTTCTAAATTAGAGAAACTGTAAATTAGAAGAATACATGGTAGTGTTGCAAAACTTAAAAAAAAATGGGTTTAACATTTGAAGCCTGATTACGGCTTTGTAGATTCAGAACTATAGCATTTCTAAGGAAAACTGAACCGTTCCAAGCTCTGTGCATAGATCTCAGATCCTTCACTGTCCCAGGTGCCAGCTTCTATGAGCTCGTCCCACTCAGAATGAATAACACGGCAGAAAATGATACCACACTTTGTGAAAGTCACACTGTGGGGTTTATTCAGTGTAACAGGCTTCCAGACAGTTCCCGCCCTGAGCCATGCCTCTAATGCGTTTTACCCTAATTGAGATGCATTTCACCTATTGGGCTTAGTCAGGGCTGGACAAATTCCAGACGCCAGGTCACCATGGCGACCAAAAACCGCATCCCGGCACCTGAGCTCCCACCAGCCCAACCACCCGATTTTCTCCCCCAATCAGGGCTGGGACAAGGGAAAGGAGAGACCCGGGAGGAGGTGCGGGCAATCTGTGCTTTCTCCCATCCTGTCAGTGGTGAGCTTCTCCATACAGCGGATAACACAGGATCGCTCTTAACTTGAACGGTACACAGCTTAATTATCCACCCCCTACCTACATTTCCGGGAGATGAGCAGTCTTTCGAGGAGATAGAGGGTGAGTAATCAAGCCGTATGCCGTCTGATGTAAGAGCGATCCTGTGTAATCTGGAGCTTGGGGGAGGATTTGTGCTAGGAGGGGGCATTTGTACTAGGGGGGAGAACATGGGGGTCATGGGGTTGGATTTGTACTAGGAGGGGGGTTTAAGGCGGGGGATTAATGCTAAGAGTGGAAATTTGGGGGGGGGAGGTTTATTATAGGAGTGGAAATTGGGGGGGGGGGATTTACGCTAGGAGTGAGAATTTGGGGGGAGGATTTACGCTAGGGGTGGGAATTTAAGGGGAGGGGGATTTACGCTAGGAGTGAGGATTTGGGGGAGAGGAGTTACACTCGGAGCAAGGATTGGGGGAGAGGATTTACACTAAAATGGGGAATTTGCGGGAGAGAACTTACGTTAAAGGGGGGGGATTTGGGGGAGAGGATTTACGCTCAGTAGGACCTCAATGCACTAATTGGGCGACTATGTGGCAGATGAGGTTTAATGTTGATAAATGTAAAGTTATGCACTTGGGGGCTAAGAATACGCATGCATCATACATACTAAGGGGAGTACAACTGGGGGAATCCATAGTGGAGAAGGATCTGGGGGTTTTGGTAGATCATAAGCTCAATAATAGCATGCAAGGCCAAGCTGTGGTTTCCAAAGCAAGCAAAGTCCTTTCTTGTATTAAGAGAGGTATGGAGTCAAGAGAGAGAGATATCATTTTGCTCCTGTACAAATCATTAGTAAAACCTCATCTGGAATATGCAGTTCAGTTTCAGGCACCAGTTCTCAAAAAGGATATCGGGGAACTGGAGAAAGTGCAGAGAAGAGCAACCAAACTGATAAGAGGCATGGAGGAGCTCAGTTATGAGGAAAGATTAGAGGAACTGGGATATGATCACCATCTATAAATATATAAGGGGTCCATATAGTGAACTTGGTGTTGAGTTATTCACTGTATGGTCAACACTGAGGACAGTCTAGAGGAAAAGAGATTTCATCTCCAAATACAGAAAGGTTTCTTCACAGTAAGAGCTGTGAAAATGTGGAATAGACTCCCTCCAGAGGTGGTTCTGGCCAGCTCGGTAGATTGCTTCAAGAAAGGCCTGGATACTTTCCTAAATGTACATAAATATAACTGGGTACTAACATTTATAGGTAAACTTTATCCAGGGAAAATCCAATTGCCTCTCTGGGATCAGGAAGGAATTTTTTCCCCTGCTGTAGTAAATTGGATCCTGCTTTTCTGGGGGGGTCGCCTTCCTCTGGATCAACTGTGGGTATAGGATTGGGTATATGTGATTGTATGATTTTTTATTTTTTTAAGGTTGAACTAGATAGACTTGTGTCTTTTTTCAACCTGACTATGTAACTATATACACTAGGAGGCAGGATTTGGGGGAAAACTGACTCCTAACTTTTTTAGCTGGCTCCCATTTTCAAAGAAAATTTGTTAAGCCCTGGGCTTAGTTGTAGCCCAATCAGGGTGAAGAGCATCAGAGGGGCATGGCTTAGGTCAGGGACTATATCTGGAAGCCTGTTACAATGAATAAACCCTATGGTGTTATTTTCAAAGAGCGCGGCTTCATTTTCTGCCATACTATAGCATTTCTCTTTGCACTGCTTCATAGAAAAAGACTGAGTCTTACTAATGATAATTTACATGTACTATTCAGATGTTTTACTTTGTGTACTTCCTTGGAACATTGCTTCCAAGTTCATTGACACCTAAAGGCAGTGGATAGGGATCATCTACCATTGAGTACAACCAGATGTCAGCAGGGCTCAGATGGCCTTAGATTTCAGAGTTCACCTACCTTGATTAATTCCTCTACGATTTATAAAGTGAGCTGGAAAACATATACTGGTACGCTAAAACCATTGAGGTTATGGAATGTAATCCAATTATACCCAACTCATTACTCTAGCTTTAAAGACACAAGGCCCAATAAAATGCACCTATACCATTAAAGTATAACTAAAGCCAAAACGTGTCTTTTTGGATGGAGTAGGAAATGGTAAAAATCCCTACTCAGGTTTTTTTTTTTTTTTCACCTGTGGACACAACACGAAGCGTGAGACAATCTCTCCAACCTGAGGGAAATACCTTCTTTGACAGTTGCCCCCAGGACAAGTGTGCATTGGAAAGTTCTTCTGGTGGCAACTCAACATTTTGGTTTCTTCCTTGCTTTCAGTCTCAGTGAAATTAGTCACCTGAACAAATCGAGAGAATAGCTTCCTAACGAGGTCACAGACAGCAAGAAAAACAGGGCAGGAGTTCTAAGAACTCTGTCCAAAACTAAAAAAAAAATAAAATAAAGCAGAATAAAGCAAATGTAGATCTGTCACTGCTATACAGGCAATCAAGTTTCCTCCCTTGGAATAAGGAATGCTTGTGAAATAAGGAATCTGGCTGGCTGCTTTAGGCAGCAGTCTTTTTTATGAAGTGGTCATGAGCAAGATCCAAAAATAAGACACTTACCTCTGCTTCTGAGATCACGCAGGAGGCACTTCCTTCCCAGGCCTCCTCAGAGCTCTGGCTTTGGTCACTTCCAAGGTCACTGGCGTAGCTCTCCGCATCGCTATATCCAAGACTGCGAGGAAGGGATACTCCGCTGTCCCTACATTTATTCGCCCATGAGGCTACATCAGAAAATCTGTGATATGGGTCGTTGTCGCCTACATAGCTATTGACAAGGACAGGACACAGCAGGAGAAGCACATTAGATGTACATCAAGTCAAATTTACAAAACTCATGAATTTGTAATGCATTATGCTGGGCAAAACAAGAGTCACTAATAAGTGACCCACAGATTGCTTTTTAGAGGGGGCATCAATAATAACTGCAAATCTGAACGAGCCCAAAGATATACAAAATATTGTTTATAACATTTTTTCTTTTTCTATTTCAAAGACAATAAGCATATCTTGAGATTTTGGCAGATATGGGTAAGTTGGCTCTCTGCAGCAATCACCAATTTTGTGATTAAGTGTTTTTTTTGGATAGATTACTCACCCATCCGGTGAATCAAGCTGTAACCCACCCAAAGCCTGCTACACCCCATGCTGCCATCTTGTTTTGTGACATCAGGAGGCTGGCCTCTTGATGATGCTGCACTGCACCAGTGTTAATTTTGATGTCAAATTTCGATTTAGTTTTAGTCATAGTCTTTTGACTAAAATGCCATTTTAGTTTTAGCCGTCAATTAAAAGCAAACACAGTCAGCTGATCCTGCGCTTCTGGACAAATATAATATGTGAGCTGCTGCTATAATAAATAAACACTGAAAAAAAGCAACCTAAAAAGTTCATATATGTAATTAATAGGTTGAAGCAGCGCTTAAAGGTGATATAAATAACCACCGAATGGTGATAAACAGCCCTATGAAGGGCAAGTCCAGCAAAGACTTCAAGGAATCCTAAAGAGTGTTCATATGGGATCTCGTCAAAATAGGATTACAGGCTTTCACCCCACCACGTGACACCACTCCCCTCAAATGTAACACTCACCAGAAGGATCTGATAACACGACTTTAGTGTATAAAGGGATCTTTAGCCAGCAGTGACTCCACTTCCTTAAGTCCTTATTTGTAGTCACACAGGGTTAGTGCATCATTCTCAATAGGTACGATCAATCATCATGTGGAAATCTTTGATGATTGATCATACCTATTGAGAATGATGCACTAACCCCGTGTGACTACAAATAAGGACTCAAGGAAGTGGAGTCACTGCTGGCTAAAGATCCCTTTATACACAAAAGCTGTGTTATCAGATCCTTCCGGTGAGTGTTAAATTTGAGGGGAGCGGTGTCATGTGGTGCGGTGAAGGCCTGTCATCCTTTTTTGACGAGATCCCATATGAACATTCTTTAGGATTCCTTAAAGTCTTTGCTGGACTTGCCCTTCATGGGGCTGTTTATCACCATTCGGTAGTTATTTATATCACCTTTAAGCACTTCTTCAACCTATTAATTACATATATGAACTGTTTAGGTTGCTTTTTTTCTTAGTTTTCTAATTGTTTTAGTCATTTTAGTTGACTAAAATCTAATGGATTTAGTTAAATTGTAAAGCATTATTTAACCACTTACGGACCACCCGCTGTCGTTACACGGCGGCTGTTTGAACAAGGATATCGTTGTTATGGCAGCAGCTAGCTGCCTTAACCCCAGTATCCTCGTTTTCAGCGGGCGGTCCGCTACAAGATAAAAGTGGTCCTGCAGCGGATTCGCTGCGAGATCACTTTTCAGATCCGGTGCCCTCCGCTGCTTACCGGAGCTGTCGGCAGCGGCGGAGATGATCGTGTCCCCTCACTTGCTGTGCATGAAGACGAGTGAGGGGGAAGATGGCCCCCACCCGTCTCCATACAATTGCTGGGCAGAAGCGACATCAAAACGTCACTTCCGCCCTTATGTCTTAAAGGCACATTTTTTTGTTGTCATTTTTTAAAATGACAAATTTTTTTCGTTTTTTGTTTTTTTATTGCATTTAAGTCCAAATATGAGATCTGAGGTCTTTTTGACCCCAGATCTCATATTTAAGAGGTCCTGTCATGCTTTTTTCTACTACAAGGGATGTTTACATTCCTTGTAATAGGAATAAAAGTGACAATTTTTTTTTTTAAAGTATATTTTTTCCAAAAAAAAGTGCGCTCGTAAGACCGCTGCGCAAATACGGTGTGACAGAAAGTATTGCAACGATCGCCATTTTATTCTCTAGGGTGTTAGAAAAAAAATGTATAATGTTTGGGGGTTCTAAGTAATTTTTTTAAAAACTGTGGTGTGTAAACACCACATCTAAAAAAGAGGCCCGGTCTTAAAGTGGTTAAGCATTTCTCTAAAGTTTCCAAACTCATTATATACTCCTGGACTAAAAATCTAATATTCTGTAGTAGGGATGGGAAAGTAAATGGGAGTGAGGGAGTTCACAGGGCAGAGAATTAAACAGTCTGGGGAGGCTGTTATTTTACACAGTGGTAAGCACTGCTTGCTACCTTGCTGGGAGGGGAACCACTCACCACGTGGTTTGCAAGGAATTGTTCCAGAACTCCCAGGCAGCAGGCAGATAGAGGGAGCCTGCATCTCTCAGCCAATACAGCTTGTCAGGGGGCTGGGGCTTTAAGGCCCCTTTCACACTTGTGCGATTTGTCCTGCGACTTGGGACTGCAAAGTCGCCTGAAAAGTCGTACCCCATGATTTCCAATGAGTATCGTTCATATCTGTGTGACTTCAAAGTAGTCCCTGCACTACTTTGGTCCAACTTTGATGCGACTTGAGGTCCATAGACCTCAAGATTACACAGGCATTGCTTTAAGTCACGTCAAAGTCGTGGCAAAATCGCATCAAAGTCGTGCACCTTTCAGGTCGCACAAGTGTGAAAGGGGCCTAACAGACAGGCGGGGCTCTAAAGGAAAGCAGGAGTTCAGGTGGGTAAACGTCCCTTCCTCACATTTTCGTTCCGTTTTCATTCATTGATGAAAGTAGGAATTGATTTTCGTCATAGTTTTCATCAATTGACTTAGTTCAAATTGTATTTTGGTTTAGTTTTCATCATTGAAGACATGCAGTTGATTAAAATATTTTCTTTGATGAAGTTAACACTGCACTGCACATGCACAGTGTTTTCCAAGTAGCCTGGAAGCCTCCTGGCATGAGTGATGTGGCTATCTGAGGAGGCTTCAGGCAGGTGGGGCAGCAGAGGTGGTGTCATTCTTGCCTAGGTGCTGAAAATAGGTATTTCCCCTACCATTAAAATAATGTAATTTCTGCTGATCAAATAATAACATAAGTTAATGGCATTTTTTTGTTTTATTTTTTTGTCTAGGACAACTTTTATGTATGGCTTTACTATGGTCATAAATGCAGTTTAACGACAGAAAAACTATTTGCTGTGTCTAGTGAAGGTTTGTGCTATTTCAACTGCACCAGTGAATGGTGTCCTTAGTTTACATTTATACCGTACCTGCTGTAGGTAATCACAGGTGGTTCTTTTTGTGGGTTTGGAGAGGAATGCTGAAATAGGAGAAGGTACATATGAGAACAATGAAAGACATAATCCCTTTCTTTCTACAGCCACACACCACTTCCTTCACTGAGCACCCCCTCCCCATACTCATTTCTGACTTCCACTCCATTCTACTGTTCTGGCTAGATTTACACTGTTCTGTGTGCATGTAGTGTGCATAGTAACACACACGTGTAGGAATGAATGGTCAGTCCCCTAGAGGGTTTCTTTGCCTTTCACACTAAACTGCAGCACATAGATGCAACCAACATAGGAAAGAATTGGATTTCATGTAGCAAACGCATGAAACAGACAAATTTGAGAGGGTCCTTACTATTGTAATGAAATACATTTATTATATATATATATATATATATATATATATATATATATATATATATATATATATATATATATATATATATATATATATATATATATATATATATATATATACACACACACACACACACAGTATCTCACAAAAGTGAGTACACCCGAGTGTACAGCTTGTGTAACAGTGTAAATTTGCTGTCCCCTCAAAATAACTCAACATACAGCCATTAATGTCTAAACTGCTGGCAACAAAAATGAGTACACCCCCTAAGTGAAAATGTCCAAATTGGGCCCAAAGTGTCAATAATTTGTGTGGCCACCATTATTTTCCAGCACTGCCTTAACCCTCTTGGGCATGGAGTTCACCAGAGCTTCACAGGTTACCACTGGAATCCTCTTCCACTCCTCCATGACGACATCACAGAGCTGGTGAATGTTAGAGACCTTACTCTCCTCCACCTTCCATTTGAGGATGCCCCACAGATGCTCAATATGGTTTAGGTCTGGAGACATGCTTGGCCAGTCCATCACCTTTACCCTCAGCTTCTTTAGCAAGGCAGTGATCGTCTTGGAAGTATATTTGGGGTCGTTATCATGTCGGAATACTGCGCTGCGGCCCAGTCTCCGAAGGGAGGGGATCATGCTCTGCTTCAGTATGTCACAGTAAATGTTGGCATTCATGGTTCCCTCAATGAACTGTAGCTCCCCAGTGCCGGCAGCACTCATGCAGCCCCAGACCACGACACTTCCACCACCATGCTTGACTGTAGGCAAGACACACTCGTCTTTGTACTCCTCACCTGGTTGCCGCCACACGCTTGACACCATCTGACCCAAATAAGTTTATCTTGATCTCATCAGACCACAGGACATGGTTCCAGTAATCCATGTCCTTAGTCTGCTTGCCTTCAGCAAACTGTTTGCGGGCTTTCTTGTGCATCATCTTTAGAAGCGGCTTCCTTCTGGGATGACAACCATGCAGACCAATTTGATGCAGTGTGCGGCGTATGGTCTGAGCACTGACAGGCCGACCCCCCCCCCCACCACCCCTTCAACCTCTGCAGCAATGCTGGCAGCACTCATACATCTATTTCCCAAAGACAACCTCTGGATATGACGCTGAGCATGTGTGCTCAACTTCTTTGATTGACCATGGCGAGGCCTGTACTGAGTGGAACTTGTCCTGTTAAACCACTGTATGGTGTTGGCCACCATGCTGCAGCTCAGTTTCAGGGTCTTGGCAATCTTCTTATAGCCTACTCCATCTTTATGTAGAGCAACAATTCTTTTTTTTTCAGATCCTCAGAGTACTTTGCTATGAGGTGCCATGTTGAACTTCCAGTGACCAGTATGAGAGAGTGAGAGCGATAACACCAAATTTAACACACCTGCTCACCATTCACACCTGAGACCTTGTAACACTAACGAGTCACATGACACCGGGGAGGGAAAATGGATAATTACTCACTTTTGTCACCGGTGGTTTACACATTAATGGCTGTGTGTTGTGTTATTTTGAGGGGACAGCAAATTTACACTGTTATACAAGCTGTACACTCACTACTTTACATTGTAGCAAAGTGTCATTTCTTCAGTGTTGTCACATGAAAAATATAATAAAATATTTACAAAATTGTGAGGGGTGCACTCACTTTTGTGAGATACTGTGTGTATATATATATATATATATATATATACACGGAACCCTCCAACCGAAATAGACGTGAAACCACATAAAGACGCCACAAGTCTCACAACTTAACATAGACCTGAGGGGTGCCCTGGTCAGTACACCAAAAAGGGGGCATATCCAAGATAAATAGTGGTTGATTGTAGAAGAGGGATGTGAAGGAAGTACCCTATGAAGGGGGTGGGAGGGAGGGTATCGAGCACTAGAATCGACAAGGAACACAGATGAGTGGGCTGCTTAAATACCCCCCTCTCCAAGGCTCCTCCCATAAATTCAGGCCACCATACTGGCCTTCTAATAAATCCCTCTAAAAAGCCCTCTCTGTCCCATTGGGGAGATTTCCATTAACTTCCTGTCTAATAGCCAAAACAGGAAGTGAGAGGAAATCCCTGCAAAAGTGAAGGAATCCATGCTTGTCAACAGAACTAGTGTCACCATTAGAAGATTTCCCCTGTATTCCTCTCCCAAAATTTGTGATTTTCTTTCACTTTCATGAAGCTAGTGCCCCTATTGGAAGATTTCCTCTCTATTTCTGTTATGGTGACAACCTATTTGTGATTTTGTTTCACTTTCACTCTCAGTGATAACATTAACTAGGCCTTTTGAGAGAGTGAATCTCCCAACCAGGGACACAGACAGCAATAAAAACCTGACAGCTGTAATAATCCCTCTCCACTCTATCCAAAACAAAAAAAGTTGTCTATAGTTATACTTTAATTCCCTCTAGCATTCTCTAGAATTGTTACATTGCATCTCTTATTAAAAAGAGTATATACTGTATTTCCTATGCTCCTCAGTGCTATCTAGCGGCTATAATGCCATATTTTACTACTGCTCACAATAAAAGAACATTCGTTTACAATTCTTACAGAACCAATGTACATGCAGATTCGCTGGATAAATGGCTATGAAAATTAGTTTTTTAAGGCCCTCAAGACACACACTTATATATATATATATATATATATATATATATATATATATATATATATATATATATAACATATATTGCATGGCTGTGGAACATCATTTTCTCTCATCATTTTCTGTCTAAACGCAACTCACCCGTCTGCGTTCATTTTCAAGGTTTGATAAAGCCGACCGCATGCAGTCATTACTGTCATACAGGGACTTGTTGGCCTCGCTGGAAACAGAAAAAGCTAAGTTAAGAAACACGTGGTCCATAAAGGACAAAGGCAAAGAATTCTTGTTAGTTTTTAGGGATTAAATATTCAGATGTAATATAGGATCACTTATCTCCTTTAACAGTTTAAGAATTGCGTATTAGAATGATCAAGAATTATTCATAACGGTTTTCCCCCTAGCAGCCAATCAAATTCCAACTTAGGTTTACGTAAATTAATTCAATTATTTTTCTGTTGGTTACTGCATGTGCACTTTGCTTTTTTTCTGTCCCATTTACCCCTATACGGTTTGTGCGGATCGCATTTGCGTGGGCACAGCAGCCCATTCATTTGAATAAGTTGCTGTACCTGCAGGAAACACAGGAAAAAGGTCCCTGTAAATTTTAAAGTTGCAGCAGAAAAAGCACTATGCGATATTCTGCACCCAAAAATGCACCACATTTTCAGATGTGTGGGGTGCCATTGATTCTTACATTTTTTTCTTGCTAAAAACCTACCCCTAACTTACCCCACCTTCCTCTATATTAGCCCACCCTCCTTTATCCTAACCCACCCCCCTCCCACCTAGCCCACCCTCCTCAAACCTAACCCACCTTTGTCTAACCTAACCCACCCTCCTCAATCCAAACCCACCCGCCTCAATCAAAACCCAACCGCCTCAATCCAAACCCACCCTCCTCAATCCAAACCCACCCTCCTCAATCCAAACCCACCCTCCTCAATCCAAACCCACCCTCCTCAATCCAAACCCACCCTCCTCAATCCAAACCCACCCTCCTCAATCCTAACCCACCCTCCTCAATCCTAACCCAACCGCCTCAATCCTAACCCTACCGCCTCAATCCTAACCCAACCGGCTCAATCCTAACCCAACTGCCTCAATCCAAACCCACCCTCCTCAATCCAAACCAACCCTCCTCAATCCAAACCCACCCTCCTCAATCCAAACCCACCTTTGTCTAACCTAACCCACCCGCTTCTATCCTATCCCACTCTCCTCCAACCTAACCCACCCTCCTCTATTCTAAACCACCCTCCTCCAACCTACACAACCTTCCTACTCCAGAGTTCCCTCTTCACAGTAGCTGTGTCCCAAGGCCAAAGATAAAGGGAGAAAGCCCTCTAGAAGTCTATGGGGCTGTAATGCACAGTAGCAGCCATGACAGTGAGATTTGTGGTGCTGGATGTACACAAACAATGGAGTCCGTGGCTATCAGAACATGGTAAGTAGGCATTAGTGGAGGGGGAGGGTGGGTCAGGGCAAAAAGGATAAGTTGGACTGTGAGTAGAGGAATTTTTCACACTCACTTTAGTATCTGAATTTGGCTAGTGTATCCTCTGCTTTCATCTATCATTGCTTTCAGCAGATCCTTCTCCCTGTGTTAAATGAAAAATAAATACTGTATATAATTACATGCACATAATAGCTGGCACATCATCAGCCACTCTCCCTCAGAGCTTCCGGTTGAACCAGTGTCTGCTATCCCGCTGTGACTCACCTGACGTCAATGGACCTCAGAAGTGGCCAGATCTTTAATCTCTTTCTTCTGTCTCTGCCTGAGTGGCTCAGCCATAATCACCGCTGTGTGATTAACTGAAGTGTGCTTTAAAGTTTCACAAAGTCTGGCCCTGTGTGTAATGAATGACTGAAGCAAACACTAGAAGACCCATTATGTAAAACCAACCATGTAATGATGGGAATAAGTCTCATCATAAATTCTAATAAACATGTTAATATTTTATTTGCTGTCACTACCTATGATGAAGTCCTTTTTCCTATAAAAACACAATGTAATGTGTGTGAGTGAAGACGGGAACAGCACCATCTGTATAGAGACGCAATTCCAAAGTTCATGTGCTGCAAGGGAATCCTTGTTCATAAAAATATAATGTAAATGTAATGGTGATGAGAAAAACAAAGCATAGCAACAAGAGACTAAAAGAGACTTGAAGGAAATGTGACAAGAGCAGCTGGGGAGAACCCCCAATCCTGTAAGGACTGAGATGGGTTGGGTTGGGATGGGGAGAAGGTGCAACTTGGCACCATGTTACACTCCAAATATGGGTGTACAATGTAGCATGGTATAAAAAAAAAGGTGGACTTGACCTTTAAAAAGGTATATCGAAAAGCTTCCTTTGAAAGGAAGAACAATATATATATATATATATATATATATATATATACGGTGCTTACCTTGCCCTGTGTGCCGCCCTTTAAGCCTAGTATACACGGGCCGAATGTAGGGCGACATGGGTCGGTTCAATAAAAACCAGCTGAACATGGTCCATGTGTAAGGCAGCTAGTCCCATAGAAGCCTGCCGTTTGGAAAACCAGCAGCCAACCGGCTCCTGATCAGCGCTTTCAGCCAATTGCTGGGGGGGGGGGGGAGTGGGACGAGTCCATTGACACAGACAGCGGGGCTCGGGAGCGAGCACGCACAAGTGCCCCCATGGGAAACAGCTTCCCATGGGGGTACTGGACAGGGAGGAGGAGCCAGCAGCGCCGGCGGGGGACCAGAGAAGAGATCTTTGGGGGCTGCT
The DNA here is from genome assembly GCF_042186555.1 of Aquarana catesbeiana. Taxonomy (NCBI): domain Eukaryota; kingdom Metazoa; phylum Chordata; class Amphibia; order Anura; family Ranidae; genus Aquarana; species Aquarana catesbeiana. Next base: position 52,464,129 of record NC_133326.1, on the reverse strand, counting down.
CTGTGCAATTCAATTGCACAAAGCAGGTAACTAAAAGAGATGTTTGGTATTAAAAAAAATGTAAAATAATCCTTTACAACCACTTTAGGAATGCCAAAGCATGTCTGACCTGCATCATACCCCGCCTTGCATATCACGGGATGTCCATGTGAAGTTTGAGAGGAGGGATAGCAGGTTTGTCCTTGACAAAGACCCACAAGCCTGGCATGTGCACATGAAAAATTGCACAGGAGTCAGTGGTTACTGAAGTTTTAGCTGCAGAATCACATGTCCAACTTTGAACGTGTGCCCGCAGCTAGAGCATGGGTGCACAAAGACAGAAGTGAAGGATTTTACATGAACTGCACTAAGGATGGAGAACAAGAAAATTCACATTTTTAAAGAGATTTGTGAATCACATAACGTGTAGTTTGAATGCAGAGGGGGTCTATGTAGCAATACTTAATTTGTGATGAGACTTTAATTTACCCAGATGGGAACAAGGTTGGTTATGCCGTAAGGGGTTTGTTACCCTAAAAAAAATAATAAAAAATGAATCCTGTTCCCTTAAAGCATGTTATACAGCACAGTGCTTGTGCTGTGTAATTTGCCCCCCTGTAACATCTGGCTGATCCTACCAGTTTTTACCTTTCCCTATGTAAACTGACCATGGTTAATCATGGCTGCTGAGCCCCGACACCATGGTCAGTTTACGTGCCTCCGTCATCCGCTCCCTCCTGTCTGCTCTCCCCCGTCCTCATCTGTCTTCTCCCTCTCCCCTCCCTGCCTTTCAGCTAGTGACAGTGCCCGTCCCCCTCCTGCTGCTGAAATAACTCTGACCTCTTTATAGTATTCACTTTATCTCCTAATGACAGGTGTGTGTGTGATTTATAAAAAAAAATGCAGTCTTTACCGTATTTATGAGCGCTGCTCCACGCTCACGTGACCGGCCGGCTCGGTCCTCCTCCCCTCCCAACTGACATTAGCGAGGGAATCTCGCCCCTCCCTCTCTGTCAGATGGGGAGAGGAGAGAACAGGACGGTCACGTGAGCACTGAGTGGCGCTTCTAAATAAGGTATAGACTGCATTTTTTTTTGTAAATCACACACACACCTATCATTAGGAGACAGAGCAAATAGTATAAAGATGTCAGAATGGCTTAACAATCACACTGGAGAACGCAGCAGCTCACAGCAGGAGTCCAGGGCGTCTCCATTCACTGTTTCAGGTCCAATTTCAGCCCAAATTTTGGGCGGAATGCGGACCTGAAACGGACCAAAAGTAGAACAGGACTCCTGTGCAATTCGCACCATAGCCGCTGAGGAGATGTGTGAACTGGCTGGTCACAATCTCCCGCTATGGGGAACCCACATCCAATTCGCATAGGCGTGAACCCAGTCTTAAGCTGGCCATATACTCTTACGCCACGTACACATGATCGGATTTTCCAACGCGAAATGTTGGATGTGAGCTTGTTGGCGGTAAGTCCGACCGTGTGTATGCTCCATCGGACAATTGTTGTCAGACTTTCCGCCAACAAATGTTGGCTAGCATGTTCTCAAATTTTCCGCCAACAAATGTGTGTTGTCGGACTTTCCGACCGTGTGTACACAAGTCCATCGGACAAAAGTCCACAGTACAAACACGCATGCTCGGAATCAAGGACGAGCCGGAAGCGCTTGTCTTGTAAAACTAGCGTTCGTAATGGAGATATCACATGACTATTGAACTTCCTTTTTAATCGGCTCGCCGTATGTCTTGTACGTCACTACGTTCGTAATTGTTGGCTAACATTTGTGTGACCGTGTGTATGCAAGACAAGTTGGAGCCAACACCCTTCGAACAAAATTCCATGGTTTTGTTGTCGGAATGTCCGATCGTGTGCACGGGACTTTAGAGTTTTCTTTTCTGAATGAAAAAGAAAAAAGGATTCCTTCATTCATGCTAAGCAAAAAAAAAAAAGATCCCTTCACCCATGCTAAACAGCATAGACTGACGAATATCCCTCTGCAGGTATTATATTCTGATATTCTGACAGCCAGCAATTGAGGCTGTCCGACTACCCAAACAGCAGCTGCATATGATTGGATGCAACTGTTGAGCCAAAACATTTTTGTCTGGCTCATTTGATTTTTAGATCAAAGAATGTCAGGCGGGAGGGTGGTGACAGGGCACCCATGGAGAAAATATCAGCCGGTTCATCAGGAACCAGCCAAAATTCACATAGGCTATGGTCAGCTATACTCTCCATATCTAGTATCAATACAAATCAGTTGCTGTGCTCATTCCCATATACTGTTACCTTTCATGGTGCAACTGCTGATCAGAAAAGTCGTTTTTCAACCTGTCCAATTCAGTCTGTAGAAGGGAGATGCTGGTTTGTGTTTCTAGTAGGTTAATTTTCAAGAGCTCATTCTCCTACAAAGGGAACACCAAACGTTACATCAGAGCATTTAAACAGAAGTGGTCAGAATAGAAGTGGTGTGGATAGGACACCATCAGACTTCACACAAATCCCTGAAGAATAACTTTAGAATTCGGTGATATGTCCTTCGTTGCCAATTACTTTTCACTGTGCCCCCCCCCCGTCGGATCACTGCAAGCTTTAAAAAAGTAGGAGTCCTCCTAGCAAGAATTCCTCTACAAGTTTTTGCCTAAACAGTATAACATTCACTTATTAAGAAGTACAATGACTATATTTTATGGCTGTTTAGAAACATCCTGGGAATCAAGGGGTTAAAACTGTAACCATCAGCTTGGTACCGTTTTGTTCAGCTGACTCTTGGCCATCAAGTAAAAGTGACTCAAGCAGCCCAATCACTTTTACGGAACTGTGAAATCGTTTTTCACCATTTGGCAGGTGCACGTAGTGAATATGTAAACCCAACATTTCATATTCCTGATATGTGCCTTGCTGTACCATGTACTTGTATATGAAAGTATCCTGTTCTCTTTGTATTGCTTCCTTTGTGTGAAATCCCTGGTGTTCCTACCAGTCTCTCAGATTTCCTATTAAAAACTGACCACACTAAGTAGGAGAGCACACTGTGGTCAGTTCTCTAGTTGTGCTGGGAGCCTTCTCTCCTCCAATGATCAGACTTGCCCTGACACACACCCCCTTCTCCTGCACAACCATTCACACTGGTGCGACACGACAGCCGTCCTACTTTGGATCCGACTTTGCCCTGCGACATGAAGCCGGCATGTGTCCGACTTTCAATGAACGGGGATCCGACTTGGATCCCCGCCAATGTGTTTGGTATGAATCTTTAGGGGGAACTCCGCGCCAAATTTTAAATAAAAAACCGGCATGGGTTCCCCCTCCAAGAGCATACCAGGCCCTTGGGTCTGGTATGGACCTTGAGGGGGAACCCCCTACATATCCATGTGCTCCTCCCCCAGCTCTTATGTAGCTGAAAACAGAGGGAATGTGATGACATAAAAGGAGGAAAAAAGGTATTTATAATGTTTTTGTATCATACACAAATGTTTTGCCTTTCATTTCTATTTCCAATGGAATAGGTTGTTTTACAAAGTGAGGGTTTACAATCACTTTAAGGCTTGACACATTTGGTATCTATTTACCTGCTGCAACCCCATATTTTATCATTTAAAAAAAAAAAACTGGGTATTATGTTGTGTACATTAAAATTAATTTTAATGTATTTTTTCCTGAAAATAAAGATTAATAAACAGTTGCACAAATGAAATGCAACATCAAAAAAATGCTACTGCCACCTTTTTATTACTCAGGGCCTCTGCTTTCAGAAAATATGTGTTCTGGGATTTGGGGCAAAAAAAATAAAACGTGCAGATTTTAATATGTGTGCGAAAAATTAATACATTACTCTAGACACAAAATGGTTAAAAAATACGCGAAAGCCAATTTCAGCTTTTCTGTTCATCAGATTATAGTTACCTAATAGTTTGTTACATGTAGTTGCACTCTGTGCTATATTACTGAATAAGCCTGAATACGAGATTTAACACTCCATGTCCATTATACCAATAACCAATAATGGCTACTGGGTGTGCGACACATGTCCACAAAATACAATCCAAATACTTTGGGAGTGTGGAGAACACCCAGTCCCTTCTCAGCCCCAGTAGCTCTCCGGCAGCAAGAACCAGCAATTCCTAGCTGTCATTTTGACAGCTGGGACTTGTTTAGTATCAAAGAAGCAGATCTTGCTGCTTTTTTGTATATTGCCAGTAGCAGGACAGTCTCTCTGGGGTGGATTTACTAAAAGTGATAGTGAAATCTGGTGCAGCTCTGCAACTGAAACCAATCAGCTTCCAGGTTTTTTTGTCAAAGCCTAAAGTGGAGTTCCACCCAAAAGTGGAACTTCCGCTTTAAGGACTTCTGTCCCCCTGACATGCCACATTTGACATATCACTTTTTTTTGGGGTGGGGGGGAGCGGGTATCTAGTTTTGACAGGTACCCAGCTCCCACACCCGGTCTAGCTGCCTCAACCGGAAGTTCTCCTCTCCCCCTCCCTCCCTGCAATCTTCTGGGACACTTCACGTGTCCCAGAAGATTGCCCGGCCATTCAGGATGCACAGCGCGACTCGTGCACGCGCAGTGTGCACTCGGCTGTGAAGCCGCAAGCTGTCACAGCCAGGTGCCCACACTAGTGATGTTGGCGCAGGGGAGAGGCGAGGGGAGAGAACCGAGGCTTCGGGCGACCGCATCGCTGGACCGTTGGACAGGTGAGTGTGTGTGTGTTAAGAGTCAGCAGCCACACTTTTTGTAGCTGCTGACTTTTAATAAACACAGAAACGGCTGGAACTCCTCTGTAGGCCCCTTATACACATAATGTCCGTTTTTGACGGACTCCATTTGCTCAGCGGGGATTGCTACGTTGATCCCCGCTGAGGCGGCGGATGATAGGTCCGTTTCTGCTCAATGTGCAGGAATGGACCTGTCAGATCTCCGCTCTCCACTATTGGAGATCGGGTGAAAACTGATCCGCTTGTCCGTTTTCATCCGATCTGAGAGACAGATGGAAAATAGGGTTTCCATCCGTCTGAATCTAGCGGAGTGGATCGGGTGTCAGCGGACATGTCACCGCTGACATCCGCGCTGCATAGAACTGTATGGCGCGTCCGTTCAGGTCCGCCTGTCAGTTTTTTAGGTGGACCTGAACGGACGCTCCATACGGTTCTATGAAGCGTCAGTTGTCATCGGTGACATGTCCGCTGACATCTGATCCACTCCGCTCCGCATGTGTGAAAGGGGCCTTAATTGAACAAACTGAAATTAGAAGCTGATTGGCTACCATGCACAGCTGCACCAGATTTGCACTCTCCAGTTTTAGTAAATCAACCCCCAGTGTGTCAAGTAGAGTAACAATAAAGCAATGTCATTATTGCTTCATTTTACCTTCTCTGGTTTATTCATCAGATCAGGGACAACCTCTGATCTGCATATGAGGTCATTAGCAACCTTGCAAGTTAAAATAAATTAATAAATATATAGAAATAGTTTTCTGTCCTATTTAATAACCACTAGTAACCCATAGTGAATCCCTAATCAGCCCTATTAATCTTAACGTAGCCAGACTACTACATAAATCTGACATTTACCATGGTATGGTCTAAGCCAAATATGGAAGCTCTGACATGAAATGCTACACTAGCGCTGTCACATCTACGCCTGAGGCATTTGTGCGCATGCCTTCACATACCCACATCTTGTAATTACTGTCAATGGACGGCTGTACCCAGCCAGTTTACGGAAGTTCTACACAGTCATGCATGCCATGCAGACCCCTTACAGCTGTGTGTATGATCCCTTCAAGCATTCATTAACCTCCCTAATGCCCCACACCCTCACTTTGTACCAATTCACTGATCCGTATATTAGCCTTAGGCTGGGTTCACACTGGTGCGACACGACAGCCGTCCTACTTTGGATCCGACTTTGCCCTGCGACATGAAGCCGGCATGTGTCCGACTTTCAATGAACGGGGATCCGACTTGGATCCCCGCCAATGTGTTTGGTATGAATCTTTAGGGGGAACTCCGCGCCAAATTTTAAATAAAAAACCGGCATGGGTTCCCCCTCCAAGAGCATACCAGGCCCTTGGGTCTGGTATGGACCTTGAGGGGGAACCCCCTACGCCGAAAAAACGGCGTGGGGGTCCCCCCCAATCCATACCCGACCCTTATCCGAGCACGCAGCCCGGCCGGACAGGAATGGGGGTGGGGACGAGCGAGCGCCCCCCTTCTGAACCGTACCAGGCCGAATGCCCTCAACATGGGGGGGTTGGTGCCTTGGGGAGGGGGGGCGCGCTGCGGCCCCCCCCACCCCAAAGCACCTTGTCCCCATGTTGATGAGGACAAGGGCCTCTTCCCGACAACCCTGGCCGTTGGTTGTCAGGGTCTGCGGGCGGGGGCTTATCGGAATCCGGGAGCCCCCTTTAATAAGGGGGCCCCCAGATCCCGGCCCCCCACCCTATGTGAATGAGTATGGGGTACATCGTACCCCTACCCATTCACCTAGGGAAAAGTGTCCATAAAAAAAAAAACACAGTACACAGGTTTCAAGATTAATTTATTAGGCAGCTCCGGGATCTTCGTCCGACTTCTGGGGGGGGTCTTCTTCCGCCTCTTCTCCCGGGCCCCGCCGCTATCTTCTTCCAGCTCTTTTGCCAGCAGGGGGCCCTGGTCTGCTGCCGCTGTCTTGTCGCCGCTGTCTCGCCGCTTCTTCTCTTCATCTCTTCTTCCGATGTTGACACGACGCTCTCTCGGGCTGGAATGCTCTCTGTGCGCTCTGCTATGGCTTATATAGGCGGTGACCCCGCCCCCTTATGCCATCACAGTCCCTGGGCATGTTGGGACTGTGACGGCATAAGGGGGCGTGGTCACCGGGTGATGACTACGCCCCCAAAAACGTCACAGTCCCAGCATGCCCAGGGACTGTGACGGCATAAGGGGGCGGGGTCACCGCCTATATAAGTCAGAGCGGAGCGCCCAGAGTGCATTCCAGCCCGAGAGAGCGTCGTGTCAACATCAGGAGAAGAGGGCAGAAGGCAGAAGATTGAAGACCGGGCTCCTCCGCTATAGCAAAAGAGCGGCAAAAGAGCAGCAAAAGAGCGGAGGAGCCCGGCAGAAGATCCGGAGAGCGCGGAGAAGAACCGGAGAGACCCCCGAAGTCGGAAGAAGACCCCCGGAGCTGTCTAATAAATTACTTTAAAAATCTGTGTAGTGTTTTTTTTTAATTGACACTTTTTCCCTAGGTGAATGGGTAGGGGTACGATGTACCCCATACTCATTCACATAGGGTGGGGGGCCGGGATCTGGGGGCCCTTTTATTATAGGGGGCTCCCGGCTTCCGATAAGCCCCCCGCCCGCAGACCCCGACAACCAACGGCCAGGGTTGTCGGGAAGAGGCCCTTGTCCTCATCAACATGGGGACAAGGTGCTTTGGGGTGGGGGGGGGCCCGCAGGGCCCCCCCCCCCATGCCCCAAAGCACCCACCCCCCCCCCATGTTGAGGGCATGCGGCCTGGTACGGTTCAGGAGGGGGGGGGCGCGCTCGCTCGTCCCCACCCCCATTCCTGTCCGGCCGGGCTGCATGCTCGGATAAGGGTCTGGTATGGATTGGGGGGGACCCCCACGCCGTTTTTTCGGCGTAGGGGGTTCCCCTCACGGTCCATACCGGACCTTAGGGCCTGGTATGCTCTTGGGTGGGGGAACCCATGCCGGTTTTTTATTTAAAATTTGGCGCGGAGTTCCCCCTCAAGATCATCTGAGCACAAGTCGCGTGCCGAAGTCGGATCATGCAAGACGGCGATCCGACTTTGATCCGACTTCAATGATAGTCAATAGGCTGAAGTAGGATCAAAGTAGTACAGGGAGCATCTCTAAAGTCGGAACGACTTGTGTCGGACCAGTTAGGACGGCTCCCATAGGGAAACATTGGATTTCACACGTCATGCGACATGAGCTCCCAATGTCGGAGCGTTTGTCGGACCAGTGTGAACCCAGCCTGAGGCGTATGCTGCATGTAACATTTAGATGTGTTTGTTATGTACCTGCTTCCATTCTACCATAAAAACAAAGTATATTCATCATGTCGTGAAGAGTGGTTTTGCCTATTTGCAGTAATGTATGCATTTGTAGTATCCTCAGACAGATCCTTTCACAGGTTCAGTGTGTGAACTGGAAAGTAAACATTTCTCTACACAGGAACGTGCCCAGTACAAACACTGGGAACCCGCCGCGTTCCGTACACCTCACTGATCAGCACCATGATACTGGCTGATAATGCTGAAACATTGCATAAGGAACAGCTGCTCACAGTATTCCCCGTCATACCGCTGGCAGCTTGTCAGTGGGATAGTTTGATCAAATGCATGTATGCACTGAGTGTAGGAACTGCCTAGAGGTAGACAAAAGGAACAGACATTGAGCCGGATCTAATAGTAGGTAGAGGAAGTTCCCGGCATCCAAAGAGAGCAAACACTACAGCTGATACTTCCAGGTTTTGCATAGAACATTATTGATAGTGCCTAACATTAAAACGGAGCTTCAGTCATTTTTTCATCTTTCCATCTATTAAATCTTCTGCCCTTGTTGTTTTAACTTTGAATAGTAAAACATTTTTATTCTAACAGTAAGTACCTTATACAGCCCACTTCCTGTTTCTTGTCTGGTCATTAGCCTAGGCTTATGACATCATGCACAGCTCTCACTCTCTCACTCTCCTGAGAGTTTGCCAGGAAGGGAGGGGGGTGAGTCATAAGAGGGCCAATGAGGGCTGCAGAGCTGGAGGTGTACCGGTGTGTGTCTGTGTAAATCCAGGAAGTGAACAGGCAGCAGCTTTAGCTGCCCACAGTTAAAATGGTTGCAGCCAGACTCAGTGGAGGGAGATTTCTGCAGCATATTTGGCAAGTACAGAATCACAGTACCGTAAATACTCGAGTATAAGCCGACCCAAATATAAGCCGAGGCACCTAATTTTACCACAAAAAAACTGGGAAAACGTATTGACTCGAGTATAAGCCTAGGGTGAGAAATGCGCAGCTACTGTAAGTGGAAAAGAGGGTCAACAATGCCCATTTGCAGCCTCACTGTGCCCATTTGCAGCCATAGGTCCCCCAAACTTCAAAATTGGTAGTTAAGTGTTCCTAGATGCCCCCTAGCTGCAGCCAAAATTAGGGGTCTCTGGACCCAAAAGGTCTCGAAATAACATTGCTGCAGATGGACACAGTTGACTGAATTTGGGGCCCCGTATCTCGGGGTCACTTGATGCTAGGAACCCCATTTGGTGTGCAAACCCAGTGGAACTAGCACTACACCATATCCAAAGCTGGGGTTCCTAACACCAAGTGGCCCCGAGATATGGGGCACCAAAGTGTTCGGAAAATGTCAAGCGCTTTTCTGCAGCAGAGAATGACATTTTTTGAACCGACTTTGGGGCCCCATATCTCAGAGTTACTTGGTGCTAGGAACCCCAGCTTTGGATATGTTGTAGTGCTAGTTTGCTAGTTGCACTGGGTTTGCATACCAAATTTGGGGTTCCTAGCACCAAGTTATCCCGAAATACGGGACCCCAAAATCGGTCAGGAAAATGTCATTCTTTGCACCAGAAAAGTGCTTGACTCGAGTATAAGCCGAGGGGGGCACTTTCAGCACAAAAAAATGTGCTGAAAAACTCAACTTATACTCGAGTATATACGGTATATATAAAATAATATGCAAAGTGGTTGGAAGGAAGCTTCAGAATGGCAAAGATGTTTTTATTGCAAATTATGTGAGCAGACTGCAGTTCCTCTTTAATAGACACACTATTTGCATTGGGCTGCAGTGGGCAACCTTGCCCAGAGCAGTTCTGACACAAGGACAAGGCAGTTGTCCTTGTTTGCTATAAAGTGAGTTCACATCATGAGCGTTGCAGTAGTTAAATACCGCATGCATGCAATAAAAACAAATCACTGCAGCACAACTCTGTTGCAGTAAATACAAGTAAGTTAAATGTCACTTGAGACATTTCAATAAAGTTATAAAAAAAAAAACTGTGCCATGTACCAGGTTTGGTGCATTGGCACGGCTGCTCTCAGCACACACAGGTAGCCGCCGTACATTCAGTGCAGCTGCTGGCGTGAATAAGCCCTTAGAAAATAAAGACTAAAGCTGGGTACACACTATTAGTTTTTTTTTTGTTCAACCCAGTTGGCTGAACGAAGAAAAAACTGAGGAGCTCTGGAGGGAACACTGTAATAACTTTAAGATGTTAGTACAGCGATCTCCCCGTTGAGCTATTGTGTTCTGACATGGGGACTGCCCCTCTGCCCTGCCAGGACCCACTGGTTGATGCTCGCAGATCGGATGTCGATCGGCAGATGTTTTTCTGCTTTTCATGCTTCTGTTGGACAGGCTGTCATACATACAGGCCGAATGTTGGTTGGTTTCCGTTAAACCAGCTGATATTCAGCCCGTGTGTACCAGACTTAAAAGAGGACATCTTCATACTCTTGCTCCCACATTTAGATAATGGAAATTACATACACAGATATAACAACCTAATAAATTACATTAGTTTTCATGAAGCCATCCACAACATCGCCCCCGTCTACATCACCAACCTCATCTGCAGATATGGCCCAAATCTCTCCCCCCCCCCCCGCTCCTCCCAAGACCTCCTACTCTCTAGCTTCCTTGTTACCTCCTGCCATGGTCGCCCCCAGGACTTTTCCAGAACCTCTCCCATCCTCTGGAACTCCCTACCCCAGTATGTCCGGTCAGCTCTGATCCTGTCCACCTTTAGGCGTTCCTTGAAAACTAATCTGTACTTGAGTCATCAGATCATCCTGCAGCTATTACTTTTTGTATCACCTCCCGCTCCCTTTAGATTGTAAGCTTCATGAGCAGGGCCCTCCTATTCCTTTTGTATCGGGGTGCATTTACGAAACATTTGCAGAGATATTCTTCCTGTGAAACTGTATATACATGCATTCTGTACAAATGCCAGCAAAACTGAATGTTGTTTATATTTATAGCTATTTTCTTTTCAGGTAAGATGTTATTCATTTATAGGAATAGCGTGAATAAGGACAATACCACTAGAAGAAGTTAAAGTGTTTGTTACCCCAGCATTTCATATTCCTGATATGTGCCTGCTGTACCATGTAATTATATGTATTGCTTTCTTTGTGTGAATTCCTGGTGTTCCTGCCAGTCCCTTTGCTTTCCTTTTAAAAAAACTGACCACACTATGCAGGAGAGCACACTGTGGTCAGTTCTCTAGCTATGCTGGAAACTCAGCGTGCTCTCTTCCAATGATCAGCCTTGTCCTGACACACCCCCTCTGCACAGCCATTCACTGGGAAAATCAGTGTACTGTTGTTTCTCCTCCCCCCAGCTGTTATGCAGCTGAGAACAGAGGGAACAAAACGAATGTAATCACTTCTAAAAACAGGGGAAAAAAGCTAATTATATATTTTTTTATATTTATACACAAATGTTTTGCCTTTCATTGGCTGAATGGGTTGTTTTACAGGGTGATCATTTACAAAGCACTTTAAATGATTGCAGTAATAGCTCCATCTAGTGGACATAATGCTGTATTCTCCTGATTCACGCTCAAAGCGGAGTTAGGCCTGGGTAAAAAAAAAAAAAAAAAGCCAGCGATGTCGGCACCCTCAGCCGACCCGTCCCTCGGCTCCGGGTACAGGCACCGGCATCCTTACTAAGAGAAACAGCAAGTGAAGGCTTACGGGTTCACAGCCTGTTTTCTACTGCGCATGTGCGAGTGGCACTGCACTTTCTGAATGGTCCCTGCTGTCTTCTGGGACCTGTGTGTCTCCCAGAAGGCAGCGGGGGGGGGGGCAGAGGAGGGGCCGGACATTGCGTAGATCGGCGCACAAGATTGCGGCGATCATTCCAAAGAAGTGGGAGCAGATACCTGGATGTGACAGGTATCCGCTCCCCCCTCCCCGTGAAAGGTGCCAAATGTGGCACCGGAGGGGGGTGGGAGGAACCTGATCCGCGGAAGTTCCATTTCTGGGTGGAACTTTGCTTTAAGAATGAGGAACATCCGACCTGGAAAGAAAATAGCCAAATAATATTCAATTTGCCAACATTCGCACAGAACCAATCTACATACATAGGGAATAGCTAGTTTATCAATACATCCTATATAGTATATATACAAAAAGGAGATATGACCAGGTCCTGCAAAGGAATAAATGGATAATTGGGGTTTGACCCTACAAAATGGTAGCAATACTCCATATTTCTTCATTTAACATTTGCAAGACCTCCAAATTGGAGTGATATTGTATGCAAATGGACCATGTCATACCTGGGAAAGGTCAAAGATTTGGTTTTTCAGCTTCGCACTTTCTTCTTTGGTTTCTTGAGCCTTCTTCTCATCTTTGCTCTACAGTATAGACAAATCCCAACAAAAAACATTCATTAAAACACATGCCAATGTTTAGGGTACAAATGGTATATGACCTGTGGACCACACTGCTTTGGGCAATCATTAGTACCAGCTGCAAGAAAGCTGCATTGTGACAATGATATTACCCGGTGTTACCGAAAATGCAGCGGGTACCATTATAGAACAGTTGTGGTGTGTTTGGCAGCAAATTTAAATCAAAAGGATGCCGTGAATTCAACACACAATGATCCGTGTGTGCTTTAGGCCTCATTGTCATGGCCGTCCAGGGCCATACTCTACCCAGATCAGCTAACGTCTGTGGTGGGTATGGCCAGGTGTTTGCGGTCAGATGTGGCTGCCCAGCCTGTGCAAATCAATGGCTGACACTGTCTCACAAAGAGCGATTACATGCGGTTCGGGACAGATGAGCGACCCCGTACGCTCCATGTGCGATTACATGTGAACAGCCATGGAGCTTGTCATTGATTTATACAAGTTGAGCCACAGAAATACATTGATATGGGTAGTATACAGCCATCGGCAGGTGTGTGAATGAGGCTTTAAATGCACCACAATGGATCGCCTTGTTCTGAATCCATCCTTAGTTATTCAGGTGGTTTCCAATGCCTGGTATGAAATTACATTAGAAGGCTGGCAGACAGCCACGTTTCTGCTCTGTATAGAAAATAAAGGGGACAAGAGCTGAGATTTTAGAGCCTCTGTTGCAAACTTCCAAGATGAATTTCTCCACAATGTCTAAACCTACAGAGGTGAATGAGACTTTGATTAACCACTTCAGCCCCAGGAGATTTACCCCCTTCACGACCAGGCCACTTTTTGCGATACGGCACTGCGTTACTTTAACTGACAATTGCGCAGTTGTGCGACGCTGTACACAAATAAAATGTATGTACTTTTTTTTTTCCACAAATAGAGCTTTCTTTTTAAGGTATTTGATCACCTCTGCGGTTTTAATTTTTTTGGGCTATAAACAAAAAAAAGACTGAGGCTGGGTTCACACCATCCCTGCATCTGTCTCACAGCAGGGGTCCAGTGCGTCCCGTTTCACTGTTTCAGGTCTGATTTCAGCCCGAATTTTGGGCTGAATTCTGACCTGAAACGGACCAAAAAACGCACAGCGTTTTTCTGCAAAATGCACCGGACCTGCTGCGGAGATATGTGAACAGGCTCCATAGGGAGTCGGTCAAAATTTCCTACTATTCCAAATTGGATGCGGAGAACCCGCATCCAATTTGCAATGGTGTGAAACCAGCCTAACTAACAATGTTGAAAAAAAAACAACTTTTTAATTTTTCTGCTATAAAACATATCCAATAATTTTTTTTTCAAAAAATCTAATTTCTTCATCAATTTAGGTCAATCTGTATTCGGCTACATGTTTTTGGTAAAAAAAAAAAAAATCACAATAAGCATATATTGATTGGTTTGCGTAAAAGTTATAGCGTCTACAAACTAAGGGAAATATTTATGGACTTTTTATTTATTTTTTATTACTAGTAATGGTGGAGATCAGAGACTTTTAGCAGGACTGTGATATTGCAGCGGACAAAACAGACACTAACTGACACTTTTTGAGGACAAGTGACATAAATACAGGGATCAGTGCTAAAAATATGCACCGTCACTGTAATAATGACACTGGCTTGGAAGGGGTTAACATAAGGGGCGATCAAAGGGTTAACTGTGTGCCTAGCCAGTGTTATTGTACAGTGTTTGAGGTGCTTTTAATAAGGGAAGACACTGATCCTTTTTGCATTGCAGGAACACAGGATCCATACCTACATACCCTACTGACAGAACCGCAATCTGCCTTGCTTACATAGGCAGACTGCCGTTCAGCCTCTGTACCGAATAATCAGTGGGTGCCAGTGGTCATCAAGTCCACTGTACCCGCTGATTGGCTCCTACTGTGTAAAATCACAGCGGGAGCAAGCCGCTGGCGCTGTGCATTTGGGCCCACTGCCCGGATCACTATATATATATATATATATATATATATATATATATATATATATATATACACACACACACACACACACACACATTATATATATGTACCGTATTTATCGGCGTATGACACGCACTTTTTTCCCCTTTAAAATCAGGGGAAAATCGTGGGTGCGTGTTATACGCCGATCCCCCGCCGATCGTGAGCGGAGCAATCGCGCCGAGATACACATAGCCGAGTGTACTCGGCTCCGCTCACAGTCCCACCCAGTCCCGCCATTGGACCTGTGTTATGTCCATCATAGGGCGGGACTGGGCGTGACTGTGAGCGGAGCCGAGAAGAGCCGAGTACACTCGGCTATGTGTATCTTGGCTCCGCCCAGTCCCTGCGATCTCGGCGGCGCTCGCTCTGCTCCGCCGAGTCCCTGCGATCTCCGCGGCGCCATATTTAAATCTTAACAAGGCTGCAATGGACACTAGGGAAGGCTGCACTGGGGCAAGGCTGCAATGGACACTTGGGAAGGCTGCACTAACAAGGCTGCACTGGGGCAAGGCTGCAATGGATACTAGGGAAGGCTGCACTAACAAGGCTGCAGATGGACACTGATAAGGCTGCATTGATGGGCATTTAAATGTAAGTTTTTTTACCTTAAACTTCCCTCCTAATAGTTTTTTTCCTTAAAATGCCCTCCTAAACTTGGGGTGCGTGTTATACGCCGATAAATACGATATATATATATATATATATATATATATATATATATATATATATATATATATATATATATATATATATATATATATATATATATATATATATATAGACACATACACACACACACACACACACACACACACACACACACACACACGATCCACTGCTATGGGGCGAAGAAGAGGAGGATTAGGGCTGCTCTGTGCAAAACCATTGCACTAAACAGATAAGTATGATGTTTGTTATTTTTTTAAAATTTTTGTTTACTCTTAGTATCTCTTTTAAACACTTGTATTGCTTGTTGTTTCAGTCAGCTAAAAGAGTGCTATAATAAAGCGTTTTTCAAGCTAAAAACAAAAATATTACAGCTTACCAGTTCTTAGATGCGGTGGCTGAATTAGTTTTTTATTTTTTATTTTCTGGTGACCCAGCCAGTAAGTCTATTACTTTTCAAAAGCTTTCTAGCAAAAGTGGCAGTTAGAGGGCTGAGACAAACCATTTACCACTGGCAGGAGTGCTTAGAATGATCAGCTTTTATCCATTTATGTAAAACCTTTATCCCAAAAGGAAAACAACTGTTGCTGTAACTGCTTATTAATAAGTTTGTATTTTTAATTTGTTAGTCAAGTCCATCTAAATCTGCTGGTACATCCAACACTACACTACCCTCTACCTAGACTGACAATGCTTCTGTCCTATGATTTCTCCATTCCATAGTGGAGACACCCTAAAGCCTCGTACACACGATCGGATTCTTGTGCAGGAATTGTGTGATGACAGTCTGTTTTCCTAAAATCCAACCACTATTACGCTCCATCAGACAATTGTTGTCCAACTTTCATCCAACAAATGTTGGATGACAGGCTAGTAAATTTTCGGCGGACAACGATCTGTTGTCAGATTTTTATCTCATGTGTACACAAGTCCATCACACAAAAGTCCAAAGTCCAAACACGCATGCTCGGAATCAAAGCTCACCAAACACGACAATAGCAGAAGGTGCCTAAAGGGTGGCGCTCAAGAGCTGAAATTCCACGTAGTACGTCACTACATTCGTGTTTGTTGGCCGACAATTGTGTACCGTTTGTATGCAAGACAAGTTCCTGGAACACGCCCTTCTGACAAAAGTCTGACACTTTGTTGGCCAACAATCTGATCATGTGTACGAGGCTTTAGACAGGAAATCTGTTACTGTCCAGATCACCAGATAAAATAAATAATAGAGAAAAGCCTAAAAAAAAACAAAAAACAAATGCAGCCATCACATTTAAGGATTTGTAAGCTGCAATATACTTCTTTTTGGTTTTGGGTTGAATATCGCTTTAGGTAGTAAAGTATTGAGCACACAGACAGGAACTTTTACTAACACAAGTGAAAAACCTGCCTAACCACATACAGTAAATCAAAGTACATCCACAACAGCAAAGCACTCTGGGTAATTAGTACTTCACCTTTTGTCTTTTTTTTTTTTCTTTAGTTCATATTTATGAAGAAGCCAGTAACAACAACTCCCTGTACAACTGAAAAGTACGGTACTCAGATATAGTTGTAACGATTGTATAACTTGACATTATGGACATTCGGCAGGTCAGATACAGTGAGGCCAAGTAAGTAATTTCAAATACAAATTTATCTTTAATAAAAAAATATATGCTGTACCATCAGACCAAGTTGGCAGTACAACACACAGCATGAAATAAGGTTTTTGGGTTTTAAAGCGGTAGTAAAGTCTGCATTGTGATTTTTACCTATAGGTAAGCCTATAATATAGCTTACCTGTAGGTAAAATGAATATCTCCTAAACGTGCACCATTTAGGAGATAGTCGCTCTTTTGGCAGCCGGTGACGTTACGGCGCATGCGCTCTGAAGGAAAGGCATACCCGTTCTGTACCTTCAGAGTGTGCCATAGCCGTGACATCATCGCAGCTCGGCCATTCAAGCTGTCAGAGCCTGTGAACCCGGAAGGAAGACGGGTGAAGATGGAAGCCCTGTCAGTAGTGAGTAGCGCACTAAATGGAGGGCTTCGTTTTAAGGTATTTTATAATTTGCTTACATGGGATTTTTTTTTTTTTTTTTGTAATTTATGCCGCAGTTTACTACCGCTTTAAGAACAATAAATATAACAAAGGTTCCTTACAAAGGTAACTTCCCCATAGCATGATGTCTAGGTAGTCCCTGAATGCGGGGCAGAGGGAGCAGGGTACATCCACTACAAAGGGACAAGTTAGTTAAGGGAGCACTGGACCCTACGCTGCATACAATGCCACCAAGATAGGCGTAATAGCCAACTGCAGACAAATGTATTTACTTTACGGTTTTAAAACCTCTTGCAGACCACATAACGCATATGTTTGGCAGCAGGGAAGGTGGGCCTTAATACCCACATGCCGCACCCTATTTCAATGAACCCTGTATGCAAGTACCTTTTAGCCTAAAAATATTGTACAGCTCATTATATAAAATAATCTATTTTCATGAACCATTGTACAGATACTATATCTATGTTGCAGATAAAGTCACCCAAAAATAAATCCCCCTGATGAAGGAAAATATGTACCAATAAAAATTTCCGAAACATGTCAGGATGCACGCTACAAATCTTCATGGACTGACCAGCACTTTACCTTTGCCATCCGGTCAATCCTGGCCTGCAGGTCTGACTTTTCAGTTTCGTGCTTCCTTTGTAACTCCTGAAGAGCAGCTTCAAGTCTTTGCTGTTCCTAAAAAAACACATTAGCAAGTATTGTTTTCATATACTGCTATATGAATGTCAATAATAAGTATGGGGGGGGATTTACTAAAACCAGTGCACACAGAATCTGGTTCAGCTGTGCATAGTAACCAATCAGCTTCCAGGTCTTAGCCCTCATTTACACGGAGGGCGGGTTTGAAAATGTAATTTTAATTTTAATTTCAAACCCGCTTTTTAGTGTGAGTTCGGGGGAAATTTGACCGCACAGATGTCTATTGAAATCGCTCCAAAGTCGCCAAAAGTAGTGTGGGAACTACTTTTGGGAATCGGTGCGGCGCTGCAAAGTTGGCATCGCACCGATTCAGACGGTGCCGTTGCCAGCAATAGGCTCCGATTTGGCATGCGATTTGACAAGTCAAATCGCATGTCAAATCTGCCCGATGGGAACGGGGGATTATTGTCAAAGCTTAATTGAACAAGCTGAAGTTAGAAGCCGATTGGTTACTATGCACAGCTGCACCGGATTCCGTGTGCTCCAGTTTTAGCAGATCTTCCCCATGGTATTGTATCTCTCTGCTATCTACTGTTAGTAGTTTAAAATGTGACACATGTATCTATAAAGTGATTGTAAAGGCTCGTTTTTTTTCTTTTAAAATAACAAACATGTTATATTTACCTCCTCTGTGCAGTTGGTTTTGCACAGGGCAGCCTGGATCCTCCTCTTCTCGGGTCCCTCTTTGCTGCTCCTAGCCCCTCCCTCCTTTGAGTGCCCCCTCAGCCAGCAGCTTGCTACAGGGGGCACCCAACCTGAGTCAGAGCTCCATGTATCCATTCAGACATGGAGCGTTGACCTGGCCCCGCCCCCTCCCCCTGATTGGCTGACTGACTTTGATTGACAGCCGCAGGAGCCAATGGTGCTGCTACTCTGTCTCGGCCAATCAGGAGGAGTGTACTGAATGGCTGAGGGGATCGTGGACATCGCTGGAGAGAGAAGGAGCTCAGGTAGGTAATTGGGGGGGGGGGGGAGGGTGCTGGGGGGGCTGCTACACACAGAAGGTTTATTAAGATAAAAAACCTTCTGCATTTACAACTCCTGCAAAAAATTATAATTCTAGGCTTTTAAATATGTATCAACAAGCTTTCCCTGTGCAATATTTAAAGCACAGGTGTCAAACTGGTGGTTATCCAGCTGTTGTGCAACTACAAGTCCCATGGGGCATTGCAAGGCTGACAGTTACAAGCATGACCCATGCAGAGCCATGATGGGATTTGTAGTTCCGCAACAGCTGGAGGGCGGCCAGCCTGACACCCCTGAATTTTAAAGTATAAGTAAGACCACATTTCATCAGGTTTAGAGTAGGGAAGGATTAGGACATACCTCCCAACTTTTTGAGATGGGAACGAGGGACACCTATTAGCAAAACATATGTAGGCATAGGACACACAACCTGCCACGCCCCCTTGAAGGAGAATTATAGAAAAAAATTACTAATGAAATCCACCACTACTATTATTTTATACTGGTTTTTGGAATTTACAAATGCAGCAATTTAGAAATTGGATAAAATGTTTAGCACTGGGAAACACTTTTTGAAAGATTAAAAAGTGCATTTTATATACAATTATATAGATCAGACCAAAATGAGGGACAAATGAGGATGAAAGAGGGACAGAGGGACTTTTTTCCAAATCAGGGACAGTTCCTCCAAATCAGGGACAGTTGGGAGCTATGGGTTAGGACCCCTGTCTGTCTCTGTAGATTTGTACTGTTGACCATTGTCACAGAGAATGAAAGTGATGGGAGATCTGAAATTTTAGACTTGACACTTGCAGGATGGGTTAAAAAGAGGTGGGAGGGAAAAGGGCTGAAGATTCAGGTTTTGATCAGAGTTGGTCTTTAATACGATATCCATAATAAAATGATAACTTACTAAAATAGTCTATGCTGGGATCTGTTCATATAAAAAGTAAAACATTGTTATATTTCCTCATCATACGGGATGCTTCCTCTCACCTGTCCACGCATTTGATTTTCAATTTTAGCTATATGGTGCTGTAATTCTTCTTCAAGTTCTGCCATTTGCATGGCTGTCGTCTCCTCAGTCCTAAACAAAAGAAATGTAACACTTTAAGCACTCTTTACGTCTAGAGGAAAAAAGATTTCATCTCCAAATACAGAAAGGTTTTTTCACAGTAAGAGCTGTGAAAATGTGGAATAGACTCCTTCCAGAGGTGGTTCTGGCAAGTTCAGTAGATTGCTTTAAGAAAGGCCTGGATTATTTCCCAAATGTACAGAATATAACTGGGTACTAACATTTATAGGTAAAGTTGATCCAGGGATTATCCGATTGCCTTTCGGGGGATCAGGAAGAAATTTTTTCCCTTGCTGTAGCAAATTGGGGAAAGCTTTGCTGGCGTTTTTTGCCTTCCTCTGGATCAGGGGTACGCAACCTCGGCACTCCAGCTGTGGTGAAACTACAAATCCCATCATGCCTCTACCTCTAAGAGTCATGCCTGTGATTGTCAGGGTCTTGCAATGTTTCATGGGACTTGTAGTTTCAAAACAGCTGGAGGGCCGAGGTTGCCTGCCCCTGCTCTGGATCAACTGTGGGTGAAGGATTGTGTATATGGGATTGTATTATTATTATTATTTTTTTTTTTTTTTGGTTGAACTAAATGGACTTGTGTCTTTTTTCAACCTGACTAACTATGTAACTATCTTGGCACCAATGCTTGAGGTGCCCAATAAAGATAAGAACACTGCTGTAAGAGTACTTTCACCCCCCCCCCCCCTGAATCCACTGCACTTACCTCCATTGATGATGAACTTTCACTGCCCAAACAGCTGGTGCAGGGGTCCAGGAAATTGGAAATAGTTTTCTTCAGGGATAGATCTGATTGATTCTGATTGGTCACATGCTGGCACCGCTTTGACCAATCAGAATAACTCTGATCCATGCTGGTGTCCTTAAAGTGGAAATCCATGCCAAAACTAAAATCCCTGCATCTATAGACACCCACAATTTAACACTAACTTATCTAGCCCTGTAAAGAAGAGATCAGTATACATACCTTTTCTGCAGGTGATCCGACCCGATCCCTTGCTGAGCCGTCAGCCGCGGCTTCGCTGTGGAGGTGGGTGCAGAGGACACTTACGACAATAGAAGCCCCACAGTAAGTCAATGGGTGGCCTCACTCCCCATTCATTTCACAGCCGTTGTTGGCCGTGTCCTCTGCAGAGCTTCCGCTGCTGGAGATCGGGTCGGATCGCCTTCAAAAAAGGTATGTATACTGATTTTTTTTCTTTACATGGCTAGATAGGTTAGTGTTAGATCGTGGGTGTCTATAGATGCAGGGATTTTAGTTTTAGCATGGACTTCCACTTTAAGGAAAGAAAACTGCCACTTTCAGATCCATATACTTGCCTTCCAATGGTCCAATGCCCATGAATTCCCTCCCTGGTGCCGGCATCTTAACACTTGCAGGCTGGGTGGGTTGCCTAAAAATATGTAAAATCTTTCTCCCAAACAGAAAAAACTGTTTGCTGTAACTATAAAGTATTAGCCGGATTTCAGCTTCAATGTGTTACTGTATTTAAATCTGCTAGTCTAACACAATTTTTCCTGCAAGTCCTGTGTTCAGATGATTAGTACAATGAGGTAACATATTGTTCTGGGTCACTGCCTGTAATGAAAGCTGTGCTAGATCCTCAACATTAAATGAATGGATTTCTGCAGAATGAAAGCATTGAGGAGTATCATATTACTCTGCTAAGGAATTTTTCCTTAGCTTAGTGAACGTGGTGAACATTTCATTTAGCAAAGAATACCCAATCACGTACAAGGAAATAAATGAAATAGTATTTTTGTAAGTGATTGGGTAATGAAGTCAGCAGAGTGTCACGTCAGATTATTCTATACAATGAAGAACTAACATATTGTTCCAGATCACTGCCTGTAATGAAAGCTGTGCTAGATCCTCAGCATAGAAGGAATGGATTTCCGCATGGAGAAAGCATTGACCTTAAAGAGTATCACAATACTTCTCATGCAGTTCCCTGCTCCATTCCTTCACAGATGAAAGGGCACATTTCTCTAGTATAGTCACAAAGATTTTACAGAACATGTCAGCAAATTAAACCACTAGAGCAGGGGCATTGAATAAAAATTCACAGAGGTCCGATCAGTAAAAATTTCTTCCAGCAGAGGTCCGAATTTCATGTTTGTCCAATGATCCAGATCCCTCTCATCACAGCCCTCCTCTCCTCTTATATCACAATCCTGTTATTACATCAATGTCCTGAGTCCTTAATGTCCTCACAATCAGTGTCCTCAGCCCCCTTCACATCAACAACCCCCACCCTACAGTAGTGTCCTCTGACCCCCTTCACATCACCCCCCTTCATTCATAGCAGTGTTCTCAACCCCCCCTTCATTCATAGCAGTGTTCTCAACCCCCCCTTCATTCATAGCAGTGTTCTCAACCCCCCCCTTCATTCATAGCGGTGTTCTCAACCCCCCCTTCATTCATAGCAGTGTTCTCAACCCCCCCTTCATTCATAGCAGTGTTCTCAACCCCCCCTTCATTCATAGCAGTGTTCTCAACCCCCCCTTCATTCATAGCGGTGTTCTCAACCCCCCTTCATTCAAAGCAGTGTTCTCACCCCCCCTTCATTCATAGCAGTGTTCGCAAACCCCCCCTTTATTCATAGCAGTGTTCGCAACCCCCCCTTCATTCATAGCAGTGTTCTCACCCCCCTTCATTCATAGCGGTGTTCTCAACCCCCCCCTTCATTTATAGCAGTGTTCTCAACCCCCACCACTCTTCATTCATAGCAGTGTTCTTATAGCAGTGTTCTCACCCCCCCTTCATTCATAGCAGTGTAATCACCCCTCCTTCATTCATAGCGGTGTTCTCAACCCCCCCTTCATTCATAGCGGTGTTCTCAACCCCCCTTCATTCATAGCAGTGTTCTCAACCCCCCCCCTTCATTCATAGCAGTGTTCTCAACCCCCCCTTCATTCATAGCAGTGTTCTCAACCCACCTTCATTCATAGCAGTGTTCTCAACCCCCCCTTCATTCATAGCAGTGTTCTCAACCCCACCTTCATTCATAGCAGTGTTCTCAACCCCCCTTCATTCATAGCAGTGTTCTTATAGCAGTGTTCTCACCCCTCCTTCATTCATAGCAGTGTAATCACCCCCCCTTCATTCATAGCGGTGTTCTCAAACCCCCCTTCATTCATAGGGGTGTTCTCAACCCCCCCCTTCATTCATAGCAGTGTTCTCAACCCCCTTCACATCAACACCCCCCCCCTATCCTACAGCAGTGTCATCTGACCCCCTTCACATCACCCCCCTTCATTCATAGCAGTTTTCTCAACCCTCCCCCTTCATTCATAGCTGTGTTCTCAACCCCCTTCACATCAACACCCCCCCCCCCATTTTATAGCAGTGTCTTCTGACCCCCTTCACATCACCCCCCCTTCATTCATAGCAGTTGTCTCAACCCCCCCCCCCTTCATTCATAGCAGTTGTCTCACCCCCCCCACTTCATTTATAGCAGTGTTCTCATAGCAGTGTTCTCACCCCCCCTTCATTCATAGCAGTGTTCTCAACCCCCCCCTTCATTCATAAAAGTGTTCTCAACCCCCCTTCATTCATACCAGTGTTCTCAACCCCCCCTTTTTCATAACTGTGATCTCAACCCCCTTCACATCAAACCCCCCCCCCCCACCTACTGCAGTGTCCTCTGACCTCTTTCACATCACCCCCCCTCATTCATAGCAGTGTTCTCAAACCCCCTCTTCATTTATAGCAGTGTTCTCAACCCCCTTCACATCAACACCCCCCCCATCCTACAGTAGTGCCCTCTGACCCCCTTCACATCACCCCCCCCCCTCAATATAGTACTGTCCTCTGCCCCTCTCACGTCAACCCCACAGTAGTGTCCTCCTATGCCAACCCCCTACAGTAGTGCATTCTGCCCCCTTCATGTCACCTTCCCCATTCCTCCATTCCTCCCCTCTAACAGTAGTGTTCTCTGCCCTTTACATCACCCCCCCCCCATAGCAGAGCGCTCTATACACTCACAACAAACATCCTCCAGAGCCAGGTCCTCTGCTCCCCCTGCCCCTCCCCATCACTCTGCTACCTTACACAGAGCAGAGAGCGGAAGGCAGGACAAACAGAGAATGGGAGACACAGTAACACTGCATGGAGGGCCAAAGTTAACTTTGCATATTAACAATCTGGTGTTTGGTTGCTAGGACCACTCTGTGTCCTAGCTACCAATCACCTGCGGTTAATCTGCAAAATTATCTGGGGCCGCTCCTGCCCTCCATGCAGTGCTACTGTGTCTCTCATTTTCCGTCTGTCCTGCCTCCTGCTCTCCGCTCTGCTGTGATAATGACAGCAGCAGCAGCTGGTAGACTGGGAGAACTGGCTCCTAAATGGAGTGACCACGAGTCTGGATGGGACAGTGACTCAGTCCGGATGCAGACCGCGGTTTGCCACTTAGTAACGCCTGCTCTAGAGCAAACCAAGTTTTACAATACAAGACAAATCCAATTTTTATAAAGACACTTAATACTCTATAAAAGTAATACAATCGAACCCCCTTGTTACACATTCCAAATGGACTATAGGTATGAAGTAGACAATTAGGGCTCATTCACATAAAAGCTAACCAATGCAAGCATCTCTGTCAGTGTTAAATGTTTTGTCTCAACCCAACTGCCACTTTTGCTTAAATGTAACAGGGAGTATACCTTTTGCTGTGGCTGCAAAGAAAAACTTCACAACTACGACATGCATAAAACTGTGTGTAGCTGCCTTTGCAACTTTAGGGGCATTAAAAACATGACTCAACTGCCTGTATTTGCCACCCCCTTACCACAAGTGTTAAAGAGCTGTAACTGCCACTTTTGCTAGACCACTTGGCAAGTAAAGAATGTTGAAAAATAACAGAATTACTGGCCTGATCACCAGGTGAAAATAAAGGATAAAAAGAAAACGAAGGCAGCCACTAAGAATTGGTAAGCTGCAATATAATACCTATTAGGTTTGGGGTTTAATACTGCTTTTAAGATAAAAGGCAAATTAAAAAAAATTCCATCATCCATGTTCTATTCACAATAAATGCCCCAACAACAAATACAAATACAAATCACATGCCTTCTTGCTATAGTATGTTCAGTCCCCATAGGCGTGCGCACAGGGTGTGCCAGGTGTGCCTGGGCACACCCTAATCGCCTTGTGTGGTGCATATTACCCCTGTTTAGACCACTGATATTTCATCCCCCAAAAAAATGTTACAAAATAAAATAATTTATTTAAAAATAAAATAAAACTAATGACACTGTCCACTGCCCTACTGACACCATCAGTACATATACACATGCATATGTATTTGAGCTTTGGGGTGCACACCCTTTATGCAAGGGGCTGCGCACACCTATGTCGGTCCCCATGAAAGCATGTTCATTGATCTCCATCCAGTACCAGAGGTTAGTAGGTTCTATACAGACTCCCTCACAACACACAAACCTTTTGAGAACAGATTCGAGTTTTTCAGTGTTCAGTCGCTGAGTGCGGAAATCATAGGACATGTTTTCAATCAGCTTTTCGTATTGGTGAAGCAGCCCGGGCACCGGGACCCCCTGGATTTCCTGGTAGAAGTTCCACAGCTGTTCTCTGGTATCACTAAAAAGAAAAATATAAAGATTCAAAAACTTCACCAACATTCATAAATGATATATTTTGACATAACGGGTTTGATTTTTTAAAAGGCAAAAATAGATATTTCACTTTGCAAGGGAATTTTAACTCTGCTAAGGATTTTTCACTTCGCTTAGTGCATGTGGTGAAAATTCACTTTGCAAATAATACCCAATCACGTGCAAGGAAAATAAAATAAACAGCACATTTGCTTGTGCTTGATTGGATAATGGAAGTCAGCAAAGCTTCACCTCCTCCAGTAAATGGGGAATTTTCTTGCAAAGTGAACAGTCTATTTGCCTTTAGTAAATCAACTTCAATATCTCTGGTAGTATGGCCATGTCGTTTTTAGAACCATGAAAAAAAGTTTAAAATTCACAGTATTATACTAACTTTTTGTCATATAACTATACAGCAATAGGTTTCTGTTGCAGTTCCCCAAGATAATGAAAAAACATTTTCAATTTTCTATGCAAAATAATTTTCATGATTTAGCTACATGGCTTGTTCATGTTTCATGCGAATAGTAAGATCATAAAGTGTTCACATTTCACCAATGTGCCTAAATCATCCTTTTTTATATCAATGACACCAATGAATGGGGGGAAGGTTATTATTGCTGCCCCTGTCACTGACACCAATGAATGGGGGGGGGGGGAGGTTATTATTGCTGCCCCTGTCACTGACACTAATGAAGGGGGAGGGTTATTATTATTACTGCCCCTGTCACTGACACCAATAAAAAGGGGAGGGTTATTATTGCTGCCCCTGTCACTGACACCAATGAAGGGGGAGGGTTTTTATTATTACTGCCCCTGTCACTGACACCAATAAAGGGCAGGGGTTATTATTGCTTGCTGCCCCTGACACCAATGAAGGGCAGGGGTTATTATTGCTGTCCCTGCCACTGACACCAATTAGGGGAAAGGGTTATTATTGCTGCTCCTGTCACTGATACCAACAAAGGGCAGAGGTTATTATTGCTGCTCCTGTCACTGATACCAATGAAAGGCAGAGGTTATTATTGCTGCTCCTGTCACTGATACCAACAAAGGGCAGAGGTTATTATTGCTGCTCCTGTCACTGATACCAATGAAAGGCAGAGGTTATTATTGCTGCTCCTGTCACTGATACCAACAAAGGGCAGAGGTTATTATTGCTGCTCCTGTCACTGATACCAATGAAAGGCAGAGGTTATTATTGCTGCCCCTGTCACTGATACCAATGAAAGGCAGAGGTTATTATTGCTGCCTCTGCCACTGATACCAATGAAGGTAGGAGGGTTATTATTGCTGCTCCTGTCACTGATACCAATGAAAGGCAGAGGTTATTATTGCTGCCCCTGTCACTGATACCAATGAAAGGGGGAGTGTTACTATTGCTGCCCCTGTCGCTGACACCAATGAAGGGGGAGAGGATTTTTATTGCTGCCACTGTCACTGAAACCAATGAAGGGGGAGAGTGTTAATATTGCTGCCACCATCACTGGTACCAATAAAAGGGGGGGGGGGGGGGGGTACTATTGCCGCCTCTGTCACCAATAATATGAAGAGTGTTAATATTTCTGCCACCATCCCCGGTACCAGTGAATTGGGAATTGTATAAAAAAAATAAAATGAAAAAAAGGAAAAAAGAAAACTTGGCATGTGGATACAAACATGGCCATTAGACCCTTTTAGCTGGACACCACTGCTGTGTGTTATATATAGCCTGAAGCTAGGTCAGTAACAAAATTATTATAACTCAATTCCTAGTCTTCCTTTAAAGCAACAATTTGCACAGCACTTTACATACCATACATTCACATACATCAGTCTCTGCCCTCAAGAAGCATACGACCTAAGGTCCCTACTCGCATACTAGGGTCAATTTAGACAGGAGCCAATTAACCTACCAGCATGTCTTTGGAGTGTGGGAAGAAACCAGTGTATCCAGAGAAAACCCACGTAACCGCAGGGAGAACTTGCAAACTACATGCAAATATCGTGTGGATTTGGAATTGAACCAAGGAACCTAGTGCTTCAATGCTGTAGTAGGCTGAAGGGTAGGGGACAACCCAGGCGTTGGGCAACCAGAGGGAAGACATGGCACACAAAGTGGTTGAGAAGGCCTAATATATTGTTAGCCATTCCAGACACAACAACAGAGTCTCTTCAACAGTAAGAACTGAGCAGCAACACTTACACAGTGGATGGAACTCACAGCAGGAGAGAGGCACACCAAGGCCAGCAACATCTGGCACAGTGGCGGTAGGCAGGCAGATGCAGTAAACACAGCAGCAGAAAAGTCTTCAAAGAAGTCTGCTACAGTCCCTACGCTGTCCTACCTCCTACGGATCCTTCACCTACGCTAGGTTACTCTCCCCCTCAAGCGGGTTCCTGTCCCTAACCTTACCACATGCAGAATACACGCAGACCAGGGCTTTCTGTAAGCTCTGTCCTCACTAAAGATGGCCACAGCGGTCATCCAGGTGGCAGTATTCAAATCGGACAGCAGCCCACCCGATGACACACACAGAGGCCTAAGAGGAATGGGTATTCAGGAGAAGATCCGTCACCACAGTAAATCACAGTATTGCTTGACGTTTTATTGTAAATCAGTGCAAACAGCACAGAAAGTCAACGCGTTTCAGAGTAAAACAGCTTTAATCATGTCCTCCACTATCCCTGCAAGGTGGATGCAACAGCGCCACCTATGTGGGGAGGCCAACCTTCACCTGCCTGTAAAGTAGAAACACTTACCATATACGTAAGAGATACATAGATTTCGAAAAGGCAAACTTCTTTCTTGCAGCCATCTAATATTACCATCACCAAAGCCTCCAATTCATACACGATACATAAAATGAGCAGCAATTTTTGCAGTGACCTCTAAAAACGCCGACATGTATAAACAACTCCAAATGAAGCTTATCCATACAAGTCTTTTCTAGAAAACCAAACCTCTGCTGAAGTTCTACTGTTTGCTGAATACGGTAATTGCCAATGATTGCACGCCGCTTGCATTCTAAATGGAGAGGCAATAAACCAGGATTATGAGTTATATCAACATAGTAAAAGAAGAAGGACTCGCAGCAGGCTGGGACTAGGACTGCGAAGAATGTGGGCGATGGCACGTTTCTTTTATCTTCATTAAACAGGTGTAACTCGAGGCCGGTTTTACACCGCTCCTGTACCGTCAGATAGACCTGCACTGACATCTCTGGAAATGTTTGCAGTCTAGGTGGAGGATTAGAGCTGTGACTCATTGACTTGTGAGTCAGTCATACAAGCATTCAGCCAAACACTCTCTATCACAGTCACTGGAAATGTTATCATACGCACAGACATATTTTATGACATATTTTATGGATTGTGTTAGATGTTTAGATACCATTGTCCCATTTTAGGCCAGCCAAACCAGAACGAAGCTTCACGGTGCATGAGCTTTGTGGATCCACGTCTTTATAGTTCACTTAAAAGGATTCTGATTGTGTCTAGGCACCAAAAAGCATGAGATTTCTTGCCTCCACGGTTCTAATTTATCTGTTGCCGCCGCCACCCGCCGCCACCTCATGACTGCCAGCAGGAATGCCGACAAGTCAGCGTGAGCTGATGTACCGACTGCAGACACCCATGACAATTGACTTGACAAGACTGCAGTTATTCACAATTATTACAGGTCTGAAGCTAAAAAAGTTCACATTAATTTCCCCTGTTAGAAAAACCCACGATTAGTCATGGCACAGTGGTGGTGATTTATGGTGAGCTGGTTGGGAATCAACTGCATAAACAAGGCCTAAGAAAGTGGTGGGAAAAAGTAGTTCAATAACCTGTGACTCAAATGTAAAAAAGGCAGCCGGGTCTTTCAAGGAGAGCGGAAGGCAAAACATATTTTTTCCTAATTTTAGAGTAATGCAGCGTACACACGGTCGGACTGTTCGTCCAGACTGTTCTGACGGACGCTGACGGACCAAATCCAGTGGACAATCCGATCGTGTGTGGGCTTCACCGGACTTTTCCTGTCACAAATCTGACGGACTTTAGATTTGGAACATGCTTCAAATCTTTACGTCGTAACTCCGCCGGACCCAGAAATCCGCTCGTCTGTATGCTAGTCTGACGGACAAAAACCGACGCTAGGGCAGCTATTGGCTACTGGCTATCAACTTCCTTATTTTAGTCCGCTGTACGTCGGGACACTTCGGTGTGATCGTGTGTAGGCAAGTCCGTTCCTTAAAAAGTCCGTCGGAAGTCCATCAAAAGTCTGTCGAAAGTCCGCTGGAAAGTCTGTCGGACCAGTCCAGTCGAAAAGTCCGCCCGTGTGTACGCGGCATTAGAGAGAGTTATAACACCTTGCCATTTGTGTTCCACTGGGGAGATTTCCCTTCACTTCCTGTCCCATAGCCATAACAGGAAGTAAGAGGAAATCCCACCAAAGTGAGGGAAATTTCTGGTAGTTACTAGAACTATGGTGTCCCCACTGGAAGATTTCCCCTCCAATCCTGTCCTGCATACCACTCAAAAATTGGGATTTAGGCCTGGTTCACACTGATGCCTGTGATTTTGTTCCGTTTTTTTGTCCTTTGTGAGGTGCGAATTTACCTCGATTTTACCGCGAATTTCAGGAGTTGGACCTAGCTGCGATTGATGTTCTAGCCAATGGAATCATAATGTAAAAAAAAAAAAAAAAAAAAAGGTGTTAACTTCCTGTGTACTTCCTGGTTTTTGTGGAGAGTAGTGTGGTGGAATTCGCACATATGTGAACCCTCAATGCGATTCAAGAACGATTTACATTGATGTCTATGGAGACTAAATTCGCAACGCAGTAAACTCGCACAAGACCCTTTTTTTAATCGCATTCGTAGAGGAATCGCAACGCATGTATGTGAACGACCGTAATTGAAAACACTGACTTTAGAGATGACATGCGAATTTAAAGTTTTTTGACGCATCGCATTCATCATGAACTCGCATCAGTGTGAACCGGGCCTAACTTTCACTTTCAGTGATAATGATCACCAGGACAAATGGAGAGGGTGAATCAACCAACTAATAAATAACAACCAAGGATGCTATATGGCAAGAGCCGCCTGCTTCCTAGCATCCCAGAAAACTAGGCGGCAGGAGGTACCTCCATCCTAGTAACGGAGGACACAAGTTGACAGAAGTGGCCTGCATCCTAGCAACCAAACATGCTAGTTGTTAGGAGCAGTCTAGCAACCAAGATCACTAGGCGCCAGGAGCCAACTGCATCCTAGCAACCAAGAACGCTAGATGACAGAAGTCGCCTGCATCCTAGCAACAAAGGATGCAAATTGGCAGGAGTTACCTGCATCCTAGCAAACATTTACACTAGGTGGTGGGAGCTACCTGCATCCTAGCAACCAAAAATGATAGGTGGCAGGAGCCACTTGGGTCCTAGCAACCAAGGATGCTAGTTGTCAGGAGCTACATGCATCCTAGCAATGAAGGACACTAGTTAACAGAAAAGGCCTGCATCCTAGCAACCAAACATGCTAGTTGTCAGGAGCAATCTAGCAACCAAGAACACTAGGCGCCAGGAGCCACCGGCCTCCTAGCAACCAAAAACGATAGATGACAGAAGTCGCCTGCATCCTAGCAACAAAAGGATGCGAATTGGCAGGAGTTACCTGCATCCTAGCAAACATTAACACTAGGTGGTATAAGCTACCTGCATCCTAGTAACCAAAAATGATAGGTGGCAGGAGCCACTTGCATCCTAGCACCCAAGGATGCTAGTTGGCAGAAGCTACCTGCGCCCTAGCAATGAAAAACGCTAGTTGGTTGGAACCGTCTGCATCATAGCAACCAAATACAGAAGGTGGCATGAGCCGCCTCTATCCTAGCAACCAAAAATGCTAGGCGACATAATGTACTTTTGAGCAGTACGTTGTACATAACATTAGCAGAACGTCACATGCATACAGTGTATGGACAAGACATTATTAAAAAAAGTGAATTATAAATTAAAAAAAAAAAAAATATGATACTGAACAACACATTCAAAAACATAAAACACATTCTGTACATATATATTTATTCTTCTCTAATATAATACGGATTATGTGTTTTATATCGGGAGCACACTTTTAAGTATCAGGTTAGTCACTGTCTCTTAAGAAGAAAAATGTTAAATATCTTCTGGGGATTGGCCTACTGACAGAGGAGAAAAACTATTTATAGCTAACAAATATAACAATAAAATAAAACGTCACTTTTATACACACAATAGGAGTGCTATTCTGGTAAAGTATGTCCAGATAAACATTTTATTGTTTTATACAGAGAAGTGTTGGAACCCCTGTCTTGTTTTTAATGCTATCTGGGGCTCCAATACAGAAATGTTCTGTCACTTTGACAATGACAATGGTTTCACCAGGCAGCAAGCATTTCCGACAGAAACACAGACAAAACTAAAAATGCTCGTTTTAATTTATCGTTTTACTATTTATTTCTCCCACTGACACCAATGATGGGGGAACTATTCTTCCCACTGACACCAACAATGGGGGAACTATTCTTCCCACTGACACCAATAATTGGGGCACTATTCCTCCCACTGACACCAATAATGGGGCACTATTCCTCCCACTGACACCAATAATGGGGCACTATTCCTCCCACTGACACCAATAATGGGGCACTATTCCTCCCACTGACACCAATAATGGGGCACTATTCCTCCAACTAATACCAATGATGGGGCACTATTCCTCCAACTAATACCAATGATGGGGCACTATTCCTCCCACTGACACCAATAATGGGGAACTATTCCTCCCACTGACACCAATAATGGGGCACTATTCCTCCCACTGACAATAATGGGGCACTATTCCTCCAACTAATACCAATGATGGGGCACTATTCCTTCAACTAATACCAATGATGGGGCACTATTCCTTCAACTAATACCAATGATGGGGCACTATCCCTCCCACTGACACCAATTATGGGCCACTATTCCTTTCATTCACACCAATGATGGGCCACTATTCCTCCCATTGACACCAATAATGGGGCACTATTCCTCCAACTAACACCAATGATGGGGCACTATTCCTCCAACTAATACCAATGATGGGGCACTATTCCTCCAACTAATACCAATGATGGGGCACTATTCCTCCCACTGATACCAACGAAGAGGGGCTATTCTTCCCCCTAATACTAAAGATGCACTATTTACTTCCACTGATGCCAGGACAATTTCTACTCCGAATCGCCACAGTCCGGCCCCCCTAAACTTTGAAGGACAGTAAACCGGCCCTTTGTTTAGAAAGTTTGGAGACCCCTGGTTTAGTGCATTGTACCACCATTTAGAGTGAATGACATGCTCTACTGAGGAATATATCACAAAAACAAGCACCTCTCCACGGAACAGTAGGAGGTCCCTTGGTTTAGTGCAGTGGTTTCCAAACTGCTGCCCTTTGCTCACATTTATCTGGCCCTTGGGGTACTTTTCCTCCCACTGATACAAAACACTATTCCTCCCACTGACACCAACAATGGGGCATAATTCCTGGTGGTGAAACCAACAATGGGGCACTATTTCTCCCACTGACACCAACAATGGGGCACTATTCCTTTTACTGACACCAATGATGGGGCACTATTCCTGAATGACATGCTCTACTTACTGAGGAACAGATCACAAAAGCAAGCACCTCGCCACGTAACACACAGATTACCATAACGCACTGCACTAAAGAGGTACAAATGGGCCCTAAATAAGGAAAAGCAGCTCTTTCATATAGAAGTAAAATCCTATAATAATAGGGGATTTAATCCTGCCTCGTACTATCCAAAACTTAGAGAAAAACATTTTCAATGGACATAGACTTTGGGGTATATCTATAATAAATGAATAGGGAATATACTGCAATAAGCCACTAGATGGCGCTGAAAATCATAGGAAATAAGAACGCTCCTGAGCACCACTTAGTGCCCATAATGCAATATTTTCCCTATTCACTTTGCTTTTTTCAATTACCGTATATACTCGAGTATAAGCCGACCCGAATATAAGCCGAGGCACCTAATTTTACCACAAAAAACTAGGAAAACTTATTGACTCGAGTATAAGGCTAGGGTGAGAAATGCGCAGCTACTGTAAGTGGAAAAGAGGGTCAACAATGCCCATTTGCAGCCTCACTGTGCCTATTTGCATGCTTCACTGGGCCTATTTGCAGCCAATAGTCCCCCGAACTTCAAACTTGGTAGTTAAGGGTTCCTAGATGCCCTTAAGCCAAAATTTGGGGTCTCTGGACCCAAAGGATCCTGAAATGAGATTGCTGCAAATGGACACAGTTGACCGACTTTGGGGCCCTGTATCTTGGGGCCACTTGGTGCTAGGAGCCCCACATTTGGTGTGCAAACCCAGTGGAACTAGAACTACAACATATCCAAAGGGATTCCTAGCACCAAGTGGCCCCGAGATACAGGGCCCCAAAGTCAGTTCGGAAAATGTCAAGCACTTTTCTGCAGCAGAGAATGCATTTTCCAAACCGACTTTGGGGCCCCATATCTTGGGGCCACCTGGTGCTAGGAACCCCAGCTTTAGATATGTTGTAGTGCTAGTTCCACTTGGTTTGCACGCCAAATTTGGGGTTCCTAGCACCAAGTGGCCCTCAAGATACAGGGCCTCAAAGTCGGTTCGGAAAATGTCATTCTCTGCTGCAGAAAAGTGCTTGACTCGAGTATAAGCCGAGGGGGGCATTTTCAGCACAAAAAAAATGTACTGAAAAACTCGGCTTATACTCGAGTATATACGGTAATAACATTCGATGTGGAGAAAACATAGTCTGAGAAGATTTGATTTTACCCTGTTCATACAAATGAATTAACGGGCAGGTTCGATGGACAAATAGCTATGCAATTATTTTTTTTTTTTAAATAAATACACCCCTTTGCGTTTTTTGTTGATCTTTGTGCCCTTGTTGGAAAGATTTTGCCTATTATTCCTA
Organism: Aquarana catesbeiana; assembly: GCF_042186555.1. NCBI lineage: Eukaryota > Metazoa > Chordata > Amphibia > Anura > Ranidae > Aquarana > Aquarana catesbeiana. Next base: position 52,429,696 of record NC_133326.1, on the reverse strand, counting down.
CAGAAAAAAAAAATGAGTGAAGCGAAATCTCTATAACATGGACACATACAGCAAGATTACCCACTGAGATTTCCCTTCACCAAAACTAATGCCCCGTACACACGGTCGGAGATTGATCGGACATTCCGACAACAAAATCCATGGATTTTTTCCAACGGATGTTGGCTCAAACTTGTCTTGCATACACACGGTCACACAAAGTTGTCGGAAAATCCGATCATTCTGAACGCGGTGACGTAAAACACGTACGTCGTGACTATAAACGGGGCAGTAGCCAATAGCTTTCGTCTCTTAATTTATTCTGAGCATGCGCGGAACTTTGTGTATCGGATTTGTGTACACACGATTGGAATTTCCGACAACGGATTTTGTTGTCGGAAAATTTTATAGCAAGCTCTCAAACTTTGTGTGTCAGAAAATCCGATGGAAAATGTCCGATGGAGCCTACACACGGTCGGAATTTCCAACAAGCTCCAATCGCACATTTTCCGTTGGAAAGTCCGACCGTGTGTACGGGGCATAACAGTTTGATTTAATTTTTTTTTGTAAATGAAAGCAGACTAAGTAACTCTTTTTTGTAATGTTTTGTACATTTTATATGGACTTTATTTGCACAGATATGCCAATTTAGGATGAGTTCATCATATGTTTAATGTACTTTTATTGTGTCTCTTATGTGATTTATTAACTTATACATAGCACAAGGATAGCGCACTTTTAATTATGGTTTGGTTGGAGCTCGTTACACCTCCCACTCGGATTGGTGATTTAGATGCTGCTGTCCATTTGATTTAATTGAGTTTTTATTATAATTTATTCAGTCATTAAGGTTTACAGTTTTTTTTTTGCGCACAAATATTATCTTGGGTTTAGTTAGACTAAATAACCAGAGACTGTTGATGAAACTTCTGGATGTGTAGAACCTGCCATGACTACTGCAAAAAGGTCTCTTACAGAAAGCGCGATCGCACAGTGAAACGGATTTGCTTGCTTTAGTAATGGAGTCCACAGTAAGCTTTTAAATCCAACGGGAGCTTTAACTAGGGTTGCCACTTTTTCTTCAAGCAAAACACTTTAGTGGCGCAAAGCAATTTTTTTTTTTTTTTTTTTTTTTTTTTAGTATACACTGTAGGATTGTAACAGACCTGGAACACCTTTAGGCGCTCCAAAGATAACAGTAATGCGGCACAAATAGTGCCCCCTCACCCTCCAGTCAGGCCCTGTTCCGAGCTACAGTCTTGCCTGAATAATGTCGGACAGACCAGGTTTTAAATCAAGTGTCCTGGTTTCAGTCCACTTGAAACCCGGACTGTCCAGGTGAATCCCGAATAGGTGGCAACCCTAGCTTTAACCCAGCGGCACTCATCTGCAATGGCCATAAGGTTGATTTCACATAGGTGGCAAAGGGGCAGCAAAAATAGGTGGTTGATCTGTTTTTTTTAACCCCCCCCCCTCCGACTGGCTATCTACAAAATTGCACGGTGGCCGCTGCCTGTTCACATTACCGCAGCCATGGCACTTTGAGGTACGGCAAATTTAACATATCATGCCAGGTGTTTCTGCTTGCCAAATGTGCCCATTAAAATCAATAGGACTGTACCGTAATGGTGTGCCAGCTGCTTAGCACATGGTTGCAGCGCAGTTTTGTAATGCAAATTCACAATTGGGATTGGGAAAAAAAAAATTTAAAATTGAGCAGACACTAGTAGAGCTTTTGAAAAATTTTTTTTTTTTTTAAGAATGTACATTCAATTTTCTAATCTTTTGCGGTGCAATATTGCAATGCAAATTCCCACTTGGGATTGGAAAACAAGCAAAAAAACAAAAAACAAACAAAAAAAAGCTGGCATTCAGGAGGCGATAGTTTTGTCTTCTGAATGCCTGTAAACCAACACTCAACCGCCATGATGGATTGCTTTTCAGAGGGGCGGTAAGCTCACCACCAGCATGAACAAGGCCTAAAGCTGACCATACACTAAAAGAATTTTGTTAGCAGTTTTTCATTTTAAGAACGTACAAGTACAAAACAACATGGCGGCAATGTATGTTTATCCACATTACCATGGCACAGCTCATTTAAACCAGCATGTCATGTTTGGCAGGAGGTTTTGCTTGCCAGATGTGCCCATTGAAGGCAATGGGACCACACTGTAACGGTGTGCCAACTGCTTAGCACATGGCTGCAGTGGAGTTTTGTAATGCAAATTCAGGTGGCAGGGTAAAATATGTTGACACGTTGCTATAAGACTCCGGCACTGCTTTATAAGATCTATCCAAATATCTCTGGCGTGCTGGCATTGTCAACAAGAACCTGCTATGCTGTTTCATCTCTTTTGGTCACCCCCCCCCCCCCCCACCACATTTGTCTCGACTAATCAATAAACTCACCGAGATTTCCCTGAAGATGTGTCCTGAGATGTTCTTCCTACACCTTACCCCACACTCAAGACGCAGGTACAAAAAAGTCCCTCCTGATCCACTTGCTTAATGCCACCAAGGTGTGCATTCCACAAAAAATGAAGAGAGTGTTGACTCACCCTCGACTGGACATTGGATAGCAGTAGTCAATGAAATTTATATGGAACGTTTAACAGCAGCTATGAAACATACAGAAGAGCAATTCTGCAAAACATGGTATTATAGGCATGATTACTAATATTCACAGGTCTATGCATCTTATATGTCGACATTGGTTGTGCAGGCTCTGCCTCAGTAGTGGGCAGCCCATCATGTACCTCTAGTTTGTCTGGTGGACACAGGTCTTCTGATGTCCTTTTATCCTTCCCATACTTCCACCCTTATTTATTTATTTGAGGTACTTCTATAGCGCCATCAATTTATGCAGCATTTTCTTTCCTTTCCTTATTTTCCCCTTCTTATCTATTACTGTATATTCTATATCTTTCTCACTCTTGCCCTTTATTTCAGGCTTCTCTCTTATCCCGTATTTTCTGAAATGGTGCGGTCTTGGCTTCAGCACTAGTTACCCGGATCCCAGCCCACAAACTTGATGTGAGGTTATAGGAATACAACTTTATGGGGGCCTCTATTGTAATATAGCCTTGCAATGATACCATACCTCCCAAATTTTTGAGATGGAACCGAGGGACATCTATTAGCAAAAGTATGTAGGCACAGGACACACCCCCTTCCACTCCCTCTTAAAAGGAGAATAAGGCCCTTTTCACACTGTCGGACCGTTTAGGTCTGCCTGTCAGTTTGACGGCGGACCTGAATGGGCGCTCCATGTTAGTCTATGGAGCAACGGATGTCAGTGGTGACATGACCGCTGACATCCGACCCAGTCCGATCCGCTAAAATCAGATGGATGGCCCTACGTTCGCATCCGTCCCTGGCGGATCGGGTGAGATCTGATGAAAACGGACATGCTGTCCGTTTTCATCTGATCTCTCCATAGCAACCAGCGACGCTCGACAAGCCCCTCCCCGCTCAGTGAGCAGAGAGGGACCTGTCATCCGCCGGCTCAGCGGAGATCAACGGAGAGATCTCCCACTGAGCTGGCGGACAGAGGCGGACTCCGAGGCAGCGGATCCGCCTCGTGAGAATGAAGCCTTATACCAAAAAAAAAAAAGATTAGTGCTTTTTTTAACTACTACTATTCCTTTATACTGGCTTTCGAAAATTTACAAATGCAGTCATTTAGAAATTGGATGAAAGGTTTAGCACTGGGAAACGCTTTTTGAAAGATAAATATTGCATTTTATATACAACTATATAGATCAGACCAAAATGAGGGACAAGTTAGGAGGAAAAAGAGACAGAGGGCATTGTTCCAAATCAGGGACAGTCCCTCGAAATCAGGGACAGTCGGGAGCTGTATGGCATTTTAGACAGTGATGTAACCTTCTTTGGTCTCGTTACTGTGATATATGCCTGTTATGTTTTCCTTATTCTATGAAGGCTATCATCTGTAGACTGTATTGTGCTTTGCTGGAGAGTGAAATAAAAGCTATAAATATAAAAAAAAGGGGGAGGGAAAAAAAAGTTGAGAAGCAGGCAGTTTGGGGTGTTTTTGGCCCCACAGAATTCAATGGTGCATTCATTGTTGGCCCCAAAGAAGCTCCTGTATGGTACATTGCTCCTAAAACATGTAAAAAAAAAATACTTTCAACTCTACAAGGAAGGCTACAGAAATTATATGTAATGCACTCTGAAAAATATAATGCACAACCCAGTAAACGCTAGTTATATGACGGTTGCTTGATTTTACTACATCCAAAAAATGTCACTCATATTTCATTGGTGTTGTGCTTGAGTCAGAATGAGACATTTTATTTCAGACTGATCAGAAAAGGTATTAACCCCTCCCCCGGCTCAGCAAATTGGATCACGATTACTGATTTTTTTGGGGGTTTTTTTTTGCCTTCCTCTGAATCATTTGCGGGTATAGGATTGTGTGTATATGCAGGTTTTCTATTTGTTTGTTCTTTGTATTTTTTTTTTCTCTATCTTTTCTAGATGGACTGGTGTCTTTTTTTCAACCTGACTAAGGCCCCGTTCACACATGCTGTCCAATCAGGTCCGCCTGTCAGTTTTTCAGGCCGACCTGAGCGGACGCTCCATTCACCTCTATAGAGCGACGGATGACCTCTATTCCACCGACATCCGCCGCTATCCAATCTGGTCCGCCAAATCCAGACAGATGGAAACCCTGCTATATTCCATCTGTCTGGCGGATCGGATGGCATGGAATCGGATGAAAACGGACAGGCAGATCAGTTTTCATCCGATCTCCCATAGAGGAGAGTGGGGCTCTGACAGGTCCGTTTCTGCACAGTGAGTGGAGACGAACCTGCCACCCACCTGATCAGTGGAAATCAACGGATCGATCCCCTCGGAGCAAGCGGAGTCCGTCAAAACGGACATGCCCTGTGTGAAAGGGGCCTAACTATGTAACAAACTATGTAAGGCAAAAGCAGTGTGGGATCTCTGGTCATGCTGCTCTGCGTTCCTGTGCGATTCACATGCAGTTTTGTGCAGTGCGATTTCAGCTCATTCATTTTGAAGGGGTTGAAATCGTACCACACCAACAGTAGTGCATGTACTACTTTTGGAAACGCACTGCAACCGGATCACATGGTACTTTTGTTCCACTGCAATCGGGTACAGGCAAACACAGTGCACCATGCTCTAGTGTGAACGGGTCCTAAACTGGGGCTCATGGGCCCTTTAAAAACACAGTGGGGGGGAATTCAATAAAGCATTTGTGACACTTTTCTGGCAGTATGGACCCTTTAAATCTTCCTGCGCCAAATTCATGAAAGCATTGCAAACGTTTTATTACAAGATTTTGACACGTACAAAATTCATGTCCTTTTTATTTGCATCACTTTTACAGTGCGTCGTTATGGCTGCGACAACTTGGACCAAACTATTCAAAGTGAAAGTAAACATGGAGTTGCACTTTAACCACTTAAGGACCAGCTGCCGCAGTTATACTGCGGGAGGTTGGCTCCCCTGGGCGAGTCTCTGCCATGGTACGTTGGCCACTTTAAGAGCTCTAGGAAGCACGCGGTCGCGATGCCTGCTGGCCACCCGCGATCACTCCTGACAGAGACAGAAGGGAGATCTGTCAATGTAACCAGATAGATCTCCGTTCTGTCAGGGGAGGAGAGACAGATCTGCTGCTCCTAAAGATTAGGAACAGCGATCAGTCTCCTCCTCCAGGCAGTCCACTCCCCCCACAGTTAGAACACACAATGAGGGAACACAGTTAACCCCTTGATTGCCCCCTAGTGTTAACCCCGTCCCTGCCAGTGACATTTACACAGTAATCAGTGGCTATTTTTAGCTCCGATCCCTGTATAGATGTCAATGGTCCCAAATGGTGTCAAAAGTGTCCGATCTGTCCCGCTAAAAAATCGCTGATCACCACCGTTACTAGTAAAAAAAAAAAAATATTTTAAATTATAATAAAAATGCCATAAATCTATCCCCTATTTTGTAGACACTATAACTTTTGTGCAAACCAATCAGTATATGCTTATTGCGTTTTTTTTTTTACCAAAAATATGTAGATAAATACATATCGGCCTAAACTGATGAAGAAATTTTTATTTTTTTTTGGATATTTATTATAGCAAAAAGTAAAAAATATTGTTTTTTTTCCCAAAATTGACGCTTTTTTTTGTTTATAGCGCAAAAAAAAAAAAAACGCAGAGGTGATCAAATACCACCAACCATCTATTTGTGAAAAAAAAGAATGTTCATTTTGTTTGGGTACAGCATCGCACAACCATGCAATTGTCAGTTAAAGCAACGCAGTGCCATATCGCAAAAAATGGCCTGGTCATTAAGGGGGCAAATCCTTCCGGTCCCGAAGACCCCTTTCAAACCGAGCTGCCGCCGCTTTAACGTTTGTTTTAGCTGCGCTATTCGGCCACTAGCGGTTTTAACCCCCCGCTAGCGGCCGAAAAGGGGTTAAATGCGCCCGCAAAACATCGCCGGGGCGGCATTTTGCCAGTGGTATCGCAGCGCTGCCCCATTGATTTCAATGGGGAGCAGCGGTGGAGGAGCAGTGATTTTACCGCTCCAAAGAAGCTGCTAGCAGCACTTTTTCTGACGCCCTGCCAGCGCACCGCTCCACTGTGAAAGCCCTCGGGCTTTCACACTGGAGTGCATAGAGCAGCTGTTTTAGGGCGGTTTGCAGGCGCTATATCGTTAAAAACAGCGCCTGCAAACCGCCCTAAAACGCCCTCAGTGTGAAAGGGGTCCAAGTGGTTAAGGAACTGCATTTACAAATGGAAACTGGCCAATCCAGAAAATAAAAAGTTTTTATAATTCTACAGTTCCTTATCTACAGCTAGTCTCCAAGGATACACAACAATTTTAGACAATGACCACCCCTACAATAGACAACAATATCTATCCATCTATAGCAGAACCACCCTCCCTAACAAAACATGCAGCTCCCAGAAAAACAACCCAGCTGAATTGTATACATTCCTATAAACTGTACAGTGTAAAAAAAAAAAAAAAAAAAAAACAACACGTAAAGATACTGACAAATATGAATACAGTCCCACGCTACCCATGATTCCCTCAGTAGTGAAAAGATAATGGATATAAGTAAAGATTAGCAATGGAATATTTACATAAAAATATCAATATTCAGGGAGATCCACGATCCCTTAAAGGGCCATACACCTATCTAAGTGGATAAAGTTTAATCCACCCTGAGAGTCCACAGGAGGAAATAGTGGAGAGATGGCTTGGCTGAATGGATTAAGAGTTCAGTCCCCGAGAGGGGAAAGCGTGCGTGACCTGAACATTTGCAGGTCCATGAATTTAAAACAACAATAGTGTTCTACATCCAAATGTATCCAGTATAATAAATCAAAATGACATTTATAAGTGGATGACAATATCAAATAAACCTTGTTGAAAATAATAATAATAAAAACTATTAATTATATATAAAATTAAAATAAAGATAATATCCTGAAAATAATTTTTCCATTACGCGCACTAATTAATGTGCTCATAAGAAATGCAAGTCCATCAATCAGTGTCCTTAGTGAACTTCTTAATAAGAATTAATCCATGTGATGGTGCTCCAAAAATACTCATTGGCCCCCACTCTCGTGCCCCCCACCCCACCCCCAGCGGTAATATCCTCACCTCGGGGACTGTGACCTCACAACTAAGTTTGGTCAAACAGCGCTGATGAGCCACCCCTGGGCTCAATAGTAAGTGGGACCTCCAGGCTCCTGTGCTGAGCTTTAGATTAGTATCCTCAGTAAATGTAGATAGGAAACAAGCTACATAGTGCTTATATCCTTTAAAACTACAGCGGTTTATTAAAAATCAATAGAGGTACTCACACATTATAGGTACTTCCATCGCACCAATCTATATTTAACAATCTGTAGTTATTCCCAAATAAAGCCGCACAGCCGTTGTCTGTCCACAGCTCCTGGCTTTTTGTGAGGCTGCTGCTGCCTACACCGTCCTCACCCCTCCCCTACGTGTGCCGACACAGGGATCATGTGTCTTCCTCAGGGGGATTATTAATTTTCAACAAGGTTTATTTCATATTGTCATGCACTTATAAATGTTATTTTGCTTTATTAAAATGGATACATTTGGATTTGCAGGTCCATATCTGGAGGTGAGCGAATTAGTGTGTTGGAGGGAGTCACTGCACATATGTATTTAAGGAAGAAGAATTGAAAGCTGGATTTGGGAGTCACATTATAAAGATTAACCACTTGCCTCCGAAGCCAATTCTGAAACTTCCCTCCCTCCTGTATGTAGCGGTACCCCCGTAGGGGTGGTTGAGCGATTGTGGCCCACCTCTCACCCTGCCCAGCCCAGCATTCACTTCCAGACAGGCCAAGACAATGAACAAGTCCACCAGATTTGTTTTTGTATTTTGAGGGATTAGATCTTGGATGGGGTTAAGGAATTCATGGGATGCCCAGGAAAAAGATTCTTGCATTGTTTGGGACAATTCAGATATTCTCCTCCTGCACAACACTTGCTGCAGACTATCTCTCCTTCTCCCTTCAGCACACAGTTAGCACATGGTTAGGCCTGACTCTGGTTTCAGCCAGGCCTTAGCAAAGTTTCTTATTACAGGTAGGGACTGTGGGCCCCTATGGTGTAGCAAAGAAATTTCTAGTGCTAGCAGCCCTCTTTGGTGGACCACTGATCCCAGTCAGCCCTCCCAGCTGCAGCAGCCCGACTTCACTGCCAGTAGCATTACAGTCTCTCCCGCTGGCTGTATATCCATCTCCGTCTGCACACTCCCAGTCCACTCCTGCATGTCTCCCATGCCTCCCAGCTCTCCCACAACTGTGTCTGCCACACACCGACACCTGGTGGATCCCTCCTGGAGATTTGCCCGGCAGTATTCCCCGCTGTCCTCTCCTGCTCCTGTTCAGGACACCCCTTGTGTTGTGTGGGGTTCTTGGACAGCTCAGAGGCCCTGGTCCAAGGTCATCCCCCTCCCCAGAGTAGGGGGCTCCCATCAAGGTCCCGAAAGCCTAACACTCCATCTCCAGTTCTTCCACCTGAACAACTCCTCCCTAGCTGGCTGACTCTAAGTATTTAAGGAGGCCTACCCCCTGCCAAATCCCAGGCAGCTCCACCTTTCTTCCACTCCTTCCTTCTAGAAGCAGAAGGGAGATAACCGAAAGATGAGGCTAGCTGTGAGTCGCCAGCCTTCTCTAAGCCACCCCCAGCCCCACAGATCAAAACAAAAAGCTAGGCCTGCCTAAATTTATCTGTTTTACAAAAAAAACACACTCTAGCACCTACACTAGGTAGAGGGTGCTACATATAAAAATCATAACTTTTTTTGCTAGAAAATTACTCAGGACCCCCAACCATTATTTATATATTTAGCAGAGACTCTAGGGAATAAAATGGTGGTTGTTGCAACTTTTTCTGTAACACGGCTTTTGCGCAGCAGTTTTTCAAACGTGATTTTTTTTAGGAAAAAAAAAAAATCACTTTTATGGAACAAAAAAAACCAACACATTATTTATCCATTTTTTTGGTATAATGTGAAAGATGATGTTACGCCGAGTAAATAGATACCTAACATGTCACGTTTTAAAATTGCGCACACTCAAGGAATTGCGCCACACTTCGATACTTAAAAAATATCCATAGGCTACGATTTAAAATTTTTACAGGTTACCAGTTTAGAGCTACAGAGGAAGTTTAGTGCTAGAAATATTGCTCTCACTCTAACGTTCGCGGTGATACCTCACATATCTCTTCTGCGGGGACGGGGGCGCTTTCAATTTTTTTTTTTTTTTTTTTTTACTGTTTATTTTATTTAAAAAAATATATATTTTTACACTTTCCCTTTAATGTTTTACTTTTTTGATCACTTTTATTCCTATTACAAGGAATGCAAACATCCCTTTTAATAGGAATAGGCTATGACAGGTCCTCTTTATGGAGAGATCTGGGTTCTATAAGTCCCCAGATCTATATGTTGAAAAGCCTGAGATTAAAAAAATAAAGCAACATCAGGCTTTCCAAAAAAAAAACAAAAAAACGGCAGTTTACATCTGCTGGCACAGGAAGTGACATCATGACGTCGCTTCCAGCCTCCGAGGGTCATAGATATGGCTGGGGACCATCTGGTCCTCAGTCAACTCTATGGTATACTTTGATCGCACGGGCGAGACCAGAGAAGCACCGAAGGACGTCCCCTCCCACTGCCTGCAAAAGCAATCAAGTGGCGAAACAGCCACTATGATTGTTTTTACTGTGCAGGGAATCGCCAGCTGCAGGCATCATTCAGATATCGTCACTTCAAGTCCCCAGCGTCATATGACAGCGACTGGGGGGAAGTGGTTAAAGTAGAACTATGGGCAAAACTTTTTTTTATCTATTTTGGATAGAGCAAGGGAGGGTTATAACCACTATGTCAGATTTTTTTTTCGCCATGTGTCCCATTGTGGAGATTTACCATCACTTCCTGTCCCATAGCCAAACAGGAAGTGAGAGAAAATCCCTGCAAATTAAGGGTATTCCTTGGAGCCCCCAGGTCATCAGAACTAGTGTCACCATTGAAAGATTTCCCCCTGTATTACTTTTCTGGGGACAACCCAAAATTTGAAATTTTCTTTTACTTTCAATTTCAATGATAATGGTAAACAGGACAAATAAAGAGGGAGAATCTACTTAACAGGGACACACACAGCAATAAAAACTGACACGCATTCTAATCCCTCTCCACTCTATCCAAAACTCTGACAGAGGCTTCTTACCACGTGATCAGCTATGACCAATCACAGCTGATCATCGCGTGAAGCAGGAAGTGCCGGTAAATGGCATTCATTCCTCGGTTCGCGCTGACAGGGAGAGCCGATCTGCGGCTCTCCTTGTCAGAGGAGGGGTCAGCACATTGATTATCAGCACAGCCCCATCAGATGTGCTACCACAGCTGCCAGTCAGTGCCCATAAGCTGCCAGATAGTGCCCCATAAAAAAACTGACAGTGCCCAGAACAGTCCCATTTAGTGCCTATATCAGTGCCAATTAGTGCCCATCACAGTGACAATCCGTGCCCAGTAGTAAAACCTGTCAGTACCTCATCATCAGTGCTGCCAATCAATGCCACCTGCCAGTGCCAATCAGTACCGCCTATCAGTGTCACCTGTCAATGCCCATCACAGCCGTCAGTCAGTGCCCATCACAGCTGCCAGTCAGTGCCACCTATCAGGGCCCATCAGTGCCGCCTATCAGGGCCCATCAATTCTACATATCAGTTCCTCCTCATCAGTGCCACCTTATCAGTGCCAACCCATCAGTGCCGACTCATCAGTGCCCTTCAGTGAAGGAGAAAACTAAATTTTATAACCAAAACAAAGAAAACGTTTTTTTTTTTCAAAAATTTCGGTCTTTTTTCGTTTGTTTAGCATAAAATAAATAAAAAATTAAAAAAAACGCAGGAGGTGATCAAACACCACCAAAAGAAAGCTCTATTTGTGGGAACAAAATGATAAAAATTTTGTTTGGGTACAGTGTAGCATGACCGCACAATTGTCACTCAAATTGCGACAGCAGTGAAAGCTGAAAATTGTCCTGGGTGGAAGGGGCGAAAGTGCCTGGTATTGAAGTGGTTAAAGGAGCAGGATCAACATTTTTTTTTTTTTTTTTTTTAAGGTTAACAAACTCTTTAAGTTATTTTGACGCCCATATGAAATAATTTAGTGCTTTGCTATTTATCTTATGATTTATCATGATGACTATTTTTTGAGTAATTTCTTTGGGGTAGGCGCAACAAAAATTTCTGCTTATATTTCAAAAACAACATGGAGGAAAGAAAGCATGGTACGACAACGAAATTAAGTGTATACAAACTTTTTTTTTTTTAGTTTTGGATATTGCAGGGGAGAGTTAAACCTGCCATCTTACTTTTTGCAGTCTGTTTACCATTGGGGAATTCACATCCTGTCCTAGAGACGCAACGGAAAATAAGAGGGAAATATCTACAAAGAGAGGAGAATTTCCCTCCAAAGAGTTGTCATTGGAACATTCCCCATCACTGTCTATCTTGGTGACAATGGTCAACAGTACAAATAGAGGAAGAAGCAAGGAGCTATGACAGAGCGCAGATGTGGGGAATACAATGGGGGAAATTATTATTTGATCCCATGCAGATTTTGTAAGTTTGTCCACTTACAAAGAAATTAAGGTCTATAATTTTTATCATAGGTGTGTTCTAAATGAGAGAGACAGAATATCAACCAAAAATCCAGAAAAAAAAAAAAAAAAATACAAATGTTATAAAGTTGCAGGTCAGTGAGTAAAATAAGTATTTGATCCCAGAGCAAAACATGACTTGGTGGAGAAACCCTTGTTGACAAGCACAGAGGTCAGACGTTTCTTGTAGATAGTGTCCAGGTTTGCACACATCTCAGGAGGGATTTTGGTCCACTTTTCTTTACAGATCTTCCCAAAATCCTTAAAGTGGTTGTTAGTCCACTCTAACATCTTTATACTATCCGCGCTGTCTCCTAATAACAGGCACCGCTGTGTGTGTGATTTATATATAAAAAAAAAAAAAAGCAGTCTATACCTTATTTATTAGTGCCGCATGGCGCTCACGTGACCTGCCGTCTCTCTCCTCTCACCGTCTGACAGCTAGAGCGGGAGGAGCCGAGATTCCCCCATGATGTCAGTCGGGAGGGGAGGAGGAGGACAGAGCCTGCCGGTCACGTGAGCACCTAACGGCGCTCGTAAACAGTGCTGGGACAAGGTCATTCGGTGCCCAGGGCAAAGATGGCAAACTGCGCACCCCCCCGTCACCTGCCGCCAGATGCAACATGTCACTTGCCACCGTCACCTGCTGCCAGATGCAACATGTCACTTGCCACTGTCACCTGCTGCATAGGATGCATTAAGGTGAAAAATCATGTACCTTTGCAACCCCTTTAACTTGACTCACCGTGTTTGGAGGAAGAAAACTGCTGACTATGACCCTAAGAACACCATCTCTACAGTCAAGCACAGAGGTGTAAACATGATGCTTTGGGACTGTTTCTCTGCTAAATGTACAGGCCGACTTTGCCACATTGACAGGGGGGGCATGTATTGTGAAATCTTGGATGAAAACCTTCTTTCCTCAGCCAGAACAATGAAGATGGGTCGTGGATGGGTCTTCTAGCATGACAATATCCCAAAACATGGAAAATAATGTAAAAAAACACGCTATAGGAACCAAAAATAAATAAATAAATAAATTAGACTAAATTGAAAAAGTGGTGGCGAGATGATTAACACCCAACCAACACTTGGTAGGCAGCAATTAATATGTACAACACCAATACACACACAAATAGGATAAAGTTAAAAAATTGCGCTACCCTTAGAAGATATAATATAGTGAAAATGACACATATATAAAAGCCTGCGTGGTAAATGTAGCATACAAGTAATAAAGTACAATGGTAAATTAATATATGGCGTGAGTAATAGCAGATGACCAGTGATCGATAAACATACAATAGCAAACGATCAGTGATCAATAAACAATACAGTGTAGTGAACACCAGTGAAAATAAGAATTAAAAATTAAATTAGAGTCCATCAAAATAACATAAATCGGTGAATCGGTTCCTGTGTCCAAATAGTGTGTGAGATCCACCACCACAAGTCAACAAGAATGCGCCCTTACCGGAATACCATAATCCCCCATCACAGAGGATCAGGGAAGGCATGTGTTGTACTGAGCACCGGCTCCATGGGACGGCAAGCAGACACCAGATGGTGGGAATTCACCTTAAAGGCAGATTTTATTCCTAAATAGGAAAAACTGCTCAGCTCCATCGAGACCCACAGAAGGAGCTCCCAAGCTACTCTGGCGCTTTTAGCAGCCTGATACTGGGACTTCGCACTGGGAGAGGCTTAACCCAGCCGGCAACTGCCTGGAGGCAGAGGGGGGAACATAGTACTGCTTACTCTTCACTGGTGCGTGGAGGTATGAGGACAAAAAGAAGAATGCTCAGTACAACACATGCCTTCCCTGATCCTCTGTGATGGGGGATTATGGTATTCCGGTAAGGGCGCATTCTTGTTGACTTGTGGTGGTGGATCTCACACACTATTTGGACACAGGAACCGATTCACCGATTTATGTTATTTTAATGGACTCGAATTTAATTTTTAATTCTTATTTTCACTGGTGTTCACTACATTATATTGTTTATTGATCACTGATCGTTTGCTATTGTATGTTTACCGATCACTGGTCATCTGCTATTACTCACGCCATATATTAACCACTTGCCGACCGGGTCATTGCCGAAAGACGGCAACAGCGCGGTCGGCTAGTTCTGGGTGGACGTCCATGGACGTCATTCCAGAATGTTGCCCCCGCGCGCCCCCTGGGGCGCGCACTCGGAACATCCGTGACCGGACCCGGCGCATCACGGATCACGGTAAATAGCCGAGCGATCACATGTAAACAAACTGGCGTCACGTCATGACGCCGGTTCCTCCCTCCCCTCTCTGTACCGATTGGTACAGTGCGGAGGGAGAGGGGGAGAGATGGCAGCGCTGTGGGCTGGATGTTTAGTGCCCACAGCGCTGCTCAATATACATAATGGCAATAATCTGCAATACTCTGCATCACTGTGCTATACTCTGCATCACTGTGCTATACACTGCATCACTGTGCTATACACTGCATCACTGTGCTATACTCTGCATCACTGTGCTATACACTGCATCACTGTGCTATACACTGCATCACTGTGCTATACACTGCATCACTGTGCTATACTCTGCATCACTGTGCTATACTCTGCAACACTGTGCTATACTCTGCAACACTGTGCTATACTCTGCAACACTGTGCTATACTCTGCAACACTGTGCTATACTCTGCAACACTGTGCTATACTCTGCAACACTGTGCTATACTCTGCAACACTGTGCTATACTCTGCAACACTGTGCTATACTCTGCAACACTGTGCTATACTCTGCAACACTGTGCTATACTCTGCAACACTGTGCAATACTCTGCAACACTGTGCAATACTCTGCAACACTGTGCAATACTCTGCAACACTGTGCAATACTAGCCAATACTCTGCCAATACTCTGCCAATACTAGCCAATACTAGCCAATACTAGCCAATACTAGCCAATACTAGCCAATACTCTGCAATAAATTTTAACAGAAACAAATAATTTTTTTTTTTTTTATCGAATTTTCAGTCTTTTTTGATTTATAGTGCAAAAAATAAAAAACCCAGCGGTTATTAAATACCACCAAAAGAAAGCTCTATTTGTGTGAAAAAAGGACAAACATTTCAAATGGGTACGGTGTTGTATGACTGAGTAATTGTCATTCAAAGTGTGAGAGCACCGAAAGCTGAAAATTGGTCTGGTTAGGAAGGGGGTTTAAGTGCCCAGTGATCAAGGGGTTAATTTACCATTGTACTTTATTACTTGTATGCTACATTTACCACGCAGGCTTTTATATATGTGTCATTTTCACTATATTATATCTTCTAAGGGTAGCGCGATTTTTTTACTTTTTCCAATATCCCAAACCATACGGCCAAGGCAACAAACGAGTGGTCAGAAAGAAGCACATTAAGTTCATGGAGTGGCCTAGCCAGTCTCCAGACCTATAAAGAATTTATGGAGGGAGCTAAAACTTTGAGTTACCAAGAGACAGCCAAGATCTGTAAAGAAGAGTGGACCAAAATCCCTCCTGAGATGTGTGCAAACCTGGTCACCATCTACAAGAAACGTCTGACCTCTGTGCTTGCCAACAAGGGTTTCTCCACCAAGTACTAAGTCATGTTTTGTTTGGGGATCAAATACTTATTTTACTCACTGACCTGCAACTCCATTTATAGCATTTGTTTTAGGCGTTTTTTTTTTCTGGATTTTTGGTTGATATTCTGTCTCTATCATTTAAATACACCTACGATAAAAAATTATAGACCCTTCATTTCTTTCTAAGCGGGCAAAGTTACAACATCTGCAGGGGATCAAATAATTATTTTCCCCACTGTATACTGTATATGGGGGTCAGTACTTTCTGTGGATGTTGTTCCATTTCTTTGCATGGAGGGTTCTACAAGATGGAATCTCACTTCTCGTCCAAAATGTACCACATGTCCAATATCACAGTGACATATTTTATCTTTGTCACACAGACTCTTCCAGCTAGCCTTTCAAGTAAGTTCTACTTTTCAGAAAAATGTCACAAATCAAAGCGTTTGTTACCACAACACTTTATATTCCTGATATGTCCCTGCTGTCCCATGTACTTGTATGAAAAAGTATCCTGTTCTCTTTGTATTTCTTCCTTTATGTGAAATCCCTGGCGTTGCCGCCAGTCCCTTTGCTTTCCCTTTAAAAACTGACCACACTAAGCAGGAGAGCATACCATGGCCAGTTCTGTAGCGTGCCCCTGGAAGACGTCAGTTGTGACGAAACGGCGTAGGGAGGAGCGGCGTGCTGACATCACCACACACTACCACGCTGATCCCGGAAGCGACGGGCAGCATACTGAAGCCGGCCGGCATTTGTTTTTATACGAGCCTGTGTTTTTACAGCATAACTGTAAGTGCAACTTCTTTTGTCTATTAAAATCGTGTTAAACATATTATGCTATGGAAGTCTTCTTTGTTTATCCATGTATGGGGGATGAGTGCCCAACCACGGCATAGAAGATCTTTGGTGGAGAGACTCATTTGGATCTGTCCTTACCAAGACCCGAGGCTGGGGTAGATAGCCACACGCTTGTACGATCTCTGTCAAAAGGGATCAAAGGAGCTGGCAAGGGGCAGCATTTACATTGGTGGAGGAACCCTTTTATCACCATGTCCTTCTGGGTGTAATGGTCGTAGGACTCACATCACATGGATGCTTGTCACATCTACCTCTGAAGGAGTGTTCTGACAGTGAACTTTTTCTTTCGTTTACTCCTTTTTAAAATGGACTCAATGTATTTTTTTCCATGCTGAATTCACTTTGTTCCATGTGTGGTTCATAACAACTTTTTTTATTTTTATTATTTGTCACTATATTATGGGTACATAATCTTCACACTCAGAGGTGATTTAATTGTTGATTACTCAAGTTTCTAGCGCAGTTACTTCTGATTTTAGTTTGTTATAGTGTCGGTGTCTCACATTTTATAGTTGCAGCTTGGTGTCATATGATATTACACATTCTGTATATTTCATATATACAGAACTTATGGGGATAGCGCAGTAATTTATACTTGTTATAGTTCTGTAGCTGTGCTGGGAACTTGATGTGCTCTCCTCTAATGATCAGATTTGTCCTGACATGCCCCCACTGAACAGCCATTCACTGGGAAGCTCAGTGTGCTGCTGCTCCTCCTCAACCCAGCTCTTATGCAGCTGAGAACAGAGTGAATGTGATCACTTATTAAAAAAAAAAAAAAAAAAAAAAAAAAAAAGGTATTTATAATGTTTTTTTTTTTTTACTATCTATACAAAATGTTGTGCCTTTCATTTCTATTTTAAACTGGATTGTTTTACAAGGTGATTGATTACAATCACTTTAAGCCCATTTCACACGCGGATTCCATTCCAACCTGCAGGGGATCTGTGAGCTGATCCCGATAATCAGAGCACAACGGATCATATATCTGTGTCCCCTCAGTTTCTGCAAAGTGGACACAGACAGAACCCGCTCTACTCTATGGGTGGCCGGCTACCCCCCGATTTGTCATTTTCCATTTTTTTTTTTTTTTTTTTGCAGACCAGATCGGAGCCAGAGGTAGGTAGGTGTAAACAGACACAAGTCCATTTACACTGGCCTGTCCATAGTAATGCATGGACCTTCAGATCAGGTCCGCCTGAAAAAACTATCAGGTGGATATAAACGGAACTCCCATGTGAAAGGGGCCCTAATGATTTCTATAAAGGACATTAAATACTTATACATATATGGAATCTCTTGTTTTATATTTAAAAACTGCACACAGAAGGTTTTTTTTACCTTCATGAATAGAATGCATGAAGGTAAAAAACCCTCTGCCTTTAAAACCACTTTAAGGAGGAAGGAGGTCCCAATTCCCCAATATTGATCTTTAGTAATCACTAGAGGGATTACCAGCAGGAGTAAAGTGCTCCCGATTTCCTTATATTGGATCTTTAATTATCACTAGAGGTATCCCTAGAAGAAGGAAGGTGGTCCCAGTTCCCTTATATTGATCCTTAGTTATCACTAGAGGATCACTAGCAGGAGGAAGGTGGTCCTGATTCCCTTATATAGATCTTTAATTATCACTAGAGATATCCCCAGAAGAAGGAAGGTGGTCCCAGTTCCCTTATATAGATCTTTAATTATCACTAGAGATATCCCCAGAAGAAGGAAGGTGGTCCCAGTTCCCTTATATTGATCCTTAGTTATTACTAGAGGATCACCAGCAGGAGGAAGGTGGTCCTGATTCCCATATATAGATCTTTAAACTATCACTATAAGGATCCCCTTAAGGGGGAAGGAGGTCCCAATTCCCCAATATTAATCTTCAGTAATAACTAGAGGGATCACCAGCAGGCAGCAGGAAGGAGGTCCTGATCCCGCTAAAGAGATATTCTGCTATCACTATAGGAACTACAGTAATGTATTATAAACATCCTTGAGAAGAATTGGGAAAGGGGACATGACTGAAACCGTTAAACACGTTAAGCATGTGAATAACTTTCAGGAAGGCAGTATGATCAACATGAAGCAAAGATCATGAACACGGAGACATGATCTCAAACTATCAGGAGAAAAGTTCTGCAGTAACCTTAGAAATCATCATTTTACTGAGTAGTTGATACCTGGAACAGACTTTCAGCAGAGGTACTGAGTCAGTCAACAGTAAGTGGTAAGTTCTCTTACTTCTTGTCCAAAAGGCACAGCAGTAAATAGAAGAAGATCTCTCCAATGTGAGGGGCTATCCCCCTTAGACAGCTGTCACCAGAACCAGTTTACCCAATGGAGGATTTCCCCTCACATCCTGTTCCTGTGACAACTCAAACATTTTGGATTTCCCACCACAATGGTTACCAGGTCACCAGCACCAATATTGAAATTAAATCTTCACAGTAGGGAAACAGACAGTAGAAAAAAAAAAACAAAGCCTTAGTAGAAAACACCTGTTGTAATTCCCCGAGGTGGTAAGCGGTCGGTGCACTGGTTTGTAGTGTCCTCCTAGCACCCAAGCAACCATATAGGTAAAAGAAAGCCAGCAGCCAGATCTTCTGCAATACATGAGTTTATTCATCAAGGTGTAGTACAAAATAATACAGGGTTTACACGTTTCGGCATGTAGCCTTAAACCTAGCCATGATTGATTATCATTAAGGCTACACACTGAAATGCATAAGCCCTTTATTATTTCACATTACCTGGATTAATAAATTCATTCATTGCAGAAGATCAAGCTGCTGGCTTTTTTTTCCCCACCTATAGCAATAAAAACCTGACACAGGTTCTAAACCTCCCAAAAATAAAGGAGGTTTGGCTTTGCGTACTTTTTTTTTAATCAGATTCTTTTTATTAACACAAAGAAAAACATTGAACAAAAACATAATATATGATGTTGTAGGGGACATAGGATTGATTATTCAGACGTACAACCTGCCGGCCTTACTACTTATATATCAGCAGAGTATATGAAGTTACAGGCCATACAAAAATAAAAAGGCCAGTCATTAAAAATATATCTCTGTGTCTGTCTTTTTGTGTAAGTAACCATATATTAAGCGTGTCCTCAGTGTTCTATTCCCCTTCTCCACTTCCGGTCCTAAAATGGACCGCCAGTTGGGGCAGGGGTGACTCCCACCCCTGAACAGTGGGGCGGGATTCACAGTGTTCATATATTAACTATCACATAAAACTAAACAATATAGCTAGCCACTGCAGAGCAAGAGATCACCACATCAAAAACATTATTTCAGAGTAATCCTTATTCAGAGTTCCAGCGTATCTGTCCGATCAGTCGCCCACTCTGTTTGATCAGCCAACCACCCCCCTTGAGGGAGAAGATGTCCTGCCACCAAGTATTCTGGTTTGGACCAATTGGAGGGGGGGCCAAACCAGGTACTTCCAGCCAGGCATCCCAGATGTTTTCAAATTTCAGACTACCCCTGTGTTTGTATGTTAACTTCTCACTCGGAAGAGTGTCATTTATGGCAGTAACCCATTGTAGAAGGTAATACTGAGTGTCATTTCCTGGTAATGAGTTTCTGGTGATAAACAAAACCCTGAGACTGGCCGTGTAGGTGTGGGGCGTGTACAGTTCCTCGTCCAACCACCCAAGCAGACACAGTTTAGGGTCAACTGTAAATGTGAGATTCCATATTCTATTAATAGAGGAATTGCTCGCCTCCAGGATTTCTCCAGAGCTTCTCCCATCCTTTGGGACTCCCTACCCCAATCTGTCCGACTGTCCCCTAATCTATCCATCTTTAGACGATCCCTGAAAACCCTTCTCTTTAAAGAAGCCTATCCTGCTTCTAACTAAAATTGTTTTACTTCCTCCAACAGCTCATCCCCCACAGCTATTCCCTTCTGTATCAATTGACCCTCGCTTTTTAGATTGTAAGCTCTAATGAGCAGGGCCCTCTGATTCCTCTTGTACCAAATTGTAATGTAACTGTAAGCCCCGGTTCACACAGGGGCGGCACGACTTGCAGGTCGCCTCAGCGAGGCAAACGACTTCCGCGGCGACTTGCAAAATGACTTCTGTATAGAAGTCAATGCAAATCGCCTGAAGTCGCCCCAGAAATACTACAGGAACCTTTTTCTAAGTCGGAGCGACTTGCGTCGATCCTATTAGAATGGTTCCGTAGTACAGAACTGGAGGCGACTTGTCAGGCGGCTAGGTCGCCTGACAAGTCGCCCCTGTGTGAACCGGCACTTATGTCTGCCTTTATTTTGTTAAGCGCTGCGCAAACTGTTGGCGCTATATAAAACCTGTATAATAATTATAATTAATAGATCTGATCACTTCAGATCAGTACCTTTGCAGTATTGAGCACTTCCAAAGCATGTGAATAAAGGTACCGTTGTCCACCAGACAATGGGGACAAAATGGATCATCACTTCTGTGCCATTTGTGTAATTTATATGGGATACGGTAAATTTGGTGGATAATGAATAATTGCGTGAGTTTTTGGGAGGAAGAGAGTGACACTCTAGGTACATTCTCCAGTATGGTAGACCATTCCTCATCTGATATGTGTCCTATATCTTCCCCCCCAGCTATCCCTACACTTTAATAGCTTTAGACAGCCGACATAGTAGGGGGCTTTACGTACAATTTAACCACTAGAAGACCAAGCCTTTTCTGGCACTTTTTGTTTACAAGTTTAAATCATTTTTTTTTTTACTAGAAAATTACTTATATACAGGATATATTTTTTTTTAGCAGACACTCAAAGGAATAAAATGGCGATAGTTGCAATTTTTTATGTCACACGGCATTTGCGCAGTGTTTTTTCAAACTCAATTTTTGGTGAAAAAAAATACACTTTAATGAATTAAAAAAATTAAATTAAAAATTAAAACACACACACACAATATACCTCAATTTTTGTCATATATAAAGAGGATGTTGTTACGCTGAATAAATAGAGATCTTACATGTCACGCTTTAAAATTGCACATGCTAGTGGAATGGCGAAAAACTACAGTACTTCAAAATCTCTATACGCGACATTTTACATTTTTTTATGGGTTACCTTTTTAGAGCTTTAGAGGATGTCTAGTGCTAGAATTATTGTTCTCGCTCTAACGTTTGAGGCAATACCTCACATGTGTGGTGCGACCACACCATTTACATATGCGTGCGTGACTTACGTATGCGTTCTCTTCTGCACGCGAGCACAGAGAGATGGGGGTACTTTAATTTTTTTAATTTTTTATTTTTTTTATTTTTTTTTTTACACTGTCCCTTTAATTATTTTTTTTTAGATCACTTTTATTCCTATTACAAGGAATGCAAACATTCCTTGTAATAGAAATAAGTATGGCAGGTCCTTTTTATGGAAAGATCTAGGGTCAAAAAGACCCCAAATTTCTTCTTTACCTTTAAAAGCATAATCTTTTGCATTTAAAAAAAAAAAAAAAAAAAAAAGGTTTACTTTCACCCTGTACCGGAAGTGGTGTCATGACGTTCGCTCTCTATATCTATATCTATCTATACACACATATTGCAGTCCAACCATTCCAAACGTATTTTCTTCTAATTTTGGATAATGTGGGAAACCTGTATTTTTCTTATTATTATTGTATGTGATCCCATTGAGATACCCCTCACTTCCTATCCCAAAGACAGGGGGTTATCATTACAGGAAACAATGGGAACGCTCTATAATCAGTACAAAGACAGCAACAAAAACAGAACTTCTAGTGCAGTGGGAAAAGGTTAGAGCCTCTGTCTGTTTTTTATTACTCTTGTGCCCTACTGTCCTAGTGACTCTCCATCCTTCAGTGGGATATTTGTACCGTGAGCCCCAGGCTGTTTTTAATACATAGGTCTCGACTCTCCACCAGCTTAATGGTGGAGCTTCACCCCTAAGGGGAGGTTCCACTTTTCTGCCTCCTTCCCCGTCTTCTTCAACTTTTGAGCCCTTTTTTTTGGAGGGGGGGGGTACCTGGTTTTGACAGGTATCCTCTCCCACTTCTGCCTGGATCGTGGAAGTTTGGCCTCCCTGCCCGCAGCCTCTTGGGACGCACCACAGATCCCAGAAGGCCTTGAGACCCTTTACAGGGCGCCGCATGTGCAGTGGGGAGCCAGCTGTGCAGCCAAAAGGCTTCACAGCTGGCTTCCCACAGGTAGCATGGGGTGCCGGGGACCCGAAGATCAGTGAAGAACCAGCCCAGGTGAGGACAGCACTGGATCCCTGGACAGGTGTGCGTCCTTTTATTAAAAGTCAGAATCTACAGCAGGGATATGCAATTAGCGGACCTCCAGCTGTTGCAGAACTACAAGTCCCATGAGGCATAGCAAGACTCTGACAGCCACAAGCATGACACCCAGAGGCAGAGGCATGATGGGACTTGTTCTGCTACAGCTGGAGGTCCACTAATTGCATATCCCTGATCTACAGTATTTGTAGCTGATAAGTTTTTGGGGGAGCTGTAGAACCTCTCTAAGCCGGCCATCCATGGAGTGAATTTTCAGCTACTTCCTGAAGAATCGTCCAAAATGCTCTTTATGGGTGACCAAAATTCACTCAGCGGGTGAACCTGTTGGCTGCCTCCTGGCAAACATTGCTCAAATGAAAAGTCAATATAGCCGGGCCCAGAACTGTTAACCAATTAAATCACATGCAGCCATTGTTTGGGAAATCTGGCAGGTGCCGGCTGTCACAATACTGTATTGTAACTGATTTAAGCGTTGCACGAAAAATAAAAACGACAGCTCCGGTTGGAGCCGCTGTACTAACCATGCAAAGTTAGTCTGTCGACCTCCCCTGCTGAGCTTTTGTGTTCTGTCAGGGGGATCCCCCCACCAGAACATTCCGATCAGCGCTCCCTGCCATTGGCTGAGAGCGCTGATCGGGAGTCAGTCGGCTGCTGGTTTTCCATCATGGTCCAGCTGACCGGCTGGCTTCTGTCGGACACATCGACACACACACAGGCCAAAAGTCTGCGGGTTTTTTTTTTTTAAACAGGCCGCTGTCTCCCGACATTCAGCACGTGGGTACGGGGCTTTAAAGACCACGCTGGACTGATTTATTTATTTACTCAAAATTAGGTGGTCACGTGGATGGGTGGTGGTGTTGAATTCCCTTTGGAGGTATGGGCTGCTACCTTACTGTGATGTCGCTTCAGTGGTTGGGGTTATAACCCTCCCTTACTTTATCCAAAATAGAACATATTTTACTTTTAGATCTACTTTTCCAGAAGGACTAATGTAAACAACCAAAATGTATCCAATCAGATAGGCAGTGCATAGTTTATGGTGGATCTATAGAACAGTCAGATTGTATAGTGTATGGCCAGCTTTAAAAACAATATAAATCGATTTGGCTGTAGTTGGGCTTTAAAGAAGAACTAAGGGCAAAGCCTTGTATTTAATTTTGGATAGAGTAAGGGAGGATTAAAGCCACTGTCGGCAAAAAAAAAAACTGACAGTGGCTTTAATCCTCCCTTACTCTATCCAAAATTAAAAACAAGGCTTTGCCCTTAGTTCTTCTTTACCTGCTTGCCGCCCGCCGGCTGTCATATGACGGACAGGCGGCGCAGCTCTCGTTCTGGGAGGGCGTCATATGACACCCTCGCCTTCTCGGCCCACCAGGGTGTGTCACTGGGGACTGGATGTACGTGCCCGGCGGGCCGCGATGTCCACTAGGCACCCGCGATTGCCAGGTAACACAGCAGGACCGTGGATCTGTGTGTGTAAACGCATGGATCCACGGTCCTGTCAGAGGAAAGGAGACCGATGGTGTGTTCCCAGTACAGAGGAACACAGATCAGACTCTTCCCCTTGTGAGTCCCCTCCCCCTACAGTTAGAATCACTCCCTAGGAACATAATTAACCCCTCGATCGCCCCCTAGTGTTAACCCCTTCCCTGACAGTCACATTTATACAGTAATCAATGCATTTTTATAGCACGGATCGCTGTCTCAATGCGATTGGTCCCAAAAATGTGTCAAAAGTGTCTGATATGTCCACCACAATATCGCAGTCATGATAAAAATCGCAGATCGCCGCCATTACTAGTAAAAAAAAAAAATAATAATAAAAATGCAATAAATCTATTCTCTATTTTGTAGACGCTATAACTTTTGGGCAAACCAATCAATAAACGCTTATTGCGATTTTTTTTACCAAAAATATGTAGAAGAATACATATCGGCCTAAACCGAGAAAAAAAATAGTAAAAAAAAAAAAAAATTGGATATTTATTATAGCATAAAGTAAAAAAATTGCGTTTTTTTTCAAACCTGTCACTCTTCTTTTGTTTATAGCGCAAAAAATTAAAAACCGCAGAGGTGATCAAATACCACCAAAAGAAAGCTCTATTTGTGGGGAAAAAATGATAACAATTTCATCTGTGTACAGTGTTGCATGACCGCGCAATTGTCGTTCAAAATGTGACAGCGCTGAAAGCTGAAAAATGGCCTGGGCAGGAAGGGGGTGAAAATGCCCTCTATTGAGATGGTTAAAGCCCAACTACAGTCAAATCGATTTATATTGTTTTTAAAGCTGGCCATACACTATACAATCTGATTGTTCTATAGATCCACCATCAACTATGCACTGCCTGACTGGATACATTTTGGTTGTTTACATTAGTCCTTCTGGAAAAGTAGATCTATAGGTAAAATATTTTCTCTTTTTGGATAAAGTAAGGGAGGGTTATAACACCTGTCAGTTTTTTTTTTTTTTGCCATCTGTGTGTCATTGGGGAGATTTCCCTTCACTTCCTGTCCCATAGCCACAACAGGAAAGTGAGGGAATCCTTGGTTGTCACCATTGGAAGATTTCCCCTCTGTTACAAACCAAAATTTGGATTTGCCTTCACTGTCGGTGATAACGGTCACCAGGACCCTAACAGGAACATCAAAGAAAACTGACAGGTGTTCTAATCCCTCTCCACTCTAATACTGAACAAGAAACGATAGCAAATCATTGAGAAGGCCTCCCCCCCCCTACACATAGAGGGACCCCATACCTGGCCAGGTGCTGAGTCTCTCCCCCCAGCCTCCTCTCCAGCTCCTCCCAGGCGGGGGGCGGCTCGGCGGACTGGAAAGTTGATAGATTGAGAGCTTCGGAGACCTCCTCAAAGCGGGCGGCGAAGTCCTGGAAGTCAATGATACCGTCCCGATCCACATCCAGCCTGCGGAACAGAGGCCGGACCAGGCTGGGCTGCACCCCCAGATCCCTGCACACCGTCGCAAAGTCCTCCAACTCCACCAACCCGGAGCCATTCACATCACAGGCGGCAAACAGGCTCCGGAGCTGGGAGAGATCGGGTGCTGAGCCCATCACCTCCGGGGGGGGGGGGGGGGGGGATTCTGGAAGAGTCCTCCTAAGTGATCCACATGGGTGACACCAGATCAAGAAGAGGGAGAGCACTGCTACTATGTATCAATGTGAAGAGCAACACTGAAACTATGTATACTTTGTATAAATGTGAAGATCCTCTATGTATACAATGTATCAATGTGGAAATCAGCACTACTACTATGTATACAATGTATCAATGTGAAGATTAGCACTGATATTGACACAATGTATTAATGAGAAGATCCTCTAAAATTGTGTAGATCAGCACTGCTACTATGTACAATGTATCAGTATATAGATCAGCTCTTCCTATGTCTATACAATGTATCAGTATATAGATCAGCTCTTCCTCTGTGTATACAATGTATCAGTATATAGATCAGCTCTTCCTATGTGTATACAATGTATCAGTATATAGATCAGCTCTTCCTCTGTGTATACAATGTATCAGTATATAGATCAGCTCTTCCTATGTGTATACAGACAGAACGTTATATGGAGATGAGTGTCACTCCAGTCAGCTGATGATCCCAGAAGTTGTAGAAGTCCCCCCTGACTCCAGTCCAGCCATAGTCGGTGTGCTGTCAGTGTCTCTCCCGGATAGAGGTCCCCAGTGTCCGCTCCATGATGAGATTAGGAAGTCCGATCTCCTGAGTTTCTGTTCCAGCCTTCCTCCAAAGTTTCCCATACACCTTCTCTGCAGCTCCGCCCACACACACCTCTGTGTCCCGAAGCTCCGCACAGTGACCGCCCCATTCTCCACCCCCCCACACGCATCTGTGTCCCGTGCTCTTTGCAGTGCCCGCCCATTGCTCCACCTTCACACACCTCTGTGTCCAGGGCTCCGATCAGTGCCCGCCCCCCCGCTCCACCCCAATATAATCTGTCTCCTGGGCTCCACTCAGTGCCCGCCCCTCGCTCCACCTCTCAACACACCTCTGTGTCCCCAGGCTCCGCTCAGGGCCCGCCCCTTACTCCACCTCCCCCTGTACAGCCTGCGCACATTTCTCTGGCCCAAGGGTAAGGTCAGCACAAGTGACAGTGCTGGTGTGACCACATATTTTCTAGTACACCTCACCCTCTACATAGGAGGATCACACTCTACAGGTATGCTGGAGATTGCATCATTAATCACTTCCAGGAAGACTGGTCTCCTCAAATAATCTATTTCTATGGCATTCTTCTTGTGTCATTTTATCATTTAACCGCTTCAGCCCCGGAGGATTTGGCTGCTCAATGACCAGGCCATTTTTTGCGATCTGGCACTGCGTCGCTTTAACTGACTATTACGCAGTCGTGCAATGCTGTACCCAAACAAAATTGCCGTCCTTTTTTCCCCACTAATAGAGCTTTCTTTTGGTGGTATTTGATCAACTCTGCAGTTATTTTTTGTGCTATAAACAAAAAAAAGAGCGACAATTTTGAAAAAAACACAATATTTTGTACTTTTTGCTATAATAAATATCCTCTTTTTTTTTTTTTTTTTTTTTAAATCAATTTTTTTCTCAGTTTAGGCCAATATGTATTCTTCTACATATTTTTGGTTAAAAAAAAAAAAAAATCGCAATAAGCGTATATTGATTGGTTTGCGCAAAAGTTATCGCGTCTACAAAATAGGGGATAGTTTTATAGCATTTTTATTATTATTTTTTTTTTTTACTAGTAATGGCGGCGATCTGTGGTTTTTATCGGGGCTGCTACATTATGGCGGACACATCGGACACTTTTGACAAATTTTTGGGACCATAGGCATTTATACAACGATCAGTGTTACAAAAATGCACTGATTACTGTAAAAATGTCACTGGCAGGGAAGGGGTTAACACTAGGGGGTGTTCCCTCATGTGTTTTCTAACTGAAGGGGGGATGGGTCTGTCTAGGGGAGATGGCAGATCGCCGTTCATACTTTGTATGTACAGACGATCTGTCTCTTCTCCCCTCAGAACCGGGATCGCTCTGTCATTGCGCCCGCAAGGCAATCGCATTGGCTCCGGAGGCGCGCACGCACCCCTAGTGGCCGCAGGGCGAAGGGAGGTTACATGACATCATTTCGCCCATTCTGCCACAGTAAAACTGCGGCGGCTGGTCAGCGAGTGGTTAAAGTGATATTAACTATTTGCTGTCCAGGTCAATGTTTACATTTTTCATATACATGGTAAAATCAGTATTTGTTTCTGGAAGATTACTTAGAACTCCCAAACATGATATATTTTCTGAAAGCAGAGGTCCCGGAGAATAAAATGGAGAATTTTTTTTTAGGTAGCATCAGTTGAGGGGCCCGCTCATTAGGGGCGCAGGGGCGCCGCCCCCCTAATCCAGGCACCTGGCCCCTAATCTACATGCAGGGCACCGGACGCATGGATTTCAATGTTTTATTTAAAATTTTTTAAGCACATGATTAGAGCTTGAGGCTCTAATTGACTTAAATAAAGGGTGGGCTCAGGGCACAGAGCACTGTGCCCTGAGCCCACTCAGTTCTGTGACAATAGCAAATTAATATTTATGTTTAATATTTATATAATGTCTTCCTGCTTCTCCTCCCAGCCAATCAGGAAGCAGGTCCTGAGACCCAATTGGCCAGGGAGTCTTAGGGGACTCCTGGCTAATCGGGTCTCGGGACCCACTTGTCGTTTGGCCAGGAGAAGAGGCAAGGGCCCCGGTCAGCAACAGCCTCTTCCTGGAGCCCTACCCTGGATTCAGCTCGCCATCGGTCTCTTCCCTGCAGCTGTACCACAGCATAAGGTAAGGCCATGGGTCACGCATCGGGTGGGGGGGGTTGGGGGTGCGAGTCGATCGCCACATTCCCAGTCGATCACGCACCGGGGGGTTGGGGGTTAAAGTAGCCGAGCGAGTGCCGGAGGGGGTGTGGTGTGAGTGCCCCCACAATATTGAGCAGCAGCCGCCACTGTGTAGCATGATGTGTGCAGTCATTTATCAAACACAAAGTTTCAGGAAGAAATACACTTAAATTAATTTTATTGCACGCAAACATAATATAATACCCAGTTTTTGGTAAATATTAAAAGATGATGTTGTGTTGAATAAATAGATACCCAACATGTCAAACCATAAAATTGTGTGCACCTGTGATATTGCAAAAAACAATGGTGCCCAAAAAATCTCCCTAGGCGACACTTTAAAAACCACTTACGGACCGCCGCACGACTATGTACGTCCTAAGTTTGAAGAGGAATATCGTTGTTATGGCAGCATCTCCTTGCTCCTTGCTGGGTATGGAGACGAGTGAGGGGAGATGGCCCCACCCGTCTCCATACCATGGCTGGGAGGAAGCGACATCAAAAGGTCACTTCCACTAGTAGGGCCATTTTTTTAAATTATTTTTTTAAATTACAAATTTTTTTGTTTTTGTTTTTTTATTACATTTTAGTGTAAATATGAGATCTGAGGTATTTTTGACCCCAGATCTCATATTTAAGAGGTCCTGTCATGCTTTTTTTCTATTACAAGGGATGTTTACATTCCCTGTAATAGGAATAAAAGTGACAGAATTTTTTTAAAAAAAAGAACAGTGTAAAAATAAAAAGTGAAATAAATAAGAGAAAAAAAATTTTAAACGTGCCCCGTCCTGCCGAACTCGCGCGCAGAAGCGAACGCATACGCGAGTAGCGCCGGCGTATAAAAATGGTGTTCAAACCACACATGTGAGGTATCAACGCGATCGGTGGAGCAAGAGCAATAATTCTAGCCCTAGACCTCCTCTGTAACTCAAAACATGCAACCTGTAGTATTTTTTAAAGGTGGCCTATGGAGATTTTTAAGAGTAAAAGTTTGTCGCCATTCCACGAGCGGGTGCAATTTTGAAGCGTGACATGTTGGGTATCAATTTACTTGGCATAACATTATCTTTCACAATATAAAAAAAAATTGGGCTAACTTTACTGTTGTCTTATTTTTTAATTCAAAAAAGATTGTATTTTTTCCAAAAAAGTGCTCTTGTAAGACCACTGCGCAAATACGGTGTGACAGAAAGTATTGCAATGACCGCCATTTTATTCTCTAGGGTGTTAGAAAAAAAAATATAATGTTTGGAGGTTCTAAGTAATTTTGTAGCAAAAAAAACTGTTTTTAACAAAAAGAGGCTCAGTCCTTAAGTGGTTAAAAGCCTTCACTACTCATCGGTTTAAGATTATGTCACAAGGGGGTGGGGTCTCATGGTGACGTTACCAGGAGGCCACGTCCCATTGCTATATAAGAACCAGCCAAGAGCGGAGCTGGCACAAAGACAGGAGACAGCGGCAGGAAAGACCGGAGGAAGAAGACCGGAGGAAGATTTTTAATAAAGGATTTGTCAAAACCCTTTCTTGTTTTTATTTACACTACACTGCCTTTTTTTTGTGGTGAATAGGTAAGGGTACAATGTACCCCATACTCATTCACATGGGGGAGGGGGGCCAGGATCTGGAGGCCCCCTTGTTAAAGGGGGATTCTATATTCCGACAACCCCCCTCTCGCAGGCCCCAACAACCACAGCCCAGGGTTGTCGGGAAGAGGCTCTTGTCCCCATCAACATGGATGCTGTGCAAGCCAGGGGCTGAACAGGCACTGAGGATGGCCCCTAGTCGTTATTTGCCACTAGCCACACTAACGTATGACAGTTTTTTAATATGCTTGTCTATGATGCTCTTTTTTTTTAATTCCAAGGAGAGAAAAGTGTAAAAAAAAAAAGAGTTACATTTTTTTCCTCTCTGGCGTGCGGTGAGTAAAATCGTTGCTCTCTTGAAGAGCTGCAAGTTCTGATGGTATCCAACACCTAATGATAAAATATTGATTGTAAAATTGTATACCCCTTTCCAGGTTTACCAACAACCCATAAACAATAGGGAACTTTCATAGCACCAAATTGATGCTTGATGAATGGATTTTTATGGTTGCTGCTTCATGGTGAAGTGAATCTTACTAAAGGTCTGATCGTGATATAATGCTCCACATAGGCATGCGTACAAGGTGTGCCGGATGTGCCTGGGCACACCCTAATCACCCCATGTGCATTAACATTATCGCTCTGTGTGCTGGCAGGAAGGTGGGAAAGACCTTCCGATTACCCTTGTTTACACACTTTTCTTTCACTGTGCCAGCAGGAAGATTGATGTGCCAGGGTCATATATATGTACAAGTATGTTTGAGCTTTAGGGTGCACACCCCTAATGGAATAGGCTGCGCACACTTATGATGCTCCATATCTAGAAGGGGCAATGCTATATGAAGTTGACTCATTAATCATGCTGGCACCACTGTGGTGATGTCACAATATTGTTTACTTTTTTTCAGCCCCATAATGGTAAGTCCATACCCCCATGCAGACCTGGGATGTAAACAATGCGCAAGCCTGTGCATTACATTCGGGATGCACTGATCACAGTTGCATTGCTCTGCAGGTCTCAGTGCCAAAATTTAAAGCCCAACTCCAGGATATTAGCAGCTCTCCCTCCCACCCTCCTCCAACTAACTGCTGGTATGAAAAAAAAAAACTCTCCAAATGTCCACTTTACTTGCCTGAAGCCACGGTAACATGATGGCCGTTCTCTCTTCTTTACTTCCTGGGGTCCTTCTTTGGGTGGCCACATCACTGCCTGCACAATGAGCCCACCTTCTGTTGGTGGAAGCCCAGATAGCAAGTAATTGTGCTGCAAGTTTGAAAATGACTTGCTAAGCTATTGCTAGTCTTGCCCGGCTGCTCATGTTTGTTGCACAATTGCAGCAAGTCCGCATTTCATGACTCCAAATCAACTTTCTTTGCAAACATTCTACAAGTCTGCTGCCAGTTCTGGTTCAGTTATTTTGTGTAATAGTCACCCCACCACAGGGGTCAATGTGGTTGAATTTTCATCATTGCTCCCTGCTGTGTGTAAGGTTTTTCTTTAATTGGTGCTGGGGCAGCCATAGAATCACTCTGGGAGTGGTGTGCAGGGAGGTGAGAGGTAACCATGAGATCAGATATGGAGTTCAAGGGGATAGCAATCAAAGCGTGACTAACCCAAATATCCCATTGATGTAGAACAACTTGGAATGTTTTTGTTTTTTCCTTGTTTATATGCTGAGATTTAGCTGAAAATGTGTGTATTTAACGAGAGGTGGAAATAGAAACCTCATAGACTCGGTGCAAGAAACCTGGTAGTTCCATCACTGTATAGAGTACTACAAATGCCAGCAATACAGTAACAATGCAGAATACCACCAGCTATGGGGGTGTATATAGAGAGCCATGCATTGTATATAGAGAGATGACTGCACTGTACTGTGTTGTAAAGGTGGAATGACACTTTAAGAGGAACGTTCCTCTGATTGTGGACACTTATGACATACCTCCCAACTTTTTGAGATGGCAATGAGGGACACCTATCAGCAAACGTATCCAGGTATAGGACACACCCCTGGCCACGCCCCCTTAAAGGAGAATTGTACAAAAAAAAAACAAGCTTGGTTATACCCACAAGTGCTTTTTTTTTTACCACTACTATTCCTTTATATTGGCGTTTGGAATTTACAAATGCAGCAATTTCGAAATCAGATGAAAGGTTTAGCACTGGGAAACACTTTTTGATAGATAAAAAGTCATAGCGTATCCAGTCAGCATGGTACAATGATAGCATGTTCAGTCAGCATGTTACAATCATAGCGTGTTCTGTCATAGCGTATTCCAGTCAGCATGTTACATTCAAAGCGTGTTCCAGTCAGCATGTTACATTTGGAGTGTGTTCCAGTCAGCATGTTACATTCGGAGCATGTTCCAGTCAGCATGTTACATTCGGAGCGTGTTCCAGTCAGCATGTTACATTCGGAGCCTGTTCCAGTCAGCATGTTACATTCGGAGCATGTTCCAGTCAGCATGTTACATTCGGAGCGTGTTCCAGTCAGCATGTTACATTCGGAGCATGTTCCAGTCAGCATGTTACATTCGGAGCATGTTCCAGTCAGCATGTTACATTCGGAGCGTGTTCCAGTCAGCGTGTTACATTTGGAGCATGTCCAATCAGCATGTCACAATCATAGTGTGTCCAGTCGGCATGTCACAATCATAGCATATCACAATCATAGTGTGTCCAGTCAGTATGTTACAATCATAAACGCGTTCCAGTCATGGCGTGGTTAGTCGCAGCGTGTTCCAGTCATAGCTTGATTCACTCATAGCGTGTACTGTCATAGTATGTTCAGGCAGGGCAGGTCGGTCCAAGCAGGTTCCTGTCACAGCGGTTCTGTCATTGCAGGTCCATCATAGTGGTTCTGTCATAGTGTGTACTGTCACAACGAGTGCTCTCATAACTAGTTCTGTCATTGCAGGTGTTCCCACAGCGGGTTCAGTCAGAGCGGGTTCAGTCACAGCTTGTCCAGTCAGAGCGGTTGTGCTATAGCATGTTCAGTCAGAGCAGTGCTGTCATAGCGGTTCTGTCAGTATGTTCAGTCATAGTGGATCAGTCACAGCGGTTCTGTTCTAGCATGTTCGGTCTCAGCAGTTTCTGTCATAGCGTGTTTCTGTCATAGTGGTCATGTCGTAGCATGCTCTGTCGTAGCAGGTCAGTGCCATGCAGTTTGGCATACACCAACAGCCATTTCATCTTCGTTTGTTTTCATGTCTCATTGTACCTTTTTGTTCATGTTTTTATTTACCTGGGTTTAGTTAGCTAGTGCTCACATTGCAGGATCTGTCGCGTCTACAGATCCATACGGGCTGAGGTTTCGTTTTTAAAGGATTGTTGACCACAATCTTCTTGCCCGTATAATACACGTCATACGATGCACGTTTTTTCATTTCATTACACCTGTACGACTTCTCACCATGGTCTGTGGGTACACTAGCCCCGAGTGTTCAGTTTTAATTACCTGTCTCTGCGCTGCAGGTTACTCAGGCACACCTGCTTCATACACTGGGGGGGCCGGCATCAGGGTCATTCACGCGCTGTGGTCTGGTCATTACTGCTCACATTCTCTTACTCAGGTAGGCACAGAGGGGTGGTGTTCTCATGTCTGGTTGTCTGTTGTCAGATTTCTTTAGGTTGGGTTTGGGCATGCCGCACGTTTCAGAAGCAATTTCATGTTCATCCCTTCAACCCCACGTGGGGGTTCAGAGCATGGTAGCACTCCATCATCTAGGAGTTGGTCCATACTTCAGCACATAGCGGAGTTTGTCACGGGGGTTTTTCTCTCCCGGCCACAATTCTGTCCCAGCTACTCTTATCTACCAGCATAAAACATGCTCTAGGCATTATTCTTTAGCACAGATTCATGTGGGCTAATATGCTCTCCATGACCTGTTACGATTGCTAGACAGGATGGAGGTGATCGAAGCTCGCTCAGTCAGAGGCGGGGTGTCAGCGCACCCCCAGCTTCTGCTCTTCCAAGATTCCTGCAGGCAAGTCAGCATCCGCTTAGTCCACCGGTCTTATTAAGCCTTCTGGGTCAATATTTCTGAGCCAAGTAATGTTCCTTGTCCGGGGCTGTGTGGGAATCTCCAATCCGATCTTCAGACAGCCCCTGCTGGAAGAAT
The DNA here is from genome assembly GCF_042186555.1 of Aquarana catesbeiana. Lineage (NCBI taxonomy): Eukaryota > Metazoa > Chordata > Amphibia > Anura > Ranidae > Aquarana > Aquarana catesbeiana. The sequence goes on along the minus strand of NC_133326.1, from coordinate 52,395,196 downwards.
TTTCAGGCCTGCACGTGGGCCTCATCACCATCTGGTCGGAGTCTTTCGTGTGTAGTATCTTGGTTTCAGCAGCCAGTCATACTTTCATTGCCGATCAAGTTACTGGAGGCATTAATTTCCAAGGGGGGCTTGGTCTGGTTTTTCACCTTCGTTCTGTAGGTGGTGGGTCAGCAAACAGGGGTGTCCAATGGCAAGTTTCCGATATCGTTTTACTTTTTGGCTGCCCTCTTTCCTGCTGAAAAATTTTCATCGTAGTACTCGTCCGTTGATTTAACGATTCAGCACTTGCTACAGTTGGGGGGGGGGATTGGCTATCCAAGCTGATATCACCAATGCTTGAAGTTACTTCCATCAGACCTGCCGTTGGGAGGGCAAGACAATGGTGCAGATGTTGTTTCACCATTGGCTTACCCTTGGGTCAAAAACAGTCCTTGCCTCGAAAACCTTTTGCCAGCACTCCATTGGATCTTGGATACCTGCAGGGGGGGTCAGGGGTTCAATTCATTTAGTTGATTTCCTGTTGCTTGGAGATGTCCCTCTCAGGGTGTGTGCTGAGCCAATGTCCTCTTGATGGCCCACAAGTGGTAGGTCATATATCATTCTCTTCCTGGGTTCCACTCTTGGATCTCTTGATTGCGAGGTTGCCTGGGGAACTGCTCAGGTACGTCAGACCATTCATTTTTTTTGTCCGATCCCCAGCCTGTTCTGACAAAAGGGGGCTTACAGTCACTTTGGGTATGCTGAATCAAGCCACGAGACTTATTTGCCAGGATGGAGTCTGGCCCTCCTTCCCCTGTTCAGGACTCCGACTCGGTTGACAGGATACAAGCAGAAGCACGACCCGATCAAATCATGTGGGGCCAGTTTTCTGTGTGTCTGGTATGGTTTCTCCATGTTTAAATGATGCATATTGCCATAGCGCATTGGTCTTATCCGCCAACTCCATCAAACACATCCATCAGGTATCCAGCACTTTAGACCCCTACAACTCCTGCCAGTTTGTCCATTTTTGCGGCTCACCCTCTCACTTCCCCATACCAAGTATAGGTAGGCCAGGGGTTTGTGGGAATTTCCCAGGACTACTCAACTGGTGCCTGTTTTTTGAAGTGTTCGATATTCTTGGCCATTATTTTGCAGGGGCTCCTCAGGCCAGCCCTTGCTCCCTTTCCCTCAGGTATCCTCTCATTACAAGCAGTTTGATCTCATGTCTGGATTTTCTCGGGCATCAGCCTTAATTCAATCACTCACGGGACGTTTATTTGGGTTCTAGGCAGCTTTGCAGGTTTCAATAGGGAGTCCCTTCTTATCATGAAGTTATGAGACTGTGGTTTTCCTCCTGTCATAGCGGATACATACCGGATACATGTACTGTAGCCATCCAGGCGTGCGCTACTCTACTAGATGGATTGTTACCTACCATTCATCAAGTTTTCTTATCACACCTAAATTCGTGTCTTTTTGCCCTCTTTTCAGGCATACTGACCAGCTAGGCCAAGGCACACCTCAGGCCTGGTAGTCGGGGTATCGCATTTTCAAGTGAAGACTCTGACTACAAATATATTTTTTTTGATCATCTATTGCATAAAGGGAGTTTTTTGAAGGTTTTTTTGATTATTTATATGGGTAAATGGTGCAGCGCTAATCCTGTATGTAAAACCTCTGGTGGTTTAAAAATAGGTCATATTGTATGTCACTACAGTGTGTATAAATAAAAATAATTAATAATCTAGAAAACCAGTGGGGTATTCCTACAAGTGGTGTGTCTCACTAAACTAAGTAAATAATAAAATTGTAAGTGTAAATAAAACACCATAGCATGTGTGTTGAAAACTTAGATCACCATAACAATAACTAGTTCAACATACGTGGCAAAAAACTATTTTAGATAAAGTGCAGCGTGATTTGTACTAAATACATAACAGTCCAGAAGTGACAATGTGCATTGTGCAAACACTGTGCATAATATAAATGGCTACACCACACAATAGCTTGCGGTGTTAAACGACAAACCTTCATATAAAGTGCAAATGTGCAAAAAAAGACCATAAACCTCCAAAATATATAGTCATAAAATATTAGTAAATGTCCCAAAAGTTATGATGCATAAAAAAGAAATTTCACACAGAAAAAAACGTCCTTATTCATGATGAAATCTGTGACAGTAAAGTGCTAACATGCGCATGTGGCAGTTGGAGTGCCTGGTGACTCAAATCTCATGCAGCTTCGTGTGCAAACACTACAGTAGGTAGTGGCCCCTTACCTTAAAGTAATGGGGCAACAGCATATGACCAAAAAGGCTCTTTTTCTCTTCCACCTAGGGGCTCCTGCGCATTCCTCACCGTCCTAGGGTAAGGCTCCCTCAGATGTGATGCAGGAAGGTATTTGTAAATAAAGTAGAGTAGAAAAGAACCCAATAGTGTAATTCCGTTTTCTTAAGTAACTTGTTGTTTATTTAGGCAAAAAACAGGTACTCACATTAGCAATTGAGTAATACAATGTTTGTATCCGACGAGCGGCGAGCTCGTACCCTTCTCTCAGTGTATCCAGCCTATCCCGTCCCCAAAATTATTGAAAAATCCAGTCTTTGGATGCCGCAAAGCGCTCGAGCAAGTTGTCCATCTGGGAGTCAAAAAGGCGATACTGAATAAAAAGGAAGCAAGATTCCTTATACCAGAATCCTGTCGTACGCCAATTATCTATTCAGTCCCTAAATTACATAAAAATAAAATTGACCCACCACCTAGGCCGATAGTGAATGGCATCGAGTCAATAACAGCTAGGATGGGCCAGTACATAGATGTTTTTTACAGCCGGCGGTTCAGAAAACTGAAGCATATTTGAAAGATAGTAAAGAAGTGTTACGGGTCATAGATAACATCCAGAGAGAGAACAGATCATGGGTCATGGCCACTGCCGATGTGTCGGCGTTATACACAATTATTCCTCACCATAAGGCCTGTGAAGCAGCAAAATGGGGCCTAAGGAAATATACTGAACTCCCGTGCACACAGAGGAAGTTCCTAATCAAATGTCTAGAATTCAGCCTTAAAAATAATTATTTTTGGTATGATAAATCTTACTACCATCAACAGACTGGGGTGGCCATGGGTGCCAGGTTTGCCCCGAGCATAGCCGGCCTTTTCATGGCACAGTGGGAAGAATATAACGTTTTTAGAGAGCGCCCAAGCCAACTCGTCATATATAAAAGATATATTGACGACATTTTTATATTATGGGATGGAGAAGAAGGACACTTAATTGAATTCCTCATGAAACTTAACAACAATGATAGAAACATCTCATTAACTTGGGATATTAGTTCAGAAAAAATCAACTTTCTAGATCTAGAGATTTCACTTGATAACTCTACATTTAGCACGAAAACGCACTTTAAGGGAGTTGATAGGAACAGCTACCTCCCAACCACAAGTTGCCATCATAAAAACTGGATTTTTAATATCCCAAAAGGGCAATTGATGCGGATAAAGAGAAACTGCACCAAAATAGACACATATTTTGAACAGGCAAAGAAAATGGGCGAGAGATTTACCACAAAAGGCTATGACCGAAAATTTATCAAGACCAAAATTGATGAAGTCGCCAAGCTGGACCAGAACCAACTGATTAAAGAAAAAACTACTCAACAGAAAAACACAATTGAAGGAATACCTCTCATCCTAGACTTCAATGTACAATATAGGAAAATAGAAAGGATAATCAAGCGCCATTGGCATATCCTACAGGCAGATAAGCAATTACAAGATATTCTCCCTGAGAACCCGAAATTCATATCCAAAAAAGCACCAACGATTAGGGATATACTAGTAAAAAATGTTGTGGACCCACCCAAGAAACCTTTTACTTTCTTTTCCGGAAACTGATTTTTTCCATGCAAGAGGTGTTTCGCGTGCCTCAGGACTAAACGACCAAATAAGAAAGTGTTTAATTTTACTTCAACCAGTACTGGAGAGAGCCACGAAATTAAAGACTTTGTTTGCTGTAACACAGAAGGGGCAGTATACGCACTTGAATGCAGCTGTGGCCTTCAGTATGTAGGTCGTACCAAAAGACCCCTCAGAGTCCACATTAAGGAACATGTCAAAAATATCCTTAACGGCTATGACAAACACTGTGTATCAAAACATTTTCTCACCTGCCATAATAAAGACCCTACCCATCTGACTTTCTGGGGTATTACTCCATACATCAAACACTGGCGGGGGGGTCACAAGGTGAGAATCCTAAGTAAATTGGAATCTAAATGGATCTTTACCTTGGATACTTTCTGGCCCCGTGGTCTAAACATTGAGTTTGACTTGAATTGTTTCCTGAGTGATTTTTAAATAAATTTTTAACTAATTTTTTATACTTTTTTAAATTTAAATTTATTCCTTATGATTTCCAATACACGTCTATCTAATTAAGATCGTATATATGTATTTATTTGCCTCGCCCACTAGGTATGTCTTATGTATTTACGTATGACCTGTAATTCTAGCCATCATTAGACATATAATGAACCCAACCCCAACCACTTGTAGGAATACCCCACTGGTTTTCTAGATTATTAATTATTTTTATTTATACACACGGTAGTGACATACAATATGACCTATTTTTAAACCACCAGAGGTTTTACATACAGGATTAGCGCTGCACCATTTATCCATATATATTATCAATTAAGGTCAGGTGTTTACCCGAATAGGTGCATGCAGCTTTTCCACCCCTAGCCATCTCCATACTTGATAGTGCAGGAATATCTCTGTTAAACAATTTTTTTGATTATTGTGCTAAGGCAGAACTCCGGGATTTTCAAAAAATCCCCCATTAGTACCAGGGCCGATCCTAGGGTCACAGACGCCTAGGTGCCGAAATATTTCTGGCGCCCACACATGGGCGTGGTCATCTCACCAACTCCTCCCCTTTACAAATGTTTCTATGGCAACGACTCAAACACAGAGATGCTCCCCTAAGAAGTTTTCATCACCCTGGGATCCTCCCATGATCTTTTAACAATAAAGAAAATACAGGAAGAGCATACACTAATGAGACCTGGAGGGGAGTCTCTCTGATGCCCACAGAGAGGGCTTCTGTTAGAGAGCCTGTTAGAAAGAGCCCCCAGACATAGTACAAAAGATGGTCAGAGACTAAGTATAAACCCCTCCATCAGTATAGACCCCTCCCTCAGTACAGCCCCCCCTCCATCAGTATAGAACACCCCCTCCATTAGTACACCCCCCCAGGACAAACCACCCCCCCAGCAAAAACCAACCTCATCAGCAAGCCCCCCCCACCCATTACCGCAACAGCTCAGGCGGCTCTGGTACATAAAAACACCTGGGCGGCAGCTGGAGGGGAGAGGACAGTGTGCAGCCGCGCTACCCGGGTGGAGAGGAGATCGTGACAGGCTTGGGCAGCAGGTAGGAGTGAGAGACAGAGGGGAGGAGGAGAACTGGAAAACATGTCAGGCACGGAACGCCCCCCCCCCCCCGCGACATCACTGTGCGGCTGGTCTCTCTCCACACAGAGACAGCCTCTATGATCTTAGTAATTTTGGTAGGGGCCGATCTAGTCTTGTTTTTCTTCCTGTTAGGAAATGAGTTGATGGCTTGTTCCACCCCTGTAAGTGTTCTGTCTTTATCTGAAAATGTGGAGTTTGCATGTTCTCCTTGTACCTGTGTGGGTTTCCTTCAGGTATGGATTTTTCCCACACTCCAAAGACATGCCAATAGGTTAATTGGCTCCTGTCTTTTTGTGGGCGTTTCCATTGTCCTGGTGCTTCCTGGGCCTTCAAAAGTGAGAGGCCCCTTTCACACGAGACGTACTCCGTTTCTATGGAGCCCACCTCGGTCCGCCGGCTCAGTGGGAGATCTGTCCGTTGATCTCCGCTGAGCCGGCGGATGACAGGTCCCTCTCTGCTCACTGAGCGGGGAGGGGCCTGTCAGGTGCCGCTGCCGCCTATGGAGGGATCGGATGAAAACGGACAGCATGTCCGTTTTCATCAGATCTCACCCGATCCGCCAGCGATGGACCTGGACGTAGAGCCATCCGTCTGCTTTTAGCAGATCAGACAGGGTCGGATGTCAGCGGACATGTCTCCGCTGACATCCGTCGCTCCATAGGCTAACATGGCGCCCGTTCAGGTCCGTCATCAAAACTGACAGGCGGACCTGAACGGTCCGATCGTGTGAAAGGGGCCTAATAGGTGGTTGAGAAATGAGATGTGTAATTTATGCTTGTAGAACACCTGAAGGTGCTACTTCACTGGTGGGCCTCTGTATGTGGCCAGGCTGTGTAAAAGTCTCACACATGTGGTATCGCCATACTCAGGAGGAGTAGCAGAATGTATTTTGGGTTGTCATTTTTGCTATGTACATGCTATGAGTTGGAAATATCTTAAAAATGGACAACTTTGTGGGGAAAAAATGCGTTTTCCTTTTTTTTCCACATTTTCCAAAAACTTCTGGAAAAAAATGAACCGTTCAAAAGACTCATTATGCCTCATAGATTATACGTTGGGGTGTCTGCTTTCCAAAATTGGGTCATTTTGTGGGTATTTGTACTTTCCTGGCTTGTTAGTGTCTCAAGAAATGAGATGGGAGGTCTTCAGTACATCAGGTGTGATCAATTTTCAATGATTGGCACCGTAGCTTGTAGACTCTATAACTTTCACAAAGACCAAATAATATACACTAATTAGGGTTACCAAAGATATGTAGCTGTATAAATTTTGGCCAAAATTTATGAAGAAATATTACTAATTTGCAATATTTTATGACAGAAACAAAGAAAAGGGCATTTTTTCACCAAATTTTCAGTCTTTTTTTATTTATAGCACAAAAAAAAAAAAACCCACTAGTGATTAAATACCACCAAAAAAAAAGCTCTATTTGGGGGGAAAAAAAGGACGGAAATTTCATTTGGGTACAGTGTTGCATGAATGAGTAATTTTCATTCAAAATGTGAGAGCGCTGAAAGCTGAAAATTGGTCTGGGCAGGAAGGGGGTGAAAATGCCCTGTAGGCAAGTGGTTAAAGACCACTACTTTGATCCCTGACTGCTGGCTTGGCTGACTATCCGTTCTGGTTACTGAACTTTGGTTATGTTTTGACTATGTTTGTTTTTTTTACTTTTTATTATTAAACAAGTGTGATTTAACTGTACTTCTGTCTCAGTCTGATTTCATGGTTTCTGACACCAGGTTCTTGTATGACAAATTCAACATCTTGTTCTTGACCTTAATAATAATTTGTAACATGACCATGAGTTGTCTGTATTCTCTTCTCACATTAATTGTTAGTACTTTTGCTGTGCTCAGAACACAGCTCCATGTTCCTCAGTATTTGGAACTAAAAAGATAAGGAACATTGATTTTCTATCCTTTAGTAAACGTCTGGCAGAACACAGACTTATTCTATAAATTTAGACAATGCACCTTTTTGTGTTCCAAAGTGATTTTCAAAATCTATTAGGCACAGTAACTCAGTTCTGTGAAAACAAGTTTGCTTATTATACACTTCTGGTATTATCCAGCAAGACAAATCTTAATCATTTGCTTTCAGGCTTAGAGATTTTTTTTTTTAAATAAATATGTTTCTTTTTCCTAGCCCTCACAATACCCATTGCTTTGTTTGCCTAAGGAGCCCTGTGCCTAGCTGTAAACTATTGTAAGTGATGCATATATTTCAAGTTTTGCGTTTGATAAGTTCATAATACATAACATCTACAAGACTCTGGTCCGGCCGCGCCTGGAGTATGCTGTCCAGTTCTGGGCACCAGTCCTCAGGAAGGATGTACTGGAAATGGAGCGAGTACAAAGAAGAGCAACAAAGCTAATAAAGGGTCTGGAGGATCTTAGTTATGAGGAAAGGTTGCGAGCACTGAACTTATTCTCTCTGGAGAAGAGACGCTTGAGAGGGGATATAATTTCAATATACAAATAACGTACTGGTGACCCCACAATAGGGATAAAACTTTTTCACAGAAGAGAGTTTAACAAGACTTGCGGCCACTCATTAAAATTAGAAGAAAAGAGGTTTAACCTTAAACTACGTAGAGCGTTCTTTACTGTAAGAGCAGCAAGGATGTGGAATTCCCTTCCACAGGCGGTGGTCTCAGCGGGGAGCATTGGTAGCTTCAAGAAACTATAAGATAAGCACCTGAATGACCGCAACATACAGGGATATATAATGTAATACTGACACATAATCACACACATAGGTTGGACTTGATGGAATTGTGTCTTTTTTCAACCTCACCTACTATGTAACTATGTAACATAAGATGCAGTATAGCTGATCACAATGATATTACTAAAGATGCCCATAGACATTGGATAACAGACTATTGATCTGGTTGAACAATGCCTATGAGCCACCCATAGATTGTCTTGCATGATTGCTCTCAGTAGATAAAGAGGTTCATGATAAAGAAAAAAGTTGTGCAACAGACCCTATATATTCCTAACTAGTGATGAGCCGAACAACCCCCCCGGTTCGGTTCGCGGCAAAACATGCGAACAGACCAAAAATTTGTGCGAACACGCAAACCCCGTTAAAGTGAAAAATCAAACGTGCTAATCTTAAAGGCTAATATGCAAGTTATCAAGTTGTCATAAAAAGTGTTTGGGGACCTGGGTCCTGTCCCAGGGGAAATGTAGCAATGCAAAAAAAAGTTTTAAAAACGGACATTTTTTCGGGAGCAGTGATTGTAATTATGCTTAAAGTGAAACAATAAAAGTGTAATATTCCTTTAAATATCGTGCCTGGGTGGTGTCTATAGTATGCCTGTAAAGTGGCGCATTTTTCCCGTGTTTAGAACAGTCCCTGCACAAAATTACATTTCTAAAGGAAAAAAAGTCATTTAAAACTGCATGCGGCTGTAATGTAATGTTGCCCAGCCCATTACCAGGCCCTTTGGGTCTGGTATGGATATTAAGGGGAACCCCGCACCCAAATAAGGCGTGGGGCCCCCAGGCCCTATTTACTCTGAACAGCAGTATACAGACGGTCCCCGGGTTACAAACAAGATAGGGACTGTAGGTTTGTTGTTAAGTTGAATCTGTTTGTAATTTGGAACGGGTACATTTTTTAAGTGTGGCTCCAGACCAAAAATCTAGTTTTAAGCTTTTTGGATAATATAAGGCAGGGTTATCACCCCTGTAACATTTTTTTTGCTGTCTTTGCCCCTTTTCAGAAGATTTCACCTCACTTTCTGTCCCAATGACAATTGGATTTAGAAAATTTTGGGTTATTAGGGAAACAAGGATTGGTGATAAAGCATCAGCGGAAACACCTTTTCCCATATTAACTCCTATAGGAGAGAATTTCTCTTCCTAGGGGTAGATTTCCTCTCACTTCCTGTTGTCTCCCTCCGTTTGTAAGTAGGAGTCATTTGTAAGTCCGATGTTTGAAAATAGGGGACCGCCTGTATATACTATACGGCCTGCCCTATACATTCTGTTGAAAATTGGGCCTTAGGTGATGGTGGTCTCAGAACACTGTAAGCCCTCACAGTTACTCTTGGTGGGCGCTGGAATGGACCCTGCTGTGAAATATTATATCAAGAATTGTAATTACATACCCCTGTTAAACAGGGGCAGAAAAATTGTGCCTTAGGCGGTGGTGGTGGCACAACACTGTAAAGCCTCACAGATACTTTTGTTGAGCACAGGAACAGGCCCTGCTGTGAAATATTAGATCAAAAATTGTAATTACGCGCCCCACAGGGGCAGAAAAATTGGGCCTTAGGCGGTGGTGGTGGCACAACACTGTAAAGCCTCTCAGATGCTCTTGTTGAGCGCAGGTATGGGCCCTGCTGTGAAATATTAAATCAAAAATTGTAATTACAATACAGTGCAGCTGTGGTGCAGTTGCTACTACTTTTCTGGTGGTGTACATAGTACACAATACAGTGTAGTGCAGTGTTGCAAAACAAAATATACATCATGCCCAGAAGGCCACCAAGGAGAGGCAGATGCTCACAGACCACTAAAAGAGGACAAGCTGGCTCTGTGTTTACAGTCAACAGTGCTGTCCATGGACATGGTGCATCCTCTGCCGGTGGCCGTGGGGCACACTTGTCCTTTTTTTCTGCTGTTGGCCATGTTATTGAGCCAGAACATGCAGAATAGTTGGTGGAGTGGATAACAAAGCCGTCCTCATCCTCCTCATCCTCCTCATCCTCTGTCACCCAGGGTCAGAGTAGTTTTCCTTCCTATGTAGCTGCCAAAGTGGCCTATTCCACCGGCTCCTTGTCCACAATCACTCCTTCCGTAGCCCAACCATCATGCACAGATGAGTCCCCTGAACTATTCGACCAGTGCTGCTGAAGGATGCGCAGCGATTTGAAGGCTCCAATGTTGGTTCCCAGGTTGAGGAAGGGAGTAACGTGAGCCTAGAGAGAGGGGGTGCCCAAGAAGGACAAGAAACTGGCAGTCATGCTCCCCCAGCTGCAGCATAGTGCCAAGTTTTCTCCAGTGACGAGGAGGGAGGGGATGATGAGGTCACTGCCTGATAGAATAGAGGAGGAGGCACAACTCCAACGAGGCAGGATACCCTCTAGGGGGCAGCTTAAGGGCAGCCACCCTACTGCATCACAGCTGCAGGGCGCTGCTGACTCCCCGCTGATTTTGAAAAGTTCCTTGGTGTGGGCCTTTTTGGACATGTGTGCAGCAGATCACATCATTGCTGTTTGCAACCTATGTCTGAAGCGGATCAAGCGTGGCCACAAATGCAGCCACTTGGGCACCAGATGCTTGACCAGACATATGACGACCTCCCATGCAGTCTTTTTCCCGTATACTATATTTGAGATTTAATATCTCTCAGATATGATTTGGGTTAAGTTAGAGTTCTTTGACCATGAGTGAAAGCTTTAACTCAATAACAACATTTATTGGCGAGTAGTTAAAAGTCTATCTAATACAAAACCATCTATCTATAGTCTACACCAAGGAAGAAAATATTAGGTTAAAATAAGAGAATTGTAATAAAAAATTAGTGCAGCGCTAAAATCACTAAATTGATAATTCCAAAAATAATCTCACCAAAAGTAAATATAGACATAATAAAATGATGAAAACAAGCTAAGATAAGAAAACTAAAATGGAGTACTATCTCCAAAAATAATGTTCTATGTTCTGGTGTGCCATTAAATATAGATTCTGAATATTGAATCTCCTATTATTAAGACCAATCTAAATAAGAGTATAAAATAAATTATCAAAAATATGATAAGTGTATTCACATAAACAAGTGAAAATAATATTTCTCAACTGTGGGTAAATACACTCCAGATATACATATCTTTAGATCTATATAGTGATACGAATCTAATATTCATAGGTGGAAACAAAAAGACATATGTGATAAAAATTTAAATAACTCCCATTGATCTTGCAAAAAGAAAACAGGCCAGTGAATGATGCAGCAAACAAGTGGTGAAAAAGAATCTCTCATCCAGTGAGACGAAACACCCGAGGTGAGTATGTAATCACCTTACCAACTGAAAAGACCAATATGTTGGTCTCGCCGAGCCCAGGGAATTCGGTCTCCCAAAAACCTATAGGACATCCAGGGCTGCTGTATCTGTATCAATACATGATTTTTACATGATTTTGGGTTTTGTATTGTAGACTCTTGGTGCTGGCAGCTTTTCCTTCTTGATTTAATTTACATTTTAAGTATATATTTTTAGCGCAGCGTTTGGCCATCTGGCCTCTTTTATCTAAAATAAGAGAATTACATGAAGGAATACAGAGTATATTCCTGAAAACATTATTCTGCAAACATATTTAGTTACAATTAAAATGCAGACCTTTCCCATAATTACCCTTTAGACCAAGGTTCCATTCTGATGGTTGCTCTCCCATAAAAGTGTGTGTTTCTCTCCCATCTAGTCTGTGTATATCATTACATGCTGATGCCTCATTGATAGCGTGGCTCTGATTGGTGAGCTTCCCTATTCCTGGTTAAGGACTGGCTACATCTCCAATCCCGATACTTTGCATAAGTCAGCCCCCTTTAATGCAAATCCTTGTGACTATTCTGAGCAGGAGCTTAACTTGAATTTTCCCAGGAAGTTAAGTATTGATTACGGGTTGACCTCCCTTCATTGCATGTCCCAGCATGGGATACTTTGAAGCGAGTATGTGTAAAACAATGAGGTTTGGATCCCATTGTTTGTATACACAAGCCTAGGCACCAACTTGTCTGGTCTACCAGAGATTTCTGTGAAGATACTATGTTCCGCTCTACATAGATAAAAGCTAAATTAAATATATTCATTAAATATAAATAAATGAAATATAAAATATATAAATAATTAAATATAAACTAAATATAAATTAAATATATTCATAATTCCAATATTTTACAGATATAAATGTAGATTTCACATAAACTCATAAGGCAACAAGTCCGTAGACCACATCAAAGAAAAAGGCGGACTTCTCCTTGCTCCTCATCTGGGATCTCCAACCCTACTCCAGTCCTCTCTAAAAGCTGCACTGAGAGGAATGAAGGTATAGCAATAGGTGTCCCAAGTACTTGCAGTCAATCTGCTAGCAGTACACCACCATCTGATTTTAGCAGGCAAATTTCCCTACCCCAGTTGCTAAACAGTAAAAAGAAATTCGGTCCCAGCCATCCACATGCTCAGTCTGAATGCTAGCTTGAATGCCAGCTTGGCCAAATTGCTAGCACTGCAACTACTGCCTTTTCAGCTGGTAGACTCTGTCCCCTTTCGTGAATTTGTGGAATGTGCTGTACCTCAGTTGCAGGTTCCAAAACGCCATTTCTTTTCATGGAAGGCCATTCCAGCTCTCTACCCGCATGTGGAAGGCAATGTTTTTGTCTTGTTGGACAGGGCAGACAGCAGTAAGGTGTATATTACCACAGACTCATGGTCTAGCAGGCATGGGCAGGGATGTTACCTTTCCTTCACGGTGCACTGGGTAACTCTGCTGGCAGCTGGGAAGGATGCAGGACAGGGTTCAGTATTGTTGGAGCTTGTTCCGCCACCATGACTTCAAAATGCTAGCGGTGATTCTGCCACAGCTCTCTCCTCCACCCCCTCCTCATCTTCTTCCTCTATGGCCTCTTCTGCGGATTTTGTTCTCTGCACCAGCGGTGCTCCGTAAGTGTTCAAGGGGCTACGCAAGCACTCAGGCAAAAAGATGCCATGTAGTGCATGAGTTACATAATTACATAGTAGGTGAGGTTGAAAAAAGACACAAGTCCATCAAGTCCAACCTATGTGTGTGATTATATGTCAGTATTACATTGTATATATGTTGCGGTCATTCAGGTGCTTATCTAATAGTTTCTTGAAACTATCGATGCCCCCCCGCTGAGACCACCGCCTGTGGAAGGGAATTCCACATCCTTGCAGCTCTTACAGTAAAGAATCCTCTACGTAGTTTAAGGTTAAACCACTGCTTAGGGTACAGGAGCCACACTGGGGCAGAGATTCTGTCAGCTCTGCACGGGCAGGCTCAGAGGTGGTTGACGCCACGCCAGCTTCAGCCAGGATTGGTTGTATGCGACAATGGCACCAACCTTCTCTCCGCCCTCCGACAGGGACACTTGACCCATGTTCCATGTTTGGCACACATCCTGAATTTGGTGGTGCAGCAGTTCTTGAGAAGGTACCCAGGCTTACAAGATCTCCTGAGGCAGGCCATAAAAGTCTGTGGTCATTTCCAACAGTCATACAATGCCAGTCCTCGGCTGGCTGACATTCAAAGGGAATGCAACCTGCCCACCAACCGCCTCATTTGTGACATGTCCACCAGTTGGAAGTCAACGTTGGCAATGCTTCAGCGGCTGTACACGCAGCAGAGGGCCATCAATGAGTACCTGTGTGAGTATGGCACTAGGACAGGGTCAGGGGAGCTTGGCTTCTTTTCGCCACGCCAGTGACTACTGATCAAAGATGCATGCACTGTCCTGTCACCATTTGATGAGGCCACGAGGATGGTGAGCTGCGACAATGCATGCATCAGTGATACTGTCCCTCTTGTCTTCCTATTGGAGCACACGCTTCATGGAATAATGGACAGGGCACTTGAGACAGAACAGTGTGAGGAAGAGGAGGACTTCCTTACCTCTCAAGGCCCCCTTTATCCAGATATTATTCCTGCAGGCCTGCCAAACACACAGGAAGAAGAGGAGGAGGGAGAGGAGGAGGATTGTGTCAGCATGGACGTGGAGGATAACACTCAGCAGCAGTCTTCAAGGGGTGATTTTCAGTCCCCAGAAACCCAAGGAGTTGTACGTGGCTGGGAGTAGGCTGTTACTGATCATGTGATACTTAGTGACCCAGAGGACTCAGAATCGAATGCCTCTGCAAACTTTCGCAGGCTTTGCAGAATCAGGGAGGCCATGCAGTGTAAGGACCCTAGGATTCGTGGTATCAAAGAGAAGGAATCATTACTGGCTGGCAACCCTTCTTTATCCACGTTACAAGGGTAAGGTTGCAGAACTCCTCCTGCCTTCGCAGAGGGAGCAGAGGATGAAACATCTTCAGGAGGCCTTGAAGAAAGGTTTGCGCAATGCATTTCCAGTCCCTGTGAGGTTACAATTTCCTGGTGCTGGACAACGTGTTGCTGAGGATTCTGTCAGGTTACCTGAGGCCAGTTGACAGATGCCCACCGTTGGGGTCAGGAGTGCACCGCAAAGGTAGTGGACCCTACGGCTGACTCCTGCGGATGGGAGTCTAGGTGGTTAAGGAAGGCAGGTCCGCTGGAACACCATCACGGATCCCACAGGGGCTAGAGTGTAAGATTTCCCAGGGCGCAGAGTCTAAGAGCCAGCAGGTGTTCACCAGAGCCTCTAGTGGGGAGGATGGACTGGGCTGCAACTGGCTCCAGGTCACGACCACCAGGGTCTCCCAGCTCACGCCCACAGTAGGCTACAGGAGGACAGAGATAGTAAGGGAATAAGCCAGAGGTCGGGGCGACTAGCAGACAAGGATAAACATAGAACACGCCAAAGGTCAGGGTCACAAGCAGGCAGGGATAGTCGAGAACAAGCCAAGATCAGTAACTGAAATCAGATGTAGAAGACACAACAAGATGCACACGGAAGCTAAACGCACAAAGGTTGATCATCAAGGCAGGTTTGCAGTGCACACATTAATATATAGTTCCCTGATAGGGGCTGGGGTGGAGCCATGCGTTGAGAGATTATTTAAGTAGCTAGGTGAGAGTGGCTGGCCTCTAAAGGTGAACACATGGAGGAGAGGTAAGCTGACAGACAAAGACAAAGAAAGTATTGCATAACCATGACAGCTTTGTTCAGTCAGAGGAGGAGCAGTGGAGAAGGTGGCCGGCTGACCGATGCCTTTAGACAATTTTTCAGTCCTCTGCGCCAAGGTCTGATTGGTTCAAGCAACCATCGCCATTACATAGTGCAGGAATATCTAGGGGCAAGAGCAGACTTGGAGACCTTTCCAACAGAGCATCCACTGGGTTACTGGGTCTTGAGGATGGACCACTGGCCAGAACTTGCTCAATATGGAATTGATCTACTGGCCTGTCCTTCATCCAGCATTCTTTCTGAACACACATTCAGTGCTGCTAGAGGGTTTGTAACGGATCATAGAGTGCACCTGTCCACAGACTCCCTTGATAGGCTCACATTCATAAAAATCAGTCTTGGATCAGCAGCAGCTATCAAGCACCTGATGCTGATGTAACTGATTTTTCTATGGATGTGGGATCCCTTGAAGACTGCCTATGCTGAGTGACTATCCATTTCCTCCTCAATCTTGATGATGCTAGCTTCCAACAATATTTTTGGTTAAGGGCACCACCACCACTACCTAAGGCCCATTTTTTCTGTCCCTGTTTAACAGGGGCATGTAATTACAATTTCTGATCTAATATTTCACAGCAGGGCCCGTATCTGCGCCCAACAAGAGTATATGTGAGGGGTTACAGTGTTGTGGCACCACCACCACCAAAGGCCCAATTTTTCTGCCCCTGTCCCAGCAGCAGAAAAAAAAGGACAAGCGTACCCCACGGCCACCTGCAGAAGATGCACCATGTCCATGACCAGCACTGTGGACTGTAGACACGGAGCCTGCTTGCCCTCTTTTAGTGGCCTGTGAGCGTCTGCTTCTCCTTGGTGGCCTTCCGGACATGATGGGGATATTGTTTTGCAACACCACACTACACTGTACTATGTACTGTGTACACCACCAAAAAAGTAGTAGCAACTGCACTATGGGTGCACGGTATTGTGTACACCAACAGAAGTGTAATAACAACTTTGGGTGTACTGTATTGTGTACACCACCAGAAAAGTAGCAACTGCACTATGGGTGCATGGTATTGTGTACACCACCAGAAATCTAATAGCAACTATAGGTGCACTGTATGTATTGTGTACTGTGTACACCACCAGAAAAGAAATAGCAACTGCACTAGGGGTGCACGGTACTGTGTACACCGCCTGAAGAATATTAGAAAGAGTAAACCAGGAACGACCTGCAGTGAGATATAGCTAAACTGTATGCAGTGGATATATATATATATATATATATATATATATATATATATACGAGACTGACTGTATACAGGTGATTCAATTAGCTGCAGTGTATATAATATATATATATATATATATATATACGATACTGACTGTATACATATATATATATATATATATATATATATATATATATATATATATATATTATATACACTGCAGCTAATTGAATCACCTGCCTGCCTGAAGTATGTTAGAAACAGTACACCAGGAACGGACTGCAGTCAGATCTAGCTAAACTGGATACAGTGGATATATATATATATATATATATATATATATATATATATATATATATATATATATATATATATATATATATATATATATATATATACATGAGACTAACTATATATATATATTAAATACACTGCAGCTTACTGAATAACCTGCCTGCTCAATCTAAATGACACTCTCTCTCCGTCCACACCGGCAACGACACACTACATCAGGCCGACACACAGGAGGGGTGTGGACTTAGTCCCCCTGAGCCATGATTGGCAAAAGGCACCTTGCCTTTGGCCAATTATGGCTCTCTTAGCTGAGGGAGCTGTGATTGGCCAAAGCATGCAGGTCATGGTGCATGCTCTGGCCAATCATACAGCAATGCACTGCGCTCCCGCAGTGCAGTATGGGCCATTACGCGCCGCTCGAATTTGGCGCAAACGGCCCATAATGTTCGGTTTTCGACGAACGGGCGAACAGCCAATGTTTTAGTCGAACTCATGTTCGACCCGAACAGAAAACTCATCTCTATTCCTAACTATAGCTGCATGCACCCAGAATCACTTGAAGGTGTAAAAATATTTAAATGTGCTGCATTGAAAACTGAGTAAAGATCTATACAAATGTAGCAGTACCCCCGTTGGAGCTGGTGAATGTAGTGATCCTTCTGTCACCCTGTCCAGCCAGGCACACTCCTCACTCGCTCAGAGACTTGAAAGTAGTCTTTGCACTTGTTTTTATGTTTTATTGAGGGGAATATAACTTGGATGGGGAATGGGAAACTTCTGAGATGCCCAAGTAATCAACAGTCAAAGTTGGGACTACTATTTACAATCTCCTCTTCTTCTGCACTTCCTTGCTTGCAGGTTATCACTCCTCATTCCTCCAGCCAATCACTTGCTGCATTTCCTGGACTAGCTAGCACTGTAGGCCTGACACTGGCTCAGTCAGGCCTAAAGCAGATGCCCTTTACAGGCAGGGACCGCAAGCCCCTATGGTGTAGCAAAATGGAAAGTTCCAGTGCTAGCTGTCCATGTGGCTACTGCTCCCAGTACCACCTCTTTAGGCACTGCCGGCCCTCCAGGCTGCAGTTGCCCCTTTCTACTGCCCATACCACCACCATACTCCATACTGGCTCTGCACCCATCCCAGACTGCTGCATCTCAGTCCTCTTAGGCTTGCCTCCCGATGATGTGAACACTCACCAGCCCCCCTGGCTGCCTCTGTGGATCTCCTGGAGACTTGCCCAGCAGTATTCTCCTCCTGTGCCTCCTGGTCAGGACAACTCTGTGGGTTGTAAGAGGGTCCCTTTCACACCCGAGCACAGGTCCAAGGTCACCCCCCCTCCTAAACTGGAGAGCTCCCTCAAAGTCCCCCAACAGCCTAAGACTCCATCACGATCTTTCACACAATCAACTCCTCCCCAGCTGGGTTGACCCTGGGTATTTAAGGAGGCCTGCCAATCCAGATTGGGGATTGGTCAGGGCTCCTCAGAATACCCCAGGTGGCTCCACCTCCCCTCTCCACCTCTTTCCAGAAAGCACTAGAAGGTTCTGGAAAGAAGTGGGAAGTCCTAGTGACACCACCTGTGAGTCACCAGCTCTAGTTTAGGTCACTCCCAACCCAGATCACAAAAACACACCCAGGCTTGGCTGCCAGCCAAGCCTGGAAATGTACCTACGCTCAAAAAAACCCTGTACTATCCTTCTAGCACACTAGAGGGTGCTACACTAATGTCATATAACGCACTGCAATAAAAATCTCAATCAAAAATGTATAAATGTGTGTATAGACGTGACAACAATAATTTATCAAAAAACAACTCATATGTTGCATTTAAATTGTTGAAAAATTATTCAAAAAAAGTCCAAAAGTAAAAATAGTCCCAAGTGAGGAAATCATAAATCTCAGTAGTGCAAAATCATCACACTTCTTCAATGAAAGTGTGCTCCAAGTGAAATTACGCAATTGTCCACCTTCCCCTAGGGGCCAGATGTGGCCCTTAATTTGACTTCATCTGGCCTTGGGGCACTATTCCACCAACTGACACCAATGATGGAACACTATTCTTCTCATTGATATCAACAATGGGGCACTTTACTCCCATTAAAACCAAAAAGGGGCATTGATGCTGGGGCATTTTCTTCTTACACTGGCCACAGTCCAGGCACCCCTGAAATCTGAAAGACAGTAAATTGGCCTTTTGTTTAGAAAGTTTGGAGACCTCTGCCCTAGAGGGTGAATGCTCAGCTTCAGAAACTGTAACACATACCGTAAATGCGCTCAGAGATTGCTTCTGTACCCAGCCCTCAGCAAAGACTTGCAAACAGAAATTGACCCTCACCACCAAAGGTCAATTTAGCATGATGGCAGGCACCAGGACCCAGAGAACATCTTCAATCTGCTCCAGCTTGTACTGTACAGTATATTCAGAGTGTCAGAAACCATGAAATCAGACCAAGACAGAAGTACAGTTAAATCACACTTGTTTAATAATAGAAGTAAAGAGAACAAATGTAGTCAAAACATAGCCAAAGTTCAGTAACCGGAACGGATAGTCAGCCAAGTAAGAAGTCAGGGATCAATGTAGTGGAACAGCAAGCAGGATCT